>NC_140995.1:247566649-247759848 GCF_052327205.1 Somniosus microcephalus | reverse complement strand
AGCAAACTCGCACTCTCCGCCCTGCAGTTTGTCAGGAAGCGGCTGATCACGGCCGGCTCCCAGCTCGCCCCGCTGCTCCGCCGCGCCTGGGATCGCCTCAGCTCGGCAGAGTCCCGGACCGCCATCCTCTCCTGCGTGCTGTGCGTCCTGAACATGCACAGGAGGGACGTCGATCGCTGAGCCCCCCCACCTCACTGCTGCCGGCCGACGTCTCGCTCCGAGCCGCTCTCTTCTTTCGCCATGCCTGGCGGGGTCATCCGGAGAGTGCAGCCTTTCACCGTGGGTACCAAGCTGTCGGCCTCCTCGCCGCCACGGCCGACCCACCCTCCTGGGGCACAGCGAGGCCGTGAGGGCCACCCGCCCTCCTCCTCCCTCCGGCTCCTCCTGTGCCCCGGCCTCACGGGAGGCTCCGCATCGAGCGCCGGCCGAGCAGGACAAGGCCGCTAGCTGGGAGCGGCAGGAGGTGGAGGCGGAGTGTGGGGGCGAGGCGGACCAGGCTGGGCTCTCACGCTCCGTCAGAAAGATCACCATCTCAGGCTCCCGGGAGGAGAATTGCAGAGGCTCCGTGGGAGGACAGGGCGAAGCGGCCGCGCCATCAGAGACCAACATAAACAACAACAACAACAGCAGCAGCCACGGGCTGAGAGGGGGGCCGCCGATCACCAGCATCAACTCCGCAAACAACCGGACCCCCGCCTCCAGGTGAGACACACCGGGCACTGCTCTCTGGGGGGACGGGGGGCACAAGCCTGCTACACTAGTTAGTTAGGTCACTAACTGGGAGCTGCTTGGTTGGGACAGTGAGGATTTAACTCTGGAGGGACCGGGCTGTATTTCTGTGTGAATCATCCACAGCAATGCTGGGAGCTGGGGCCATTGTGCACAGTGACTCTCTGAGAAGTGGCTAAGCTCACTTCTCGTAGGGGTGATATTGTTCTGTCCCTGTCCCCTCGCAGCCGAAATAAAGTCTCCAGCTCAGCTCAAAGGCTGCTTTATATCACTGATACGCTCGCGAGCAATCTGAC
Organism: Somniosus microcephalus; assembly: GCF_052327205.1. NCBI lineage: Eukaryota > Metazoa > Chordata > Chondrichthyes > Squaliformes > Somniosidae > Somniosus > Somniosus microcephalus. The sequence continues at coordinate 247,758,823 of NC_140995.1, read as the reverse complement.
TGTAAGACATTCCTACGATTCCAACTCGCGAGTTAGCATTGCAGTGTCAAATCATAACCTAGGACTGGGAGTCTGTGAACAGGGTGAGTACACGGAACTGTGTATGTAACAGGACTGAGTGTCCCAGCACTGACTGTGTGTGTAACAGGACTGAGTGTCCCAGCACTGACTGTGTGTGTAACAGGACTGAGTGTCCCAGCACTGACTGTGTGTGTATAACAGGACTGAGTGTCCCAGCACTGACTGTGTGTGTGTGTAACAGGACTGAGTGTCCCAGCACTGACTGTGTGTGTAACAGGACTGAATGTCCCAGCACTGACTGTGTGTGTGTGTAACAGGACTGAGTGTCCCAGCACTGACTGTGTGTGTAACAGGACTGAGTGTCCCAGCACTGACTGTGTGTGTGTGTAACAGGACTGAGTGTCCCAGCACTGACTGTGTGTGTAACAGGACTGAGTGTCCCAGCACTGACCGTGTGTGTAACAGGACTGAGTGTCCCAGCACTGACTGTGTGTGTGTGTAACAGGACTGAGTGTCCCAGCACTGACCGTGTGTGTAACAGGACTGAGTGTCCCAGCACTGACTGTGAGTCTAACAGGACTGAGTGTCCCAGCACTGACTGTGTGTGTGTAACAGGACTGAGTGTCCCAGCACTGACTGTGTGTAACAGGACTGAGTGTCCCAGCATTGACTGTGCGTGTGTAACAGAACTGAGTGTCCCAGCACTGACTGTGTGTAACCGGACTGAGTGTCCCAGCACTGACTGTGTGTAACAGGACTGAGTGTCCCAGCACTGACTGTGTGTGTGTAAGAGGACTGAGTGTCCCAGCACTGACTGTGTGTGTAACAGGACTGAGTGTCCCAGCACTGACTGTGTGTGTAACAGGACTGAGTGTCCCAGCACTTACTGTGTGTGTAACAGGACTGAGTGTCCCAGCACTGACTGTGTGTGTAACAGGACTGAGTGTCCCAGCTGATGCGCCTCAATAACTTCAAGACTCGAAGTTAGCAGAATAAAACAAGGCTTTTATTAGCAAAGAAAAGATGCCGGTGTCTGCACCTAGCGTGCTGCTGTTCTACTGCAAGACAAGCCTGGACTTGTCTTAAGTAGGGCCAGGTATGGGTGGAGCCGACACACAAAGGGGGCGGTGCCCTATACACAATACAAGGTACAAACACCGGAGCAGGCAATACAATATATACAGCTAACTACAGAGTCTGATGAATGGCATATTTCATCACATTCACCCCTTCTACAGATTTAGTCTGTCCAGGGGTGTGATAGTCCTCTGTGACCGACGTAACGGTTGCAGTGCCGCGGGTGCCGGCTGGGTGTCCCAGGTGACCTCCTGGGTCTCTGCCGGGGGCGCCACCGGGGTTGTTGAAGGAGTAGGTGGTGGGGGTACCGTTGGCTGGTGTTCTTCCGGGGGTGATGAAAGAATAGTGGGTGGAGTGGGTGGGTAATAGTTGTTGTGGTTGTGGTTGTTGTTGTTGTGGTTGTGGTTGTTGTTGTTGTAGTCGTTGTCGTTGTTGCTGTTGTTACCGGCTGGGGCGAGGTCTTTTATGGACACAGTGTCCTCCCGTCCATCGGCGTGCCGGACATACACATATTGTGGGTTGGCGTGGAGCAGGTGCACTGGCTCCACGAGAGGGTCCGTCTTGTGACCCCTCACATGCTTTCGCAGAAGTACCGGACCTGGGGTGGAGAGCCATGACGGTATGGATACGCCTGAGGTGGATTTCCGGGGAAACACAAACATTAGCTCATGAGGCGTGGCATTAGTGGCGGTACACAATAGTGACCGTATTGAGTGGAGCACATCTGGGAGGACTTCCTGCCAGCGGGAGATAGGGAGGCCCTTGGTCCTTAGAGTTAGAGTGACTGCCCTCCATACTGTCCCGTTCTCTCGCTCCACCTGACCGTTACCCCGGGGGTTGTAGCTGGTGGTACGGCTCGTGGCAATCCCCTTGGACAGCATGTACTGGCGTAGCTCTTCACTCATGAAGGCCGCCCCCCTATCCGTGTGGATATAGCTTGGCATACCGAACAGGCAGAACAGGCTGTTGAGGCATTTAATGACCGTGGCGCTGGTCATGTCTGGGCAGGGGAAGGCGAATGGGAAACGGGAGTATTCGTCCACAATGTTCAGGAAGTAAACATTGCGGTCGACGGACGGGAGGGGGCCCTTGAAATCTAAGCTAAGCCGTTCAAAGGGCCGTGTAGCTTTGATTAGGTGGGCTCTATCAGGGCGGTAGAACCGAGGCTTGCACTCAGCGCAAGTGCGGCAGTTCCTGGTTAGGGACCAAACTTCCTCAATCGAGTAGGGTAAGTTGCGGGACTTTATGAAGTGGAACAGCCGCGTGACCCCTGGGTGGCAGAGGTTGTTGTGGAGGGTCTGTAGCCGATCCCCGGTGGCGTTGGCACACATCCCTCGTGAGAGGGCTTCGGGGGATTCGTTAAGGGCCCCCGGCCGGTATATGATGTCGTACTCGAAGGTGGAGAGCTCGATCCGCCACCTAAGAATCTTATCATTTTTAATCTTCTCCCTCTGTTTATTATTGAACATAAACGCTACCGACCGCTGGTCGGTAAGTAGGGTGAAGCGTTTGCTGGCTAGGTAGTGCTGCCAGTGGCGCACTGCCTCCACGATGGCTTGGGCCTCCTTTTCCACGGAGGAGTGTCTGATCTCGGGCCCCTGGAGGGTCCTCGAGAAGAAAGCTACGGGCCGCCCCGCCTGGTTGAGGGTGGCCGCCAAGACAAAGTCAGACGCTTCACTTTCCACTTGAAAGGGAGTGTTCTCGTCCACTGCCTGTAGCGTGGCCCGCTCAATATCCTGCTTAATGCTTTTGAAGGCAGCATGGGCCTCAGCAGAGAGCGAGAAAGAGGATGCTTTCAAGAGGGGGCGGGCTTTATCGGAGTAGTTAGGGGCCCATTGGGCATAATACGAGAATAACCCCAGGCACCTTTTCAGGGCTTTGGGAGTGTTGGGCAGGGGCAGCTCCCGTAGGGGGCGCAATCGGTCGGGGTCTGGTCCGATTTCCCCATTCTCCACCATGCTGCCTAGTATGCAGAGGCACGTGGTGTTGAAAACGCACTTGTCCTCGCTGTAGGTGAGGTTGAGTTTTTGTGCGGTTTTCAGAAACCTCGCGAGGTTTGAGTCGTGGTCCTGTTGGTTGTGGCCGCAGATGGTGACGTTGTCGAGATAGGGGAAGGTTGCCTGCAAGTGGTGGTCATCGACCATGCGGTCCATCTCCCTCTGAAAGACCGAGACCCCATTCGTCACCCCAAAGGGGACTCTGAGGAACTGGTAGAGGCGTCCGTTTGCCTCGAAGGCGGTGTACGAAAGGTCCTCTGGTCTGATAGGGAGCTGGTGGTACGCTGACTTGAGGTCGATAGTGGAGAACACCCGGTATTGGGCGATTTGGTTCACCATCTCGGATATGCGGGGTAGTGGGTAGGCGTCTAGTTGGGTATAGATGTTGACTGTTTGACAATAGTCAATCACCATCCGCTTCTCGCTACCCCTCACCATCACCACTTGGGCGCGCCACGGGCTGTTGCTGCGCTCAATAATGCGCTCCCTCAGGAGCCTGTCTACCTCGGTCGCGATAAACCGCCTGTCCTCCCAGCTGTACCTCCTGCTTTTGGTCGCTATTGGCCGGCAGTTAGGGGTAAGGTTCGTGAATAGCGAAGGCGGCTTTACCTTCAGGGTAGCCAGACCGCACACTGTGAGGGGTGGCTGGGTCCCACCGAAATTGAGCGTGATGCTTTGGTGGTGGCACTGAAAATCCAGGCCCAAGATCACGCTCACACATAAATCCTTCATAATTAACAGTTTAAAATTATTATATACAGTGCCTTTAACGGACAATCGTACCGCGCAGTAACCCGCAATAGTCGATATCTGGGTTTTGTCGGCCATAGAGATCGTGCCCTGAGTAGGGACTATGGTTAGAGAGAGTCGTTGTACCAGATCAGGGTGAATGAAGCTCTCCGTGCTCCCGCTGTCAATTAAACATTTAACCTTGCACCCGTTTACCTCGATGTCCACCATCGATTTGGATAGTGGGTGCGGTCTGGACTGGTCCACTGTGATCGACGCCACTGTAGGGCCCTGATCGGGACAAGATGGTGGGCCACACGAGGCCGGGTAAGATGGCGTCCATGATGTCTGCTCGCGAGATGGCGGACTCCACGAGGTCGGACAAGATGGCGTCCAAGATGGCCGCTCCCACGGCGCGCACGCGGCGGTGGCGGGTTTGCCTGTGGGGTTCCCTCTGCACACCTTCCCAAAGTGCCCCTTCTTACCGCACTTACAGCAGGTGGTGCCTTTCGCCGGGCACAGGTTCCTGGTGTGCTTTGGCTGCCCGCAGAAGTAGCATTTGGGGTCCCGATGCGTCGCGGCGGTCGTAGGGCTTCTGGGGGGAGAGCAGGGCCCCGACGGTGTTGGGCTACCGGGCGGGGAAGCAGAGGCGGCGTGGGCCGCGCGGCCTGACGAGTAGGAGTCAGAGTTCTTCTGAGCCACATCCAGCGATCGCGCTGTGTCCATAGCCTGTGTCAGATCTAGGCCCGTTTTCTCTAGCAGTCTTTGCCGGATGTAATTAGAGCTAAGGCCTGCGATAAAGGCATCCCGAATAAGGTCGCCTGTGTATACCGTGGCTTTCATGTCTTTGCATTCGCAGTCTTTGCCAAGCACTTTTAGGGTGACTAGAAAGTCCTCTAGCGACTCTCCGGGTCGCTGTGTGCAGGTAGCAAGCAGATGCCTGGCGTACACCTCGTTGGTAGGCCGCTGACAGTGGGCCTTTAGAATGTTGCAGGCACCCAGGTAGGTGGCGGCGTCTTGGATGAGTGGAAAAACCCGGTGGCTTACCCGATTCTGCAGGATCCCGAGTTTCACATCTCCGGTGGCTTTAGAGGCTGTGACGGCTTCGGAGTTGGCCATAAAAAATTCCAAGCACTGGAACCAGTGTCCAAACCGTGCCGATGCATCCGAAGCATGCGGGTCCAAATCCAAGCGTTCCGGTTTCAAAAGTTGATCCATCGTTGAAAGTTTGCTAATAAAATTGATGCGCCTCAATAACTTCAAGGCTCAAAGTTAACTGGATAAAACAAGGCTTTTATTAGCATAGAAAGATGCCTGTGTCCTCACCTAGCATTCTGCTGTTCTGCTGCAAGTAGGGCCAGGTATGGGCGGAGCCAACACACCCAATGGGGAGAAAGGGGGCGGTGCACTATATACAATACAAGGTAAAACACCGGAGCAGGCAATACAATATATGTAGTTAAATACAGAGTCTGATGAATGACATATTTCATCACATGTGTAACAGGACTGAGTGTCCCAGCACTGACTGTGTGTGTAAAAGGACTGAGTGTCCCAGCACTGACTGTGTGTGTAACAGGACTGAGTGTCCCAGCACTGACTGTGTGTGTAACAGGACTGAGTGTCCCAGCACTGACTGTGTGTGTGTAACAGGACTGAGTGTCCCAGCACTGACTGTGTGTGTAACAGGACTGAGTGTCCCAGCAATGACTGTGTGTGTAACAGGACTGAGTGTCCCAGCACTGACTGTGTGTGTGTGTAACAGGACTGAGTGTCCCAGCACTGACTGTGTGTGTAACAGGACTGAGTGACCCAGCACTGACTGTGTGTGTGTGTAACAGGACTGAGTGTCCCAGCACTGACTGTGTGTGTGTAACAGGACTGAGTGTCCCAGCACTGACTGTGTGTGTAACAGGACTGAGTGTCCCAGCAATGACTGTGTGTAACAGGACTGAGTGTCCCAGCACTGACTGTGTGTGTGTGTAACAGGACTGAGTGTCCCAGCACTGACTGTGTGTGTAACAGGACTGAGTGACCCAGCACTGACTGTGTGTGTAACAGGACTGAGTGTCCCAGCACTGACTGTGTGTGTAACAGGACTGAGTGACCCAGCACTGACTGTGTGTGTAACAGGACTGAGTGTCCCAGCAGTGAGTGTGTGTGTAACAGGACTGAGTGTCCCAGCACTGACTGTGTGTGTGTGTAACAGGACTGAGTGTCCCAGCACTGACTGTGTGTGTAACAGGACTGAGTGTCCCAGCACTGACTGTGTGTGTAACAGGACTGAGTGTCCCAGCACTGACTGTGTGTGTAACAGGACTGAGTGTCCCAGCACTGACTGTGTGTGTGTAACAGGACTGAGTGTCCCAGCACTGACTGTGTGTGTAACAGGACTGAGTGTCCCAGCACTGACTGTGTGTGTAACAGGACTGAGTGTCCCAGCACTGACTGTGTGTGTAACAGGACTGAGTGTCCCAGCACTGACTGTGTGTGTAACAGGACTGAGTGTCCCAGCACTGACTGTGTGTGTAACAGGACTGAGTGTCCCAGCACTGACTGTGTGTGTAACAGGACTGAGTGTCCCAGCACTGACTGTGTGTGTAACAGGACTGAGTGTCCCAGCACTGACTGTGTGTGTAGCAGGACTGAGTGTCCCAGCACTGACTGTGTGTGTAACAGGACTGAGTGTCCCAGCACTGACTGTGTGTGGAACAGGACTGAGTGTCCCAGCACTGACTGTGTGTGTAACAGGACTGAGTGTCCCAGCACTGACTGTGTGTGTAACAGGACTGACTGTCCCAGCACTGACTGTGTGCGTAACAGGACTGAGTGTCCCAGCACTGACTGTGTGCGTAACAGGACTGAGTGTCTCAGCACTGACTGTGTGCGTAACAGGACTGAGTGTCCCAGCACTGACTGTGTGCGTAACAGGACTGAGTGTCCCAGCACTGACTGTGTGTGTAACAGGACTGAGTGACCCAGCACTGACTGTGTGTGTAACAGGACTGAGTGTCCCAGCACTGACTGTGTGTGTAACAGGACTGAGTGTCCCAGCACTGACTGTGTGTGTAACAGGACTGAGTGTCCCAGCACTGACTGTGTGTGTAACAGGACTGAGTGTCCCAGCACTGACTGTGTGTGTAACAGGACTGAGTGTCCCAGCACTGACTGTGTGTGTAACAGGACTGAGTGTCCCAGCACTGACTGTGTGTGTAACAGGACTGAGTGTCCCAGCACTGACTGTGTGTGTAACAGGACTGAGTGTCCCAGCACTGACTGTGTGTGTAACAGGACTGAGTGTCCCAGCACTGACTGTGTGTGTAACAGGACTGAGTGTCCCAGCACTGACTGTGTGTGTAACAGGACTGAGTGTCCCAGCACTGACTGTGTGTGGAACAGGACTGAGTGTCCCAGCACTGACTGTGTGTGTAACAGGACTGAGTGTCCCAGCACTGACTGTGTGTGTAACAGGACTGACTGTCCCAGCACTGACTGTGTGTGTAACAGGACTGAGTGTCCCAGCACTGACTGTGTGTGTAACAGGACTGAGTGTCTCAGCACTGACTGTGTGCGTAACAGGACTGAGTGTCCCAGCACTGACTGTGTGCGTAACAGGACTGAGTGTCCCAGCACTGACTGTGTGTGTAACAGGACTGAGTGACCCAGCACTGACTGTGTGTGTAACAGGACTGAGTGTCCCAGCACTGACTGTGTGTGTAACAGGACTGAGTGTCCCAGCACTGACTGTGTGTGTAACAGGACTGAGTGTCCCAGCACTGACTGTGTGTGTAACAGGACTGAGTGTCCCAGCACTGACTGTGTGTGTAACAGGACTGAGTGTGCCAGCACTGACTGTGTGTGTAACAGGACTGACTGTCCCAGCACTGACTGTGTGTGTAACAGGACTGAGTGTCCCAGCACTGACTGTGTGTGTAACAGGACTGAGTGTGCCAGCACTGACTGTGTGTGTAACAGGACTGAGTGTCCCAGCACTGACTGTGTGTGTAACAGGACTGAGTGTCCCAGCACTGACTGTGTGTGTAACAGGACTGAGTGTCCCAGCACTGACTGTGTGTGTAACAGGACTGAGTGTCCCAGCACTGACTGTGTGTGTAACAGGACTGAGTGTCCCAGCACTGACTGTGTGTGTAACAGGACTGAGTGTCCCAGCACTGACTGTGTGTGTAACAGGACTGAGTGTCCCAGCACTGACTGTGTGTGTAACAGGACTGAGTGTCCCAGCACTGACTGTGTGTGTAACAGGACTGAGTGTGCCAGCACTGACTGTGTGTGTAACAGGACTGAGTGTGCCAGCACTGACTGTGTGCGTAACAGGACTGAGTGTCCCAGCACCGACTTTGTGTGTGTGTAACAGGACTGAGTGTCCCAGCACTGACTGTATGTGTGTGTAACAGGACTGAGTGTCCCAGCACTGACTGTGTGTGTGTGTAACAGGACTGAGTGTCCCAGCACTGACTGTGTGTGTGTAACAGGACTGAGTGTCCCAGCACTGACTGTGTGTGTAACAGGACTGAGTGTCCCAGCAATGACTGTGTGTGTAACAGGACTGAGTGTCCCAGCACTGACTGTGTGTGTGTGTAACAGGACTGAGTGTCCCAGCACTGACTGTGTGTGTAACAGGACTGAGTGACCCAGCACTGACTGTGTGTGTAACAGGACTGAGTGTCCCAGCACTGACTGTGTGTGTAACAGGACTGAGTGACCCAGCACTGACTGTGTGTGTAACAGGACTGAGTGTCCCAGCAGTGAGTGTGTGTGTAACAGGACTGAGTGTCCCAGCACTGACTGTGTGTGTGTGTAACAGGACTGAGTGTCCCAGCACTGACTGTGTGTGTAACAGGACTGAGTGTCCCAGCACTGACTGTGTGTGTAACAGGACTGAGTGTCCCAGCACTGACTGTGTGTGTAACAGGACTGAGTGTCCCAGCACTGACTGTGTGTGTGTAACAGGACTGAGTGTCCCAGCACTGACTGTGTGTGTAACAGGACTGAGTGTCCCAGCACTGACTGTGTGTGTAACAGGACTGAGTGTCCCAGCACTGACTGTGTGTGTAACAGGACTGAGTGTCCCAGCACTGACTGTGTGTGTAACAGGACTGAGTGTCCCAGCACTGACTGTGTGTGTAACAGGACTGAGTGTCCCAGCACTGACTGTGTGTGTAACAGGACTGAGTGTCCCAGCACTGACTGTGTGTGTAACAGGACTGAGTGTCCCAGCACTGACTGTGTGTGTAACAGGACTGAGTGTCCCAGCACTGACTGTGTGTGTAACAGGACTGAGTGTCCCAGCACTGACTGTGTGTGTAACAGGACTGAGTGTCCCAGCACTGACTGTGTGTGTAACAGGACTGAGTGTCCCAGCACTGACTGTGAGTGTAACAGGACTGACTGTCCCAGCACTGACTGTGTGTGTAACAGGACTGAGTGTCCCAGCACTGACTGTGTGTGTAACAGGACTGAGTGTCCCAGCACTGACTGTGTGTGTAACAGGACTGAGTGTCCCAGCACTGACTGTGTGTGTAACAGGACTGAGTGTCCCAGCACTGACTGTGTGTGTAACAGGACTGAGTGTCCCAGCACTGACTGTGTGTGTAACAGGACTGAGTGTGCCAGCACTGACTGTGTGTGTAACAGGACTGACTGTCCCAGCACTGACTGTGTGTGTAACAGGACTGAGTGTGCCAGCACTGACTGTGTGCGTAACAGGACTGAGTGTCCCAGCACCGACTTTGTGTGTGTGTAACAGGACTGAGTGTCCCAGCACTGACTGTGTGTGTGTGTAACAGGACTGAGTGTCCCAGCACTGACTGTGTGTGTGTGTAACAGGACTGAGTGTCCCAGCACTGACAGTGTGTGTAACAGGACTGAGTGTCCCAGCACTGACTGTGTGTGTAACAGGACTGAGTGTCCCAGCACTGACTGTGTGTGTAACAGGACTGAGTGTCCCAGCACTGACTGTGTGTGTAACAGGACTGAGTGTCCCAGCACTGACTGTGTGTGTAACAGGACTGAGTGTCCCAGCACTGACTGTGTGTGTAACAGGACTGAGTGTCCCAGCACTGACTGTGTGTGTGTAACAGGACTGAGTGTCCCAGCACTGACTGTGTGTGTAACAGGACTGAGTGTCCCAGCACTGACTGTGTGTGTAACAGGACTGAGTGTCCCAGCACTGACTGTGTGTGTAACAGGACTGAGTGTCCCAGCACTGACTGTGTGTGTAACAGGACTGAGTGTCCCAGCACTGACTGTGTGTGTAACAGGACTGAGTGTCCCAGCACTGACTGTGTGTGTAACAGGACTGAGTGTCCCAGCACTGACTGTGTGTGTAACAGGACTGAGTGTCCCAGCACTGACTGTGTGTGTAACAGGACTGAGTGTCCCAGCACTGACTGTGTGTGTAACAGGACTGAGTGTCCCAGCACTGACTGTGTGCGTAACAGGACTGAGTGTCCCAGCACCGACTTTGTGTGTGTGTAACAGGACTGAGTGTCCCAGCACTGACTGTATGTGTGTGTAACAGGACTGAGTGTCCCAGCACTGACAGTGTGTGTAACAGGACTGAGTGTCCCAGCACTGACTGTATGTGTGTGTAACAGGACTGAGTGTCCCAGCACTGACAGTGTGTGTAACAGGACTGAGTGTCCCAGCACTGACTGTGTGTAACAGGACTGAGTGTCCCAGCACTGACTGTGTGTGTAACAGGACTCAATGTCCCAGCACTGACTGTGTGTGTAACAGGACTGAATGTCCCAGCACTGACAGTGTGTGTAACAGGACTGAGTGTCCCAGCACTGACTGTGTGTGTATAACAGGACTGAGTGTCCCAGCACTGACTGTGTGTGTAACAGGACTGAGTGTCCCAGCACTGACTGTATGTGTGTGTAACAGGACTGAGTGTCCCAGCACTGACAGTGTGTGTAACAGGACTGAGTGTCCCAGCACTGACTGTGTGTAACAGGACTGAGTGTCCCAGCACTGACTGTGTGTGTAACAGGACTGAATGTCCCAGCACTGACTGTGTGTGTAACAGGACTGAATGTCCCAGCACTGACAGTGTGTGTAACAGGACTGAGTGTCCCAGCACTGACTGTGTGTGTATAACAGGACTGAGTGTCCCAGCACTGACAGTGTGTGTAACAGGACTGAGTGTCCCAGCACTGACTGTGTGTGTATAACAGGACTGAGTGTCCCAGCACTGACTGTGTGTGTAACAGGACTGAGTGTCCCAGAGGGTGGAAGGAATTCCATCTAAATGCCCTGGATGATTCAAGGAGAAACTCCGTTGAAAGTATCCGCCGATAACTGCAGTAAGCGGTGGCACTTTCTCAGGCGAGGCCTTGCCCCAGGTCATGCCCTGCTCTGGGAAGTAAGTGATTGCCCAGGGAACCTGGTGTCTCTGACATGGGCGCAGTGTCGTCGGACTGACATTGTTCCGAGCTCAGAGCCGGCACTCCCCCCACGCCCACTCCCCATGCCCACTCCCCCCGCCCACTCCCCCCCGCCCACTCACCCCCGCCCACTCACCCCCGCCCACTCCCCCCGCCCACTCCCACCCGCCCACTCACCCCCGCCCCCCACCCACTCCCCCACCGCCCACTCCCCCCCCGCCCACTCCCCCCCGCCCACTCCCCCCCGCCCACTCCCACTCCTTCTTGAATATATTTAATGAATTGGCCTCTACTGCCTTCTGTGGCAGAGAATTCCACAGGTTCACCACTCTCTGGGTGAAGAAATTCCTCCTCATCTCAGTCCTAAATTGTTTACCCCTTATCCTTAGACTGTGACCCCCTGGTTCTGGACTCCCCAACCATCAGGAACATCCTTCCTGCATCTAGTCTGTCCAGTCCTGTCAGAATTTTATAAGTTTCAATGAGATCCCCTCTCATTCTTCTAAACTCCAGCCCAATCGACCCAATCTCTCCTCATACGTCATTCCTGCCACCCCAGGTATCAGCCTGGTGAATCTTCGCTGAACTCCCTCCATGGCAAGAACGTCCTTCCTCAGGTAAGGCGACCAAAACTGCACACAATACTCAAGGTGTGGTCTCACCAAGGCCCTGTACAACTGCAGCAAGACATCCTTGTTCTTGTACTCGAACCCTCTTGCTACGAAGGCCAACATACCATTTGCCTTCTTAACCGCCTGCTGCACCTGCATGCTTACCTTCAGCGACTGGTGCACAAGGACACCCAGGTCTCGTTACACTTCCCCTTCTCCCAATCTATTGTCATTCAGATAATAATCTGCCTTCCTGTTTTTGCCACCAAAGTGGATAACCTCGCATTTATCCACATTATACTGCATCTGCCATGCATCTGCCCAATCACCCAACCTGCCCAAATCATACTGGAGATTCTCTGCATCTGAAAGACGGCACCTCCGACAGTGCGGCGCTCCCTCAGTACAGCCCCTCCGACAGTGCAGCGCTCCCTCAGGACTGCCCCTCCGACAGTGCGGCGCTCCCTCAGTACTGCCCCTCCGACAGTGCAGCGCTCCCTCAGGACTGCCCCTCCGACAGTGCAGCGCTCCCTCAGTACAGCCCCTCCGACAGTGCAGCGCTCCCTTAGTACTGCCCCTCCGACAGTGCGGCGCTCCCTCAGTACTGCCCCTCCGACAGTGCAGCGCTCCCTCAGTACTGACCATCCGACAGTGCAGCGCTCCCACAGTACTGCCCCTCCGACAGTGCAGCGCTCCCTCAGTACTGCCCCTCCGACAGTGCAGCACTCCCTCAGTACTGACCCTCCGACAGTGCAGCGCTCCCTCAGTACTGCCCCTCCGACAGTGCGGCGCTCCCTCAGTACTGCCCCTCCGACAGTGCAGCGCTCCCTCAGTACTGCCCCTCCGACAGTGCCGCGCTCCCTCAGTACTGCCCCTCCGACAGTGCCGTGCTCCCTCAGTACTGACCCTCTGACAGTGCAGCGCTCCCTCAGTACTGCCCCTCCGACAGTGCAGCGCTCCGTCAGTACTGACCCTCCGACAGTGCAGCGCTCCGTCAGTACTGCCCCTCCGACAGTGCAGCGCTCCGTCAGTACTGCCCCTTCGACAGCGCATCGCTCCCTCAGTACAGCCCCTCCGACAGTGCAGCACTCCCTCAGAACTGCCCCCCCGACAGTGCAGCACTGCCTCAATACTGCCCCTCCGACAGTGCGGCGGAGTACTGACCCTCCGACAGTGCATCGCTTCCTCAGTATTGCCCCTCCGACAGAGCAGCGCTCCCTCAGCACTGTCCCTCCGACGGTGTAGCGCTTCCTCAGGACTGACACTCCGACAGAGCAGCGCTCACTCGGTACTGCCCCTCTGACAGGGCAGCGCTCCATCAGTACTGACCCTCCGAAAGTGCAGCGCTCCCTCAGTACTGACCCTCCGACAGTGCAGCGCTTCCTCAGTACTGCCCCTCCGACAGTGCGGCACTCCCTCAGTACTGCCCCTCTGACAGTGCGGCGCTCCCTCAGTACTGCCCCTCCGACAGTGCAGCACTCCCTCAGTACTGCCCCTCTGACAGTGCAGCGCTCCGTCAGTACTGACCCTCCGACAGTGCAGCGCTCCGTCAGTAATGCCCCTTCGACAGTGCAGCGTTCCCTCAGTACTGCCCCGCCGACAGTGCAGCGCTCCGTCAGTACTGACCCTCTGACATGCAGCACTCCCTGCATACTGCCCCTTCAACAGTGCAGCACTCCCTCAGTACAGCCCCTCCGACAGTGCAGCACTGCCTCAGTACTGACCCTCCGACAGTGCAGTACTCCCTCAGTACTGCCCCTCCGACAGTGCAGCACTGCCTCAGCACTGCCCCTCTGACAGTGCAGCAGTGTACTGACCCTCCGACAGTGCAGCGCTCCCTCAGTACTGACCCTCCGACAGTGCATCGCTTCCTCAGTATTGCCCCTCAGACAGAGCAGCGCTCCCTCAGCACTGTCCCTCCGACAGTGTAGCGCTTCCTCAGTACTCTCCCTCTGACAGTGCAGCGCTCCCTCAGCACAGACCCTCCGACAGTGCAGCGCTCCCTCAGTACTGACCCTCCGACAGTGCAGCGCTCACTCGGTACTGCCCCTCTGATAGGGCAGCGCTCCATCAGTACTGACACTCCGACAGTGCGGCACTCCCTCAGTACAGCCCCTCCGACAGTGCAGCGCTCCGTCAGTACTGACCCTCCGACAGTGCAGCGCTCCGTCAGTACTGACCCTCCGACAGTGCAGCACTCCCTCAGTACTGACCCTCCGACAGTGCAGCGCTCCCTCAGTACTGCCCCTCCGACAGTGCAGCACTCCCTCAGTACTGCCCCTCCGACAGTGCAGCGCTCCGTCAGTACTGCCCCTCCGACAGTGCAGTGCTCCCTTAGTACTGCCGCTCCGACAGTGCACTCCCTCTGTACTGCCCCTCCGACAGTGCAGCGCTCCCTCAGAACTGCCCTCCCGACAGTGCAGCACTGCTTCAGTACTGACCCTCCGACAGTGCAGCACTCCCTCAGTACTGCCCCTCCGACAGTGCAGCACTGCCTCAGTACTGCCCCTCTGACAGTGAAGCGGAGTACCTACCCTCCGATGGTGCAGCGCTCCCTCAGTACTGACCCTCTGACAGTGGAGCTCTCTCTCAGTACTGCCCCTCCGACAGTGCAGCACTGCCTCAGTACTGCCCCTCTGACAGTGAAGCGGAGTACCTACCCTCCGATGGTGCAGCGCTCCCTCAGTACTGACCCTCTGACAGTGGAGCTCTCTCTCAGTACTGCCCCTCCGACAGTGCAGCGCTGCCTCAGTACAGCCCCTCCGACAGTGCAGCGCTGCCTCAGTACAGCCCCTCCGACAGTGCAGCGCTCTCTCAGCACTGACCCTCCGACAGTGCAGCGCTCCCTCAGCACTGACCCTCCGACAGTGCAGCGCTCCCTCAGTACTGAGCCTCCGACAGTGCAGCGCTCTCTCAGTACTGACCCTCTGACAGTGCAGCGCTCCCTCAGTACTGCCCCTCCGACAGTGCAGCACTCCCTCAGTACTGCCCCTCCGACAGTGCAGCGCTCCGTCAATACTGCCCCTCCGACAGTGCAGCGCTCCGTCAGTACTGCCCCTCCGACAGTGCAGCGCTCCGTCAGTACTGCCCCTCCGACAGTGCAGCGCTCCCTCAGTACTGCCCCTCCGACAGTGCAGCGCTCCCTCAGAACTGCCCCCCCGACAGTGCAGCACTGCCTCAGTACTGCCCCTCCGACAGTGCAGCGGAGTACTGACCCTCCGACAGTGCAGCACTCCCTCAGTACTGCCCCTCCAACAGTGCAGCACTGCCTCAGTACTGCCTCTCTGATAGTGAAGCGGAGTACCTACCCTCCGACAGTGCAGCGCGCCCTCAGTACTGCCCCTCCGACAGTGCAGCACTGCCTCAGTACTGCCCCTCTGACAGCGAAGCGGAGTACCTACCCTCTGACAGTGCAGCGCTCCCTCAGTACTGCCCCTCTGACAGTGCAGCGCTCTCTCAGTACTGCCCCTCCGACAGTGCAGCACTCCTTCAGTACTGCCCCTCCGACAGTGCAGCGCTGCCTCAGTACTGCCCCTCCGACAGTGCTGCGCTCCCTCAGTACTGCCCCTCCGACAGTGCTGCACTCCCTCAGTACTGCCCCTCCGACAGTGCAGCGCTCCCTCATTACTGCCCCTCCGACAGTGCAGCACTCCCTCAGTACTGCCCCTCCGACAGTGCAGCGCTCCGTCAATACTGCCCCTCCGACAGTGCAGCGCTCCGTCAGTACTGCCCCTCCGACAGTGCAGCGCTCCGTCAGTACTGCCCCTCCGACAGTGCAGCGCTCCCTCAGTACTGCCCCTCCGACAGTGCAGCGCTCCCTCAGAACTGCCCCCCCGACAGTGCAGCACTGCCTCAGTACTGCCCCTCCGACAGTGCAGCGGAGTACTGACCCTCCGACAGTGCAGCACTCCCTCAGTACTGCCCCTCCAACAGTGCAGCACTGCCTCAGTACTGCCTCTCTGACAGTGAAGCGGAGTACCTACCCTCCGACAGTGCAGCGCGCCCTCAGTACTGCCCCTCCGACAGTGCAGCACTGCCTCAGTACTGCCCCTCTGACAGCGAAGCGGAGTACCTACCCTCTGACAGTGCAGCGCTCCCTCAGTACTGCCCCTCTGACAGTGCAGCGCTCTCTCAGTACTGCCCCTCCGACAGTG
The DNA here is from genome assembly GCF_052327205.1 of Somniosus microcephalus. Lineage (NCBI taxonomy): Eukaryota > Metazoa > Chordata > Chondrichthyes > Squaliformes > Somniosidae > Somniosus > Somniosus microcephalus. The sequence continues at coordinate 247,742,825 of NC_140995.1, read as the reverse complement.
CAGCACTCCTTCAGTACTGCCCCTCCGACAGTGCAGCGCTGCCTCAGTACTGCCCCTCCGACAGTGCTGCGCTCCCTCAGTACTGCCCCTCCGACAGTGCTGCACTCCCTCAGTACTGCCCCTCCGACAGTGCAGCGCTCCCTCAGTACTGCCCCTCCGACAGTGCAGCGCTCCCTCAGTACTGACCCTCCGACAGAGCAGCGCTCACTCGGTACTGCCTCTCCGACAGTGCGGCGCTCCCTCAGTACTGCCCCTCCGACAGTGCAGCACTCCTTCAGTACTGCCCCTCCGACAGTGCAGCGCTGCCTCAGTACTGCCCCTCCGACAGTGCTGCGCTCCCTCAGTACTGCCCCTCCGACAGTGCTGCACTCCCTCAGTACTGCCCCTCCGACAGTGCAGCGCTCCCTCAGTACTGCCCCTCTGACAGTGCAGCGCTCCCTCAGTACTGACCCTCCGACAGAGCAGCGCTCACTCGGTACTGCCTTTCCGACAGTGCGGCGCTCCCTCAGTACTGCCCCTCCGACAGTGCAGCGCTCCCTGAGTACGGCCACCGACAGTGCTGCACTCCCTCAGTACTGCCCCTCCGACAGTGCAGCGCTCCCTCAGTACTGCCCCTCCGACAGTGCAGCGCGCCCTCAGTACTGACCCTCCGACAGAGCAGCGCTCACTCGGTACTGCCTCTCCGACAGTGCGGCGCTCCCTCAGTACTGCCCCTCCGACAGTGCAGCGCTCCCTGAGTACAGCCCCTCTGACAGGGCAGCGCTCCATCAGTACTGACCCTCCGACAGTGCGGCCCTCCCTCAGTACTGACCCTCTGACAGTGCGGCCCTCCCTCAGTACTGCCCCTCCGACAGTGCAGCACTCCCTCAGTACTGCCCCTCCGACAGTGCAGCAGTGCCTCAGTACTGACCCTGCGACAGTGCAGCACTGCCTCAGTACTGCCCCTCCGACAGTGCGGCGCTCCCTCAGTACTGCCCCTCTGACAGGGCAGCGCTCCCTCAGTACTGCCCCTCTGACAGTACGGCCCTCCCTCAGTACTGACCCTCTGACAGTGTGGCCCTCCCTCAGTACTGCCCCTCTGACAGTGCAGCGCTCCCTCAGTACTGCCCCTCTGACAGTGCAGCACTCCCTCAGTACTGCCCCTCCAACAGTGCAGCACTCCCTCAGTACTGCCCCTCCGACAGTGCAGCACTCCCTCAGTACTGCCCCTCTGACAGTGCAGCACTCCCTCAGTACTGTACTGAGCGTGTCAGCCTGGATTCTGTGCTCGAGTCTCTGGAGTGGGAATGTGCAGGTGATAGGACAGGGTATGGAGATAGTACTTCATTGGAATGGATCAGCCAGTTACTGAGTTTGCACTCTTTCCACTGACCATCATCACCCTCCCCCCTCTTCTGCCGTCATCACCCCTGTCCTCAGAAAAACAACCCTTGACCCCTCCGTCCTTGCAAACTATAACCCCATCTCCAACCTCCCTTTCTTCTCCAAAGTCCTTGAACGTGTTGTCACTTCCCAAATCTGTGCTCAGCTTTCCCGCAATTCCATGCTGGAATCCCTCCAATCAGGTTTCCGCCCTTGTCACAGTACCGAAACGGCTCTCATCAAAGTCCCAAATGACATCCTTTGTGACTGTGACTAACGTAAACTCTCCCTCCTCGTCCTTCTTGACTTGTCTGCAGCCTTTAACATGGTTGACCACTCCATCCTCCTCCAACGCCTCTCCACCATCGTCCAGCTGGGTGGGACTGCACTCGCCTGGTTCCATTCTTATCTATCCAGTTGTAGCCAGAGAATCACCTGCAACGGCTTCTCTTCCCACTCCCGCACCATTACCTCTGGAGTCCCCCAAGGATCTATCCTTGGCCCCTCCTATTTCTCATCTACACGTTGACATCATCTGAAAACACAGTGTCAGCTTCCACATGTACGCTGACGACACCCAGCTCTACCTCACCACCCCTTCTCTCGACCCCTCCACGGTCTCTAAATTGTCAGAATGCTTGTCCGACATCCAGTTCTGGATGAGCAGAATTTTTCTCCAGTTAAATATTGGGAAGACCGAAGCCATTGTTTTTGGCCCCCGCCACAAACTCCGTTCCCGAGCCACCGACTCCATCCCTCTCCCGAACATCTGTCTGAGGCTGAACCACACTGTTCGCAACCTTGGTGTCATATTTGACCCTGAAATGAGCTTCTGATCACATATCCGCAGCATAACCAAGACTGCCTATTTCCACCTCCGTAACATCGCCCATCTCCGCCCTTGCCTCAGCTCATCCGCTGCTGAAACCCTCAGCCATGCCTTTGTTACCTCTAGACTTGACTATTCCAACGCACTCCTGGCTGGCCTCCCACATTCCACCCTACGTAAACTTCAGGTCATCCAAAACTCGGCTGCCCGTGTCCTAACTCGCACCAAGTCCCGTTCACCCATCACCCCCTGTGCCCACTGCCCCGTGTCCTAACTCACACCCAGTCCCGTTCACCCATCACCCCCTGTGCTCACTGCCCCGTGTCCTAACTCACACCCAGTCCCGTTCACCCATCACCCCCTGTGCTCACTGCCCCGTGTCCTAACTCACACCCAGTCCCGTTCACCCATCACCCCTGTGCTCGTTGACCTCCATTGGCTCCCGGTTAAGCAACGCCTTGATTTTAAAACTCTCATCCTTGTTTTCAAATCCCTCCATGGCCTCGCCCCCTCCCTATCTCTGTAATCTCCTTCAGCCCCACAACCCCCCGAGATTTCTGCACTCCTCCAGTTCTGGCCTTTTGCACATCCCCGATTTTAATCGCTCCACCATTGGCGGCCGTGCCTTCAGCTGCCGAGGCCCTAAACTCTGGAATTCCCTCCCTAAACCTCTCCACCTCGGTCTCCTCGAGAGGTCCCCACCACCACAGATACCAGTGTCCACCCGATGTCAACCACCTGCTCCTTTTTTATCATTTGTTCCGGGATGAGGGCGTCGCTGGCTAGGCCAGCATTTATTGGCCATCCCTAATTGCCCTTGAGAAGGTGGTGGTGGTGAGCCGCCTTCTTGAACCGCTGCAGTCCGTGTGGTGAAAGTACTCCCACAGTGCTGTAGGGAGGGAGTTCCAGGATTTTGACCCAGCGACGATGACGGATCGGCAATATATTTCCAAGTCAGGATGGTGTGTGACTTGGAGGGGAACTTGGAGGTGGTGGTGTTCCCATGCGCCTGCTGCCCTTGTCCTTCTAGGGGGAAGAGGTCGCGGGTTTGGGAGGTGCTGCCGAAGAAGCCTTGGCGAGTTGCTGAAGTGCATCTTGTAGATGGTACACACTGCAGCTACGGTGCGCCGGTGGTGGAGGGAGTGAATGTTTAAGGTGGTGGATGGGGTGCCAATCAAACGGGCTGCTTTGTCCTGGATGGTGTCGAGCTTCTTGAGTGTTGTTGGAGCTGCACTCATCCAGGCAAGTGGAGAGTATTCCATCACACTCCTGACTTGTGCCTTGTAGATGGTGGAAAGGCTTTGGGGAGTCAGGAGGTGACTCCTGCCCAGCACTGTACTGACCTTTACCTCCCCAGTTGAATTTGATCTTTCCTTTTGAGTCCAGGTATACCTAAGGTCAAAGGACCCTGAGGCTGCAGGTGACCTTCGACAGAGCCCGACAGAAAAATGTTTCCCTCACAAAGATGAAGGGAGGCCTTGGGGGGAGGAGGTAATTATCTTCTGGTCTATTCACTTGTTGATCTGATTGCAGATTGGTTAAACCTGTATCGAACCTCGGTTAGACCACACTGGGAGCACTGTGCACAGCCCTGGTCTCCATATTATAAGAAGGATATAGAGGCCCTGGAGAAGGTGCAAAAATGATTCACAAGGATGATATCAGAACTGAGAGGTTATACCTATCGGGAAAGATTTCACAGGCTGGGGCTCTTTTCTCTAGAATAGAGAAGACTGCGGGGTGACCTGGTAGAGGTCTTTAAGATTATGAAAGGGTTTGATCGGGTAGACGGAGAGAAGATGTTTCCACTTGTGGGGAGACCAGAACTCGGGGCCATCAATATAAAATAGTCACTAATAAATCAACAGGGAATTCAGGAGAAACTTCTTTACCCAGAGAGTGGTGAGAATGGGGAACTCGCTACCACAGGGAGTGGTTGAGGTGAACAGTATAGATGCATTTAAGGGGAGGCTGGTTAAACACATGAGGGAGAAAGGAATAGAAGGTAATGTTCATGGGTGAGATAGAGAGGGGTGGAGGAGGCTCGTGTGGAGCATAAACTCCGGCACCGACCAGAGTCTGTGCTGTAGACTTGATGTAACCACTCACCTTAGCCCTGTAGAACTTGTTGCTGAGCCCACATGCGGGCAGTGTTGGGCTAACCTAGCTTCAGAAGGATATTGTGGAGTTGGAGAGAGTTGAGAGACAAGTAGGAGGGGGGAGGGAGGGGGGAAAGGAGGGGGGAGAGGGGGAGAGAGAGGGAGGGAGGGGGGAGAGGAGGGGGGGCGAGGAGGAGAGAGGGAGGGGGGAGGAGGGGGGGAAGAGGGTGGAGAGGAGGGGGAGAGGGGCAGAGAGGGGGAGAGAGAGGAGGGGGAGAGGGGGGTGGCGAGGGGGAGAGGGGTTGACTAGACACGATTGGGGGATCGTCCCTTCACTCCAATTGGACACCACCTTTGGCTGGATGCCAACCCAGCATTCAGAGACTGGGACCCTGGTCTCCACTAGCTGGGGCTGTCTGCGATTGACTGTCTCCCAAACTAGCACTTGGGGAGAGCTGGCATCGGAAAATCTCCACTTCCATCTCTCTCACTCTCACCTTCTCTCTCTCGTAGCGCCACTGTTTTCTGCAGCTCAGCACCCCCCCGCCCGCCCCCACACCCGCACGCCCACCCTGAAACAGTCCCAACCTGAGCTCAGTTTTATCCCCTCTGGTTGGGATTTGACGTTGGTGTCAGTGGTTGGCTTGTGCAGATGGAAGTGTGTAAGCGAGCGATACAGAGAACGAGCAGTCCCTTTCAAGGCTTGTGCAAAGCGGTTAATGTGACGTGGTTGGGGAAATTCAACCCAGCCGTGCACCAAAGAGGCACATAAACCAGCACATTACCTCATCGATCCAGTCAGACAAAGGATCCCAGTCCTGAGGGACTGACCAGGAAGGTAAACAGGAACACATGTGACAGCAGACTCAAAAGCAGCCAATTTCATTCTGTCCCCAAACAACTGCAGCGAAACATCCGGCAGATGGGCAATCACGCACACACACACAGATATACACCGTGAAATCACACACACACACACACACAGATATACAGCATGAAATCACACACACACACACAGATATACAATATGAAATCACACACACACACACAAATCTACAGTGTGAAGATTGGGATTACGGAAACATGGCTCCAGGGTGGCCAAGGCTGGGAACTCAACATCCAGGGGTATTCAATATTCAGGAAAGATAGGCAAAAAGGAAAAGGAGGTGGGGTAGCATTGCTGGTTAAAGAAGGGATTAACACAATTGAAAGGAAGGATATTAGCTCAGATGATGTGGAATCTGTATGGGTAGAACTGAGAAATACCAAGGGGCAGAAAACATTAGTGGGAGTGGTATATAGACCTCCAAACAGTAATGCGGAGGTTGGGCATGGCATTAAACGGGAAATTAGAGAAGCGTGCAATAAGGGCACAGCAGTCATCATGGGTGACTTTAATCTACATATAGATTGGGCTAACCAAATTAGTAACAATACTGTGGAGGAGGAATTCCTGGAGTGTATACGAGATGGTTTCCTGGACCAATATTTCGAGGAACCAACTAGAGATCAGGCCATCTTAGACTGGGTATTATGTAATGAGAAAGGATTAATTAGCAATCTTGTTGTGCGAGGCCCCTTGGGTCGGAGCGATCATAATATGATAGAATTCTTCATTAAGATGGAGAGTGAAGTAGTTGACTCAGAGACTAGGGTCCTGAATTTAAATAAAGGAAACTACGATGGTATGAGGCGCGAGTTGGGTAGGATTGATTGGGGAATGTTACTCAAAGGGCTGATGGTGGATAGGCAATGGCAAACATTCAAAGATCGCATGGATGAACTACAGAATTTGTTCATCCCTGTTTGGCATAAAAATAAAACAAAAAAGGTGACTCAACCGTGGCTAACAAGGGAAATTAGGGATAGCATAAGATCCAAGGAGAAGACATATAAATTGGCCAGAAATAGCAGTAAACCAGTGGATTGGGAGCAGTTTAGGATTGAGCAAAGGAGGACAAAGGGATTACGCTTTCAGGGAACATAAAAACTGACTGTAAAAGCTTTTATAGATATGTGAAGAGAAAAAGATTGGTGAAGTCAAGCATAGGTCCCTTGCAGTCAGAATCAGGGGAATTTATAATGGGGAACAAAGAAATGGCAGACCAATTAAACACATTCTTTGGTTCTGTCTTCACAAAGGAGGACACAAATAACCTCCCAGAGATGTCGGGGAACATAGGGTCTGATGAAAGGGAGGAACTGAAAGAAATCAGTATTTGTAGGGAAATGGTGTTAGGAAAATTGATGGGACTGAAGGCCGATAAATCCCCAGGGCCTGATAATCTACATCCTAGGGTACTTAAGGAAGTGGCCCTAGAAATAGTAGATGCATTGCTGGTCATCTTCCAAAATTCGATAGACTCTGTAACAGTTCCCATGGATTGGAGGGTAGCTAATGTTACCCCACTATTCAAAAAAGGTGGTAGAGAGAAAACGGGGAATTACAGACCGGTAAGCCTGACATTGGTAGTGGGGAAAATGCTAGAGTCCATTATAAAAGATGTAATAGCAGAGCACTTGTAAACAGTGACAGGATCGGACAAAGTCAACATGGATTTACAAAAGGTAAATCATGCTTGACTAATCTACTGGAATTTTTTGAGGATGTAACTGGTAGAATAGATAAGGGAGAACCAGTGGATGTGGTGTATTTGGACTTTCAGATGGCTTTCAATAAGGTCCCGCATAAGAGATTAGCGTGTAAAGTTAAGGCACATGGGATTGGGGGCAAGGCACTGACTTGGATGGAGAACTGGTTGGCAGACAGAAAGCAAAGAGTTGGAATAAACGGCTCTTTTTCCGAGTGGCAGGCAGTGACTAGTCGGGTACCGCAGGGATCGGTCCTAGGACCCCAGCTAGTCACACTATATATAAAAAATCTAGACGAGGGAACTAGATGTAATATCTCCAAGTTTGCAGATGAAACAAAGCTGGGTGGGCTTGTGTGCTGTGAGGAAGATGCCAAGAAACTCCAGTATGATTTGGACAGGTTGGGTGATTGGGCAGAAGCATGGCAGATGCAGTATAATGTGGATAAATGCGAGGTTATCCACTTTGGTAGCAAAAACAGGAAGGCAGATTATTATCTGAATGGCAATAGATTGGGAGAAGGGGAAGTGCAACGAGACCTGGGTGTCCTTATGCACCAGTCGCTGAAGGTAAGCATGCAGGTGCAGCAGGCGGTTAAGAAGGCAAATGGTATGTTGGCCTTCGTAGTGAGAGGGTTTGAGTACAAGAACAAGGATGTCTTGCTGCAGTTGTACAGCGCCTTGGTGAGACCACATCTTGAGTATTGTGTGCAGTTTTGGTCACCTTATCTGAGGAAGGATGTTCTTGCCATGGAGGGAGTGCAGCGAAGATTCACCAGACTGATAACTGGGATGGCAGGAATGACGTATGAGGAGAGATTGGGTCGATTGCGCTTATATTCGCTGGAGTTTAGAAGAATGAGAGGGGATCTCATTGAAACTTATAAAATTCTAACAGGACTAGACAGACTAGATGCAGGAAGGATGTTCCCGATGGCGGGGGAGTCCAGAACCAGGGGTCACAGTCTAAGGATAAGGGGTAAGCCATTTAGGACTGAGATGAGGAGGAATTTCTTCACCCAGAGAGTGGTGAACCTGTGGAATTCTCTACCACAGAAGGCAGTGGAGGCCAATTCATTAAATATATTCAAGAAGGAGTTAGATATATTTCTTAAGGCTAAAGGGATCAAGGGATATGGGGAGAAGGCAGGGACAGGGTACTGAGTTTGGATGATCAGCCATGATCTCATTGAATGGCGGAGTAGGCTGGAGGGGCCGAATGGCCTACTCCTGCTCTTGTCTTCTATGTTTCTATCACACACACACACACACACACACACAGATATACAGCATGAAATCACACACAGCCACAGATATACACTGTGAAATCACACACACACACACACACAGATATAAACGATGAAATCACACACACACACAGATATACACCGTGAAATCACACATGCACACAGATATACACTGTGAAATCACACACACACAGATATACACCGTGAAATCACACACAACCACAGATATACACCATGAAATCACACACACACACACACACACACACAGATATAAACCATGAAATCACACACACACACAGATATACACCGTGAAATCACACACGCACACAGATATACACTGTGAAATCACACACACACAGATATACACCGTGAAATCACACACACACAGATATACACAGTGAAATCACACACACACAGATATACACAGTGAAATCGCACACACACAGATATACATCGTGAAATCACACACACACAGATATACACAGTGAAATCGCACACACACAGATATACATCGTGAAATCACACACACACACAGATATACACAGTGAAATCACACACAGACGCAGATATATACAGTGTAATCACACACACACACATATACACAGCGAAATCACACACACACAGATATACACCATGAAATCACACACACACACACACACAGATATACACCGTGAAATCACACACACACACAGCTATACATAGTGTAATCACACACACACAGATATAGACCGTGAAATCACACACACACAGATATACACAGTGAAATCACACACACACAGATATACACTGTGAAATCACACACACACAGATATACACAGTGTAATCACACACACACAGATATACACCATGAAAACACACACACACAGATATACACAGTGTAATCACACACACACAGATATACAAAGTGTAATCACACACACAGATATACACCGTGAAATCACACACACACAGATATACACAGTGTAATCACACACACACAGATATACACCGTGTAATCACACACACACAGATATACACAGTGTAATCTCACACACACAGATATACAAAGTGTAATCACACACACAGATATACACCGTGAAATCACACACACACAGATATACACAGTGTAATCACACACACACAGATATACACAGTGTAATCACACACACACAGATATACACCATGAAATCACACACACACAGATATACACCGTGTAATCACACACACACAGAGATATACACCGTGTAATCACACATACACAGATATACACAGTATAATCACACACACACAGGAATACACAGTGAAATCACACACACACAGATATACACTGTGAAATCACACACACACAGAAATACACAGTGTAATCACACATACACAGATATAAACCATGAAATCACACACACATATACACAGTGAAATCACACACACACAGATATACACTGTGTAATCACACACACACAGATATCCACTGTGAAATCACACACACACAGATATTCACAGTGTAATCACACACACACAGATATACACAGTGTAATCGCACAGACACAGATATACACAGTGTAATCACACACACACAGATATACACAGTGTAATCACACACACACAGATATACACAGTGTAATCACACACACACAGATATACACCGTGAAATCACACACACACAGATATACACCGTGAAATCACACACACACAGATATACACCATGAAATCACACACACACAGATATACACAGTGTAATCACACACACACAGATATACACAGTGAAATCACACACACACTGATATACACAGTGAAATCACACACACACAGATATACACCATGAAATCACACACACACAGATATACACAGTGTAATCACACACACACAGATATACACCATGAAATCACACACACACAGTTATACACAGTGTAATCTCACACACACAGATATACAAAGTGTAATCACACACACAGATATACACCGTGAAATCACACACACACAGATATACACAGTGTAATCACACACACACAGATATACACCATGAAATCACACACACACAGATACACACCGTGTAATCACACACACACAGAGATATACACTGTGAAATCACACACACAGATATACACAGTGTAATCACACACACACAGATATACACAGTGTAATCACACACACACAGATATACACAGTGTAATCACACACACACAGATATACACAGTGTAATCACACACACACAGATATACACAGTGTAATCACACACACACAGATATACACCGTGTAATCACACACACACAGATATACAGTGTAATCACACACACACAGATATACACCGTGAAATCACACACACACAGATATACACCGTGAAATCACACACACACAGATATACACCATGTAATCACACACACACAGATATACACCGTGAAATCACACACACACAGATATACACAGTGTAATCACACACACACAGATATACACAGTGAAATCACACACACACTGATATACACAGTGAAATCACACACACACAGATATACACCATGAAATCACACACACACAGATATACACCGTGTAATCACACACACACAGATATACACAGTGTAATCACACACGCACAGATATACACTGTGAAATCACACAAGCACAGATATACACTGTGAAATCACACACACACAGATATACACCGTGTAATCACACACACACAGATATACACTGTGAAATCACACACACACAGATATACACCGTGTAATCACACACACACAGATATACACAGTGTAATCACACACACACAGAAATCACACACATACACACACAAGTCCCGTTCACCCATCACCCCTGTGCTTTACGAGTTCTGGTCTTCTGCTACCCTCCAGGGCCGTGACTGGAGCATTTGTACACTCCGTGGGATTGATTCTCCGCCAGAGCCTGGAGTGACTGTCAGTTGGCAGGACGGCGGCTGTGAGATTCCGGCCAGCACGACGCCAGAGTGGGACCCGAGGCTGAGCCACATGACCGCTCAGTACAACAGGGAGCGCCTGCAGGTAGGAGGTGTCGCTGTGACAGGTGTGCTGGGTAGAGCATGTGTTGGCCCGCCCTGGGCGTTACCAGGGTGGGACGTGGATTGTGTCGGGGTCTCGGGGCTGTCAACGTCACACTGAGCCCAGGGCTCAATTCCTCAGTCAGCTGCTCTGCTCAATCAACGCAATACGGCCTCAAGTGGATGGCTACATTCGACAGATTTCAACAACTCCCTCTGTGCGTGTTGCCCTATTAGTTGGGGCTCATTCCCCCACACCCCGGGGTGCATTTCTATAGCGCCTTTCATGCCCTCGGGACCGCTCAAAGTGCTTTACAGCCAATGAAGTACTTTTTTTGAAGTGCAGTCACTGTTGTAATGTAGGAAACATGGCAGACAATTTGCGCACAGCAAGATCCCACAAACAGCAATGTGATAATGACCAGATCATCTGTTTTAGTGATGTTGATTGAGGGATAAATATTGGCCGCAGGACACCGGGGGAGAACTCCCCTGCTCTTCTTCGAAATAGTGCCACAGGATCTTTTACTGTGCAGTCGGAGCCTCAGTTTAATGTCTCATCCGAAAGACGGCACCTCTGACACTGCAGCACTCCCTTAGTACTGCCCCTCCGACAGTGCGGAGCTCCCTCAGTACAGCCCCTCCGACAGTGCGGCGCTCCCTCAGTACTGACCCTCTGACTGCAGCACTCCCTCAGTACTGCCCCTCAGACAGTGCAATGCTCCCTCAGTACTACCCCTCCCACAGTGCAACGCTCCCTCAGTACTGCCCCTCCGACAGTGCAGCGCTCCCTCAGTACTGCCCCTCCGACAGTGCAGCGCTCCGTCAGTACTGACCCTCCGACAGTGCAGCGCTCCCTCAGTACTGCCCCTCCGACAGTGCAGCGCTCCCTCAGTACTGCCCCTCCGACAGTGCAGCGCTCCCTCAGTACTGCCCCTCCGACAGTGCAGCGCTCCCTCAGTACTGCCCCTCCGACAGTGCAGCGCTCCCTCAGTACTGCACTGCAGTGTCAGCCTGGATTTTTGTGCTCAAGTCTGGAGCGGGACTTGAACCCATGACCTCCTGACTCAGAGGCGAGAGTCTTACCCAGGGAGCCACGGCTGACACTTCAAGCCTGGTGCCGTAATCCAGCGCCTTCGATCACTCGGCCACACGACCCCTCTTGGTTAGGGGCTCATTGCCCACGGGTATGTTGCCATATTATTATTTTTTTGTTGAATGTTGCCATGTTATTATGAGCCACCTGTAGTCACCCAGGCCACCAGCCTCAAACTGGCATTGGGACAATGGTTTATGCAAATCGGGGGCCTAACAGCAGATTCAGGCCCCTTGTCCCTGGACTCTGGCTGGAGTGTAGGGAGAGAAAACCCCAGCAACATAAGCAGACTCCTTGCAATCGTCTCTCTGTAGATTGTGTAGAATGGGCCGATACTCTCTGGAGTTTACAAGAGTGAGAGGTGATCTCATTGAAACATACAGGATTCTGAGGGGGATTGACAGGGTAGATGCGGAGAGGCTGTTTCCCCCTGGCTGGAGAGTCTAGAACTGGGGGGCATAGTCTCAGGATAAGGGGTCGGCCATTTAGGACTGAGATGAGGAGGAATTTCTTCACTCAGAGGGTGGTGAATCTTTGGAATTCTCTGCCCCAGAGGGCTGTGGAGGCTCAGTCATTGAGTATATTCAAGGCTGAGATCGATAGATTTTTGGACTCTAGGGGAATCGAGGGCTATGGGGATTCGGCGGGAAAGTGGAGTTGAGGTCGAAGATCAGCCAGGCTCGAGGGGCCGTATCTCCTGCTGTTAATTCTTATGTTCCTATGTTCCTTATAAGAGACATGTGGTGTGTTTCATTTCCATTGATTGGCCTCATCTCACTGGAGACTAAGTTGTCGAAAGAGGGCTCGGAAACCTGGCCCTTGACCGGCAGGGAGGCCCTGCTCCTTTAACTGGTCCTCTTTGTCCCTTCCTCTTCTTCTCTTCTTCGGCCGTCCCTCGGAACCGAGGATGACTTGCTTCCACATTAAAAATGAGTTCTCAGGTGACTGGTGAGTCCAATGCGGGACCCACAGTCTCTGTCACTGTTGGGGTTGTCCATGAGGGTCCTGAACTTCATTTTAAAGGGTGGAAGATGCCTGTGCATGAATTCTTTTAACATGGGGTGGCCGTTGCACACCAGCTATCACACGGGCTTGACAGAGCAAGGCCTTGGTCCAATGGCAAGGGGATCCAAGACGATTGGAAGCCAGGCTCTGCTACATCGGCCTAGCACACACATACAAACATACTGCTACTGTCCTCCTCCCTCCTCCCCGCAGGTCCTCTCTGCCTGGGTTTCATAGTGTAGTGGCGCTTCTTAGTTTCCAAACAGGCAGCCACTGAGCTGTGGGGCTGTTAACAACGAGTAGACGCGTGTCGAAATAAAACGTTCCCAAACGTAGCTTTGTCTTTTAAACTGTTTACTATAACACTTCACAAACGGAATTACAAAGCAAACACGTATAAACGAACACGGTCAAAAACTGTATTGCTCCAAACCTCAAAACTTCTGCCTCCTTCAGCCACGTGGAGTTTAAACTGTAAAATGGCTGCACACCATGTGTGGCTTAGGGACTGTACCATTGTGGCAAGAATGAAGGGGGTGTCTCGGACTATACTACTGGAGCAAGAAAATAGGGGGTTTCTTAATACAATAAGTCAATCAGGTAAATTAACTGTATTATGCTATTTAACCAATATTTTAAAGTATTTTCTTAAGCTTTTATGGCTCTTACATTCCGGCCCCTAATTGACTAGGCACATGAAGCGTATCAATTACTCAAACATTAAGAGTCATAAACTAATGAGTTCAACATATTTACAATACAAGTGTCCACTTTTTACTTTCGTTCAGGAACCTTTCACGCTGCTTCTTGTAGCAGGCAGAGCTTTGTGATCGGTCTTTCCAGGGTACTGGTCTTGGTTTGCAAACAAACGCGACGAACGACGCCTCTGGAGTCTGGCATGGTCTTAATTATTTTTCCCATCAACCAAGAATTTCTAGGGGCTGAATCATCCACGATTAAGACAATGTCTCCGACAATGAAGTTCCTCTTTATTTTGGACCATTTTTGACGCTCCTGTAGCAGAGGTAAGTATTCTCTTGTCCATCTGGTCCAGAAAAGGTCTGACATATACTGAACTTGCCTCCACTTCCGACGGGCATACAGATCTTCCTTTTTGAAGACTCCCGGGGGCATGGCTGGCTGTGTTTTCAACAACAACAGGTGGTTCGGAGTCAGGGCTTCGAGGTCATTGGGATCATCTGATGTCTTAGTTATCGGTCGGTCATTAATGATGGCTTCGACCTCGCACAGAACGGTTTGGAGTCCCTCGTCGTCGAGCGCTTGCTGCTTCAGTACAGAACTGAGTAGTTTTCTTACGGTGCGTATCTGTCTTTCCCAGACACCTCCATGGTGGGATGCAGCCGGAGGATTGAAGATCCACTTAATTCCTGTTTGCATCATGGCTTCCTGTATTTTAAGCCGATTCCAACCTTCAATAGCTTCCTGTAGTTCTCTCTCCGCTCCGACGAAATTAGTGCCATTATCAGAACGCATAATGGACACCTGACCTCTTCTACAGACAAAGCGCCGCAAGGCGTTAATACAGGAATCAGTGTCAAGCGTGTGTGCCACCTCAATATGAACTGCTCTGATGGTCAAACAAGTGAAAAGCACACCATATCTCTTGACAAGGCTCCGTCCTCGCTTTACCTCGAAAGGCCCGAAATAGTCCACCCCTACGTTTGTAAATGGGGGCTTGTCTGGTAACAAACGGTCTTCAGGCAGGTCTGCCATTTTCTGCTCCCCAGCTCTAGCGTGTAACCGTCTGCAAACAATGCATTCAGAGAGTATTTTTCTTATTACGGAATTAGCTCCTGGAATCCAGTATCTTTGTCTTAGCTTCGCAAGCACGTGATTCCTCCCACTGTGTCCAATACTCTGGTGTATATGCTGAAGAATGAGAGTAGCAACCCGGAGGTCCTTAGAAAGGATAGCAGGATGCTTGGCCTCCTCTGGCATAGCAGATTTGTTTAGTCTCCCTCCCACCTTCAGTACTCCATCTTGCAGTGTAGGATCCAGCTTGTAGATATGATTACCTTTCTTGATTGGAGTATTTCGCTGTAAAGCTTCGATTTCTTCTGGGTATCTTTGTCTTTGACTGAAGCAAACTATCTCCATCTCAGCCTTGGCCAAATCCTCCACGGTCAATGAATTCTTACCCAATGTGGTCTTGTGCTGATGCATATACTGCTGTAGAAGCATTCTCTGCTTATCAGGGTTACTTTCAGACTGACTGATAGTGGCTCGGTACTCTTTTCTCTTACCGCTCAGGTGTAGCAGCAACTCTTTCAACCTTAGAAACCATGCAACTGCTTTCCTCAACTGGTGCCATCCTGAGAAATGGTTAACAAGCTTGTTCACTGTGTCAAAGTTCTCTTTCATAGTTATGAGATTTACTGTGACTGATCTCTTGACTTCGACATCGTCTTCAGCAATCTGACTTGGCATATCTGGTCTTTCTGGCCATGATCTCTCTGTTTCCAGCAGATAACTTGGGCCTTGTATCCAAGTTTCACTCCTCATGAAGTTTTCAGCCTTCAATCCCCGTGAGGCTTGATCTGCTGGGTTTAATGAGGTGTTTACATACCTCCATTGAGATGGTTGTGTAGCTTCTCTAATGGATGAGATTCTGTTTGCTACGAAGGTCTTGAAGCGTATCTTCTCATTCTCTATATACTTCAGCACCGTCGTGCTATCCGTCCAGAAGACAGATTCTTCTAGTGGGAGCTGTAACTCTTTCCGCATCGCCTGGTCAACTTTAACTGCAACAACCGCTGCCGTCAACTCCAGTCTCGGGATGGTGACCTGCTTCAGCGGAGCCACCCTGGATTTCCCCATGAGGAAGGCACAATGTTTCTGGCCCTGTTGATTTGTCAGCAAGAGGTAAGTAGCCGTGCCATAGCCATCCTCACTGGCGTCCGAGAAATGATGTAGTTGAGCCGTCTTTGTAACTCCAAAACTCACGGGCTTGATGCATCTACTGACGTTGAAGCTAGAAAGTTGTTGCAAATCTGTCAACCATCTGTGCCATCTCTGAGCTTGACCTTCTGGGATATCTTCATCCCATCCTCTCTTGTCTCTACACAGCTCTCGTAGCATCAGCTTCACCGGCAGAATGAGTGGTGCCAGGAATCCAAGAGGGTCGTAGATGGAACTGACCACGGAGAGAATCCCTCGTCTTGTGGATGGTCTTTCGTTCACCATTATCCTGAAGTTGAACGTGCCTGACTCAATGCACCATTGTACACCAAGAGCTCTCGATAGGAAGGACATCGTGACTCAGGTCCAGATCTTTGACTTCAGTGGCTCTTTCCTTTTCTGGGATAGAAGCTAGAACTGCTCTGCTGTTGCTTATCCACTTAGTCAGATGGAATCCTCCATTCGAACACAGAGTTCTAAGGTCTCTTGACAGTGCGATGGCATCGTCTTCTGTTGACACGGACTTCAGACAGTCATCGACATAAAAGTTTCTGAAGATTGTCTCCACAGCCTCTGATGGTGCTTTGCCTTTGCCATCTTCTGCAGTTTTTCTGAGAGCGTAGCTTGCACAGCTGGGAGATGATGTGGCTCCGAACAAGTGTACGGCCATTCTACATTCCACCATCGCTTGACTAACGTCGCCATCTGGCCACCAAAGGAAACGCAGAAGATCAGCATCTTCATCAGGGATTCTGACTTGGTAGAACATTGATTCTATGTCTGCCATCATGGCAACGAGCTCTTGTCTAAACCTAGTCAAGACGCTAATGAGGGTATTAGTAAGATCAGGACCTTGAAGCAGCTGGTCATTCAGTGAAGTTCCTCTGAATGAGGCGGCGCAGTCAAACACTACACGGATCCTTTTCTTCTTTGGGTGATACACACCGTGATGAGGAATGTACCAGACCCTTCCATCGTCTCTGTTCAACTGTTCCTCGGGCACTTTTACAGCATAGCCTTTCGCTATGATGTTTCTCATGAAGCCTTTGTAGTCTTTGTGAAAGTCGGGGTTCTTGTTCAGCTTTCTCTTTAGACTGATGGCGCGTTGCTCTGCTATGCAGCGATTGTTCGGCATCTTCGCGGTCTGTCTTCTCAGTGGCAAACCAATGTGATAGTGGCCATCAATGAACTGTGTAGACCTTGTCATCAAATCCATGAACTGATGGTCTTCTTGTGACATCTCTGTCTTTTCCTCACAGCTGCGTTCTGAAAAGTCTGCGTTGAACTGCTGTATCAACAGCTCTTCAATGCTTGCGATAGAGATGCGATTAACTGTGACATTTTGTAGTTCCTCCTTGTTCGACTTGTTGCCATCATCTCTCCTTACCGGTCCATTGACTACCCATCCAAGGGCTGTCCTGACGGCGTAGGGTCCGTCATCCTTGCTGTTTATCACCTGCCATGGCTCCATAGTTTTGTAGGCATTGGTTCCAATTAATAGGCCAATTTCTGCTTCAATGTATGGGAGACGCACCTTTTCTAGGTAAGGCCATCTATCCACATCCTTCTGCGGGGCTAAGTTCCCTATTCTAACAGGAATCTCCCTCTGTGTGAAAACATTAGGCAGGCCTATGAAGTCCTTCTCTTCAAGTCCACACACTTCTAAGTCTGACAGGATATAACTTTGCATTGACTTCTCATGACCCATGGTGCGTAATAGGATTTCTGTTCTTCTGCCTCTAACGTTCAGCTGTCGCATGAGTGATTCTGTGCAGAACGTTGCTGAACTACCTGGATCCATGAAGGCGTAAGTCTCCACAAGCTTCTCGCTCCTCTTAGACTTGATCTTTACTGGTACGATGGCAAGAATACAATCACTGTCACCGGCCCCAGTGAGTCCACAAGTCTCTGGTTCTAGCGACACCAGAGCACTCGAAACAACCTTCTCGTCGGTATTGTTTTCTTCACTCTTCTTAGAGACTTGTTCTTCTTTATGGATATGCAGCAGACTGGGATGTTTCCGAGTGCACTCTCTGCATGTTGTTCTTTGCTTACAGTTTCTACTCAGGTGCCCCTGAGAGAGACATCCAAAACACAGGCCGTTGTACTTCAGGAATTCGATTCTGTCCTTATGTGGCTGTGCTTTGATGTCGCTGCAGAAATCCAATGTATGATTCTTCTGGCAGAATAAGCATGGCTTCTGAAAGGCATTAGCAGGCATCACTGTGCTGCTCTTTTTGGGAGATGAGTTCTGGGGCCTTTCTTCCTCGGCCTGGGTGACGATAGTTGCAAAGCTGCTTCCCCTGGAACCACCTTTCCTGAGAGTCTTTGATTCAACAGGCTTGGCTTTCACTCTTCCATCGGTGGTCGGGCTGGCGTCCTGGATGTTTCCAAACAATGGGTCCCTTGCAATTTTAGCCTGTTTGTCTATGAAATTCACTAAGTCTGCAAACCTGGCTCTACTTTTCCGTCTCTCCATTATCTCAAAGGCTGTTCTTCTCCATTGTTCTCTCATCCTGTAAGGAAGCTTAGAGATGATGATTCTCATAGTCGTAGGATTGTCCATCGCTTCCATGAATTCAACATCCTCCATGGTGTTGCGACATCCTATGAGGAAAAGAACATATGCGTTCAATGCCTCTCCGTCCTCCGATCTGATCTGTAGCCACTTGGTAGCCTTTTCAATATATGCAGTGGCTATCTTCAGCTCGTTACCATAGTGCTCCTGCAGCAACTTCCTGGCTTCTATGTATCCCCGGTCCGGTCTCATGTGCTCACAGCTTCTGACCAGGTCTTGCGGTTTACCACTGGTGTACTGTCCCAGGTAGTACAACTTATCACTGCTGCTCTCTGTTTTGGAGTCAATGGCTTGTTCAAAGGATCTGATGAAGGGCTTATACTTGAGTGGGTCGCCTTGGAACACTGGTATGTCTCTTTGAGGGAGTTGAAACAGATTCTGTTGTTTTACAAGCATCTCTGTAATTTCGTTCTGACGTTGCATCACTCGGTATAGGCTTCTCCCTGTGTCTTCAGGCCTCTGGTGGTCATCAGCAGGGTCTAGTCTAGACCGTCTGGCGTCTGGGGTAGCATCACGTGCTCCTGTTAGTGGAGAGGCCACTCTTCCACGCTGTAATGCCAGGGGATTGCCTTCGGACTCTCTTGTCACTCTTGAAGGTGCCCTGGATCCAACTCTATGTGACAACATTGACTGGCAGTATTCGCTCCCGCCGTCCCGTGAGCCTTCATAATCTTCATACGCACTCAACCTGGCGTCTGAGACCGCGATAGCTGTTTTTATCTCCAGCTGTTCTTTCTTTGCCTGCACCTGGGCCTGTTGGGCCTGCAGTTGGGCCTGTTGGGCCTGCACTTGGGCCTGCAGTTGGGCCTGTTGGGCCTGCAGTTGGGCCTCTTGGACCTGCAGTTGGGCCTCTTCCCGTTCAAGAGCTTGCTTCTCCGCTAAAGATGCTGCGCGCGCCATCAACGCCGCCCGTTCAACCTCCTCTCTCATGCGTCGCGACGAGCTTGTGGTAGAAGCGACTGACCTGCATCCAGAAACAGAGCTACCTTCTTTTCGATTTTTGCTCGGTCTGGCGGAAGTCTCTGAAATGCTATCGTCTGGTCCGACTTCATCGTCAACTTTATCTTTCTCTGCTGTATCAGCATCTTGACGAATCTTTAACATCCACTGTTCTGTGGCCTTGATATAGTCCTTAATGCTGGTTGATTTAAGATCAAACCAGTTGTGCTGATCAGCGTTTCCCTCTTCTTCAGACAGAAGTGCTAATACATCTTCATTGAGTACATTAAATTCTTCATGCAGCTTGGAGAAATCGTAGTACATTATGTCTTCAGCTTTCTTAATATTAGCATTATCTTCCATGAGACGATCAATTATCTTCATTTTTCCAGTTATCTGAGCTAATTTAGCCTTCCTTGCACCTATGCTTCTATGTAACTTCTCTTCCATTGCCTTTGGGGGGAGCTTTATTTCCCTCTTTTGGCCAGCAATCCTTCTGGCTGGGGGAAGCTCCTGGCTCCGTAAGGCCTCGGCCATTTTACCCGCAGCTCTTATTTAGCTTCTCAATAGAATGAACAAAGCAAGTAACAGTCACTGTACCTTCGCTTTCTTATATTGTCGTCTGGCTCCGTGACCATTCATGTATACGTTCGCCGACGATTCCGTCCTTTCCTTCTTAGGGAGCAAGTTTTTGACTAATGTAGTGGCGCTTCTTAGTTTCCAAACAGGCAGCCACTGAGCTGTGGGGCTGTTAACAACGAGTAGACGCGTGTCGAAATAAAACGTTCCCAAACGTAGCTTTGTCTTTTAAACTGTTTACTATAACACTTCACAAACGGAATTACAAAGCAAACACGTATAAACGAACACGGTCAAAAACTGTATTGCTCCAAACCTCACAACTTCTGCCTCCTTCAGCCACGTGGAGTTTAAACTGTAAAATGGCTGCACACCATGTGTGGCTTAGGGACTGTACCATTGTGGCAAGAATGAAGGGGGTGTCTCGGACTATACTACTGGAGCAAGAAAATAGGGGGTTTCTTAATACAATAACTCAATCAGGTAAATTAAATGTATTATGCTATTTAACCAATATTTTAAAGTATTTTCTTAAGCTTTTATGGCTCTTACACATAGGCTGCAGTGTGGTCACCCCGACCCACTGCTGGTCCACACTGCACCACTCCTGGGCCTCGACCCCACTGCTGGTCCACACTGCATCTTCCCTGGGTCCCGACCTCACTGCTGGTCCACACTGCACCTTCCCTGGGCCCCGACCCCACTGCTGGTCCACGCTGCACCTTCCCTGGGCCCCGACCCCACTGCTGGTCCACACTGCACCTTCCCTGGGCCCCGACCTCACTGCTGGTCCACACTGCACCTTCCCTGGGCCCCGACCCACTGCTGGTCCACACTGCACCTTCCCTGGGCCCCGACCCCACTGCTGGTCCACACTGCACCTTCCCTGGGCCCCGACCTCACTGCTGGTCCACACTGCACCACTCCTGGGCCCCGACCCCACTGCTGGTCCACACTGCAACTTCCCTGGGCCCCGACCTCACTGCTGGTCCACACTGCACCTTCCCCAGGCCCCGACCTCACTGCTGGTCCACACTGCACCACTCCTGGGCCCCGACCCCACTGTTGGTCCACACTGCACCTTCCCTGGGCCCCGACCCCACTGCTGGTCCACACTGCACCTTCCCTGGGCCCCGACCCCACTGCTGGTCCACACTGCACCTTCCCCGGGCCCCGACCTCACTGCTGGTCCACACTGCACCTTCCCCGGGCCCTGACCCCACTGCTGGTCCACACTGCACCTTCCCTGGGCCCCGACCCCACTGCTGGTCCACACTGCACCTTCCCCGGGCCCCGACCCACTGCTGGTCCACACTGCACCTTCCCTGGGCCCTGACCCCACTGCTGGTCCACACTGCACCTTCCCTGGGCCCCGACCCCACTGCTGGTCCACACTGCACCTTCCCGGGCCCCGACCCCACTGCTGGTCCACACTGCACCTTCCCTGGGCCCCGACCCCACTGCTGGTCCACACTGCACCTTCCCTGGGCCCCGACCCCACTGCTGGTCCACACTGCACCTTCCCTGGGCCCCGACCCCACTGCTGGTCCACACTGCACCTTCCCCGGGCCCCGACCCCACTGCTGGTCCACACTGCACCTTCCCCGGGCCCCGACCCCACTGCTGGTCCACACTGCACCTTCCCCGGGCCCCGACCCCACTGCTGGTCCACACTGCACCTTCCCTGGGCCCCGACCCCACTGCTGGTCCACACTGCACCTTCCCTGGGCCCCGACCCCACTGCTGGTCCACACTGCACCTTCCCTGGGCCCCGACCCCACTGCTGGTCCACACTGCACCACTTCTGGGCCCCGAACTCACTGCTGGCCATATTGCACTTTCCTTGGGCCCCAACCTCACTGCTGGTCCACACTGCACCACTCCTGGGCCTCGACCCCACTGCTGGTCCACACTGCATCTTCCCTGGGCCCCGACCTCACTGCTGGTCCACACTGCACCTTCCCTGGGCCCCGACCCCACTGCTGGTCCACACTGCACCTTCCCTGGGCCCCGTCCCCACTGCTGGTCCACACTGCACCTTCCCTGGGCCCCGAACCCACTGCTGGTCCACACTGCACCACTTCTGGGCCCCGAACCCACTGCTGGTCCACACTGCACCACTTCTGGGCCCCAAACTCACTGCTGGCCCACATTGCACCTGATGTGCCTCAATAATCCCGAGACTCGATGTTAGCGAAACAAAACAAGGCTTTTATTAACTTAGAAGATAATACGCAGTGGAGAGAGGTGTCTTCCATCTGGAGGTCAGCAGCACTGGATATGAGGCCAGACTGCTTGCTTACATAGAGGCCAGGTATGGGCGGAGCCCTACACACAGTACATTCCATACATTCCAATATACAATACAATGGTGAGGAGAAACCTGAAACCAACCACAGTCACAGGCAGTGATGAATGGAATATTTCATCACATTCACCCCTTCTATAGATTTAGTCTGTTCGGGGGTTTGGTAGTCCTCTGCGACCGACGTGGCTGTTGTGGTGTCGCGGGTGTCGGCTGGGTGTCCCCGGTGGCCTCCTGGGTCTCTGCCGGGGGTGCCGCCAGGGTTGTTGAAGGGGTAGTTGGTGGGGGTGCCGTTGGTCGATGTTCTTCCGGGGGTGATGAAAGAGTAGTGGGTGGGTAAGAGTTGCTGTGGTCGTTGTTGCTGCTATTGCCGTGATTGTTGTCGTTAGCGGCTGGGGCGACGTCTTTTATTGACACGGTGTCCTCCCTTCCGTCGGCGTGCCGGACATACGCGTATTGGGGGTTGGCGTGGAGTAGGTGCACTGGCTCCACGAGAGGGTCCGTCTTATGGCCCCTCACATGCCTTCGCACGAATACCGGACCTGGGGTGGAGAGCCATGACGGCATGGATACGCCTGAGGTAGATTTCCGGGGAAAGACAAACATTCGTTCATGAGGCGTGGCATTAGTGGCAGTACACAATAGCGACCGTATCGAATGGAGCACATCCGAGAGGACTTCCTGCCAGCGGGAGATAGGGAGGCCCTTGGTCCTTAGAGCTAGAGTGACTGCTTTCCATACTGTCCCGTTCTCTCGCTCCACTTGGCCGTTACCCCGGGGGTTGTAGCTGGTGGTACGGCTCGTAGCGATCCCCTTGGACAGCATGTACTGGCGTAGCTCTTCACTCATGAAGGACGCCCCCCTATCCGTATGGATGTAGCTCGGCATACCGAACAGGCAGAACAGGCTGTTGAGGCATTTAATGACCGTGGCGCTGGTCATGTCTGGGCAGGGGAAGGCGAATGGGAACCGGGAGTATTCGTCCACAATGTTCAGGAAGTAAACATTGCGGTCGACGGACGGGAGGGGGCCCTTGAAATCTAAGCTGAGCCGCTCAAAGGGCCGTGTAGCTTTGATTAAGTGGGCTCTACCTGGGCGGTAGAACCGAGGCTTGCACTCAGCGCAAGTGCGGCAGTTCCTGGTCAGAGACCGAACTTCCTCAATCGAGTAGGGTAAGTTACGGGACTTTATGAAGTGGAACAGCCGCGTGACCCCTGGGTGGCAGAGGTCGTTGTGGAGGGTCTGTAGCCGATCCCCGGTGGCGCTGGCACACATCCCTCGTGAGAGGGCGTCAGGGGATTCGTTAAGGGCCCCTGGCCGATAAATGATGTCATACTCGAAGGTGGAGAGCTCGATCCGCCACCTAAGAATCTTATCATTTTTAATCTTCCCCCTCTGTTTATTATTGAACATAAACGCTACCGACCGCTGGTCGGTAAGTAGGGTGAAGCGTTTGCCGGCTAGGTAGTGGCGCCAGTGGCGCACTGCCTCCACGATGGCTTGGGCCTCCTTTTCCACGGAGGAGTGTCTGATCTCGGGCCCTTGGAGGGTCCTCGAGAAGAAAGCTACGGGCCGCCCCGCCTGGTTGAGGGTGGCCGCCAAGGCGAAGTCAGACGCATCACTTTCCACTTGAAATGGAGTGTTCTCGTCCACTGCCTGTAGCGTGGCCCGCTCAATATCCTGCTTAATGCTTTTGAAGGCGGCGTGGGCCTCAGCAGAGAGCGGAAAAGAGGATGCTTTCAAGAGGGGGCGGGCTTTGTCGGAGTAGTTGGGGACCCATTGGGAATAATAAGAAAATAACCCCAGGCACCTTTTCAGGGCTTTGGGAGTGTTGGGCAGGGGCAGCTCCCGTAGGGGGCGCAGTCGGTCGGGGTCTGGTCCGATTTCCCCATTCTCCACCACGCTGCCTAGTATGCAGAGGCGCGTGGTGTTGAAAATGCACTTGTCCTCGTTGTAGGTGAGGTTGAGTTTTTGTGCGGTTTTCAGGAACCTCTTGAGGTTCGAGTCGTGATCCTGCTGGTTGTGACCGCAGATGGTGACGTTGTCGAGGTAGGGGAAGGTTGCCTGCAAGTGGTGGTCATCGACCATGCGATCCATCTCCCTCTGGAAGACCGAGACCCCATTTGTCACCCCAAAGGGGACTCTGAGGAATTGGTAGAGGCGTCCGTTCGCCTCGAAGGCGGTGTACGGGCGGTCCTCTGGTCTGATAGGGAGCTGGTGGTACGCTGACTTGAGGTCGATGGTGGAGAACACCCGGTATTGGGTGATTTGGTTCACCATTTCTGATATGCGGGGTAGCGGGTAGGCGTCTAGTTGGGTGTACCTGTTGATCGTTTGGCTATAGTCGATCACCATCCGTTTCTTCTCGCTACCCCTTACCACCACCACTTGGGCGCGCCACGGGCTATTGCTGCATTCAATAATGCGCTCTTTCAGGAGCCTGTCTACCTCGGTCGCGATAAACCGCCTGTCCTCCCAGCTGTACCTCCTGCTTTTGGTCACTATTGGCCGGCAGTTAGGGGTAAGGTTCGCGAATAGCGAAGGCGGCTTTACCTTCAGGGTAGCCAGGCCGCACACTGTGAGGGGCGGCTGGGACCCACCGTACTTGAGCGTGATGCTTTGGTGGTTGCACTGGAAATCCAGGCCCAAGATCACGCTCGCGCATAGATTCTTCATGATTAATACTTTAAAATTATCGTATACCGTCCCGTTAACGGACAATTGTACCGTGCAGTAACCCATAATGGTCGATGTCTGGGTTTTATCAGCCATAGAGATGGTACCCGAGTAGGGACCACCTTTAGGGAGAGTTGTTGTGCCAGTTCAGGGTGGATAAAACTCTCCGTGCTTCCACTGTCAATTAAACATTTAACCCGGCACCCGTTTACCTCGATGTCCACCATTGATTTGGATAGCGGGTGCGGCCTGATCTGGTCCACTGTGACCGATGCCACTGTAGGGCCCTGATCGAGACAAGATGGCGTCCACGCTGTCTGCTCACAAGATGGCGGACCCCACGAGGTCGGGCAAGATGGCGTCCAAGATGGCCGCTCCCACGGCGCACACGCGGCGGTGGCGGGTTTTGGTTTTCCGGCGGGGTTCCCTCTGCACACCTTCCCGAAGTGCCCCTTCTTACCGCACTTAAAGCAGGTGGTGCCTTTCGCCGGGCACAGGTTTCTGGTGTGCTTTGGCTGCCCGCAGAAGTAGCAGTTGGGTCCCCGACGCGTCGCGGCTGTCGTAGGGCTTCTGGGGGGAGAGCGGGGCCCCGACGGTGTCGGGCTGCCGGGCGGGGAAGATGCCTTCCAAGATGGCGGCGCCCTTGGTGCACACGTGGCGGCGTGGACGGCGCGGGCTGAAGAGTAGGCGTCCGAGTTTCTCTGGGCCACATCCAGGGATCGTGCGGTGTCCGCAGCCTGTTTCAGGTCCAATCCCGTTTTTTCCAGCAGTCTTTGCCGGATGTAAGTGGAGCTGAGGCCTGTGATAAAGGCATCGCGAACAAGCTCGTCGGTGTACACTGCGGCTTTTACATCTCGGCACTTGCAGTCTTTGCCAAGCATTTTCAGGGTGCCTAGGAACTCCTCCACCGATTCCCCAGGTCGCTGTGCGCGAGTGGCGAGCAGATGCCTAGCATACACCTCATTCGTAGGCTGCTGGTAATGCGCCTTTAAGATGTCGCAGGCGGCCAGGTACGTGTCGGCGTCTTGGATGAGGGGGTAAACCCGGTGGCTTACCCAATTCCGCAGAATTCCGAGTTTCATACTCGCAGCGTCCGTAGCGTCTTTGACGGCTGCGGAATTGTCCAGGAAGAATTCCATACACATAAACCAGTGTCCGAAGTGTGCTGATGCGTCCGGAGCATGCTGATCCAAATCCAAACGTTCGGGTTTCAGGAGTTGATCCATTGTGTTGAAAAATAAGTTAATAAAATTGATGTGCCTCAATAATCCCGAGACTCGATGTTAGCGAAACAAAACAAGGCTTTTATTAACTTAGAAGATAACACGCAGTGGAGAGAGGTGTCTTCCATCTGGAGGTCAGCAGCACTGGATATGAGGCCAGACTGCTTGCTTACATAGAGGCCAGGTATGGGCGGAGCCCTACACACAGTACATTCCATACATTCCAATATACAATACAATGGTGAGGAGAAACCTGAAACCAACCACAGTCACAGGCAGTGATGAATGGAATATTTCATCACAGCACCTTCCCTGGGCCCCGATCCCACTGCTGGTCCACACTGCACCACTTCTGGGCCCCGAACTCACTGCTGGCCCACATTGCACCTTCCCTGGGCCCCAACCTCACTGCTGGTCCACACTGCACCTTCCCCGGGCCCCGACCCACTGCTGGTCCACACTGCACCTTCCCTGGGCCCCGACCCCACTGCTGGTCCACACTGCACCTTCCCTGGGCCCCGACCCACTGCTGGTCCACACTGCACCTTCCCTGGGCCCCGACCCCACTGCTGGTCCACACTGCACCTTCCCTGGGCCCCGACCCCACTGCTGGTCCACACTGCACCTTCCCTGGGCACCGACCCCACTGCTGGTCCACACTGCACCTTCCCCGGGCCCCGACCCACTGCTGGTCCACACTGCACCTTCCCTGGGCCCCGACCCCACTGCTGGTCCACACTGCACCTTCCCTGGGCCCCGACCCCACTGCTGGTCCACACTGCACCTTCCCTGGGCCCCGACCCCACTGCTGGTCCACACTGCACCTTCCCTGGGCCCCGACCCCACTGCTGGTCCACACTGCACCTTCCCTGGGCCCCGACCTCACTGCTGGTCCACACTGCACCACTCCTGGGCCCCGACCCCACTGCTGGTCCACACTGCACCACTCCTGGGCCCCGACCCCACTGCTCATCCACACTGCACCTTCCTTGGGCCCCGACCCCACTGCTGGTCCACACTGCACCTTCCCCGGGCCCCGACCCCACTGCTGGTCCACACTGCACCACTCCTGGGCCCCGACCCCACTGCTGGTCCACACTGCACCTTCCCTGGGCCCTGACCCCACTGCTGGTCCACACTGCACCTTCCCTGGGCCCGACCCCACTGCTGGTCCACACTGCACCTTCCCTGGGCCCGACCCCACTGCTGGTCCACACTGCACCTTCCCTGGGCCCCGACCCCACTGCTGGTCCACACAGCACCTTCCCCGGGCCCCGACCTCACTGCTGGTCCACACTGCACCTTCCCTGGGCCCCGACCCCACTGCTGGTCCACACTGCACCTTCCCTGGGCCCCGACCTCACTGCTGGTCCACACTGCACCACTCCTGGGTCCCGACCCCAATGCTGGTCCACAGTGCACCTTCCCTGGGCCCCGACCCCAATGCTGGTCCACAGTGCACCTTCCCTGGGCCCCGATCCCACTGCTGGTCCACACAGCACCTTCCCCGGGCCCCGACCTCACTGCTGGTCCACACTGCACCACTCCTGGGTCCCGACCCCAATGCTGGTCCACAGTGCACCTTCCCTGGGCCCCGACCCCAATGCTGGTCCACAGTGCACCTTCCCTGGGCCCCGATCCCACTGCTGGTCCACACAGCACCTTCCCCGGGCCCCGACCTCACTGCTGGTCCACACTGCACCACTCCTGGGCCCCGACCCCGCTGCTGGTCCACACTGCACCTTCCCTGGGCCCCGATCCCACTGCTGGTCCACACTGCACCTTCCCTGGGCTCCGACTTATCAACTTACATAGTAACAGTGCAACAGTTTGGTAAGTCTCTGAAGCAAATTATCGGCATGGATAGTGGAACAAGAACCCTTAATAGGTTCAAGGAGGAACTAGTCAGAACCTCTTTGTCCCACTAGAAAGGTCACAGCAAGGTGAGAGGGAAGGAGGGGGAGGGTAGAAAACACAAGGGGTAAAGTGCGTGCAAAGAAAATGGGACGGCCTGCTTGATGTTTGCTGTGAGAGGGTTGCTGTCACCCGCAGGTACGGGCTGGTGTGGAAAGAATGAGCCTTTGGGAAGTGAAATAGGAAGCAGATGGCTGTTAAATAAGGCCGGAGGGATTCGAGGGCAATCAGTGCCCTTAAACACGCAGAGGACTCCATTTAACAGGGTGGGACCGTTCCTGCAGCTTAAACTCAACATTATAGAGCCTTCAAACAGATGCCGCAGCACAAGCCTATTACCTGTGTTAATGGGGAAAGTGCTCCCAGTCACAGGGAACATCGACAAATCAAAGGATCGGCCATTCGCCCACCAGCAAGGCAAAGTCGGCAGTGTGTGAGCAGGACTCTCGGGCACCACTGCATGAAAGTCATGCCCTCTGGACTGGTGGCTGGGAGGGGTAATGCCACCAACGGCCATGGTACTGAGGCACACAGATCCCAGGCTCCTTTCCCAGTCTGTATTAAAACACGGACTTCAGGGATTGTAAGAACAGGAGGAGGCCATTCAGCCCCTCGAGCCTGTGACACAGGAACAGGAGGAGGCCATTCAGCCCCTCGAGCCTGTAACACAGGAACAGGAGGAGGCCATTCAGCCCCTCGAGCCTGTTACACAGGAACAGGAGGAGGCCATTCAGCCGCTCGAGCCTGTAACACAGGAACAGGAGGAGGCCATTCAGCCCCTCGAGCCTGTAACACAGGAACAGGAGGAGGCCATTCAGCCCCTCGAGCCTGTAACCCAGGAACAGGAGGAGGCCACTCAGCCCCTCGAGCCTGTGACACAGGGACAGGAGGAGGCCATTCAGCCCCTCGAGCCTGTTACATAGGAACAGGAGGAGGCCATTCAGCCCCTCGAGCCTGTAACACAGGAAGAGGAGGAGGCCATTCAGTCCCTCGAGCCTGTTACACAAGAACAGGAGGAGACCATTCAGTCCCTCAAGCCTGTGACACAGGAACAGGAGGAGGCCATTCAGCCACTCGAACCTGTTACACAGGAACAGGAGGAGGCCATTCAGCACCTCGAACCTGTTACACAGGAACAGGAGGAGGCCATTCAGCCCCTCGAGCCTGTTACACAGGAACAGGAGGAGGCCATTCAGCCCCTCAAGCCTGTTAAACAGGAACAGGAGGAGGTCATTCAGCCCCTCGAGCCTGTTAAACAGGAACAGGAGGAGGCCATTAAGCTCCTCGAGCCTGTTACACAGGAACAGGAGGAGGCCATTCAGCCCCTCGAGCCTGTTACACAAGAACAGGAGGAGGCCATTCAGCCCCTCGAGCCTGTTACACAGGAACAGGAGGAGGCCATTCAGCCCCTCGAGCCTGTTACACAGGAACAGGAGGAAGCCATTCAGCCCCTCAAGCATGTTGCACAGGAACAGGAGGAGGCCATTCAGCCCCTCGAGCCTGTTACCCAAGAACAAGAGGAGCCCATTCAGTCCCTCGATCCTGTTACACATGAACAGGAGGTGGCCATTCAGCCCCTCGACCCTGTTACACAGGAACAGGAGGAGGCCATTCAGCCCCTCAGCACTGCCCCTCCGACAGTTCAGCGGTCCCTCAGTGCTGCTCCCCGACAGTGCAGTGCTCCCTCAGTACTGGCCCTCCGACAGTGCAGCGCTCCCTCAGTACTGCCCCTCCCACAGTGCAGCGCTCCCTCAGGACTGCCCCTCTGACAGTGCGGTGCTCCCTCAGTAGTGCCCCGCCCACAGTGCAGCGCTCCCTCAGTACTGCCTCTCCGACAGTGCAGCGCTCCCTCAGTACTGCCTCTCCGACAGTGCAGCGCTCCCTCAGTACTGCCTCTCCGACAGTGCAGCGCTCCCTCAGTACTGCCTCTCCGACAGTGCAGCGCTCCCTCGGTACTGCCTCTCCGACAGTGCAGCCCTCCCTCAGTACTGCCCCTTCCACAGTGCAGCACTCCCTCAGTACTGCCCCTCCGACAGTGCAGCGCTTGCTCAGTACTGCCTCTCCGACTGTGCAGCGCTCGCTCAGTACTGCCCCTCCGACAGTGCAGCGCTCCCTCAGTACTGCCCCTCCGACAGTGCAGCGCTCGATCAGTACTGCCCCTCCGACAGTGCAGTGCTCCCTCAGTACTGACCCTCCGACAGTGCAGCGCTCCCTCAGTACTTCCCCTCTGAAAGTGCAGCGCTCCCTCAGTACTGCCCCTCCGACAGTGCAGCGCTCCCTCAGTACTGCCCCTGTGACAGTGCAGCGCTCCCTCAGTACAGCCCCTCCGACAGTGCAGCGCTCCTTCAGTACTGCCCCTCCGACAGTGCAGCGCTCCCTCAGTACTGCCCCTCCGACAGTGCAGCGCTGCCTCAGTACTCCACCCACCCATTTCATCTCCTCCCACAGCCCATGTACACTCTCCCCTATCACGGACTCTACCCACCCACTGAATCTCCTCCCACAGCCCATGTACAGCCCATGTAACCCCCCAGAGTTGTTGGGGAACATAGGGTCTGATGAAAGGGAGGAACTAAATGAAATCAGTATTTGTAGGGAAATGGTGTTAGGGAAATTGACGGGATTGAAGGCCGATAAATCCCCAGGGCCTGATAATCTACATCCTAGGGTACTTAAGGAAGTGGCCCTAGAAACAGTAGATGCATTGCTGATCATCTTCCAACATTCGATAGAATCTGGAACAGTACCCATGGATTGGAGGGTAGCTAATGTTACCCCACTATTCAAAAAAGGTGGTAGAGAGAAAACGGGGAATTATAGACCGGTAAGCCTGACATCGGTAGTGGGGAAAATGCTAGAGTCCATTATAAAAGATGTAATAGCAGAGCACTTGGAAAACAGTGACAGGATCGGACAAAGTCAACATGGATTTACAAAAGGTAAATCGTGCTTGACTAATCTACTGGAATTTTTTGAGGATGTAACTGGTAAAATTGATAAGGGAGAACCAGTGGATGTGGTGTATTTGGACTTTCAAAAGGCTTTTGATAAGGTCCCGCACAAGAGATTAGCGTGTAAAGTTAAGGCACATGGGATTGGGGGCAAGGTATTGACTTGGATAGAGAACTGGTTGGCAGACAGAAAGCAAAGAGTTGGAATAAACGGATTTTTTTCTGAGTGGCAGGCAGTGACTAGTGGGGTACCTCAGGGATCGGTCCTTGGACCCCAGCTATTCACAATATATATTAATGATCTAGACGAGGGAACTAGATGTAATATCTCCAAGTTTGCAGACAACACAAAGCTGGGTGGGCGTGTGTGCTGTGAGGAGGATGCCGAGAAACTCCAGTATGATTTGGACAGGTTGGCTGATTGGGCAGATGCATGGCAGATGCAATATAACGTGGATAAATGCGAGGTTATCCACTTTGCTGTCAAAAACAGGAAGGCAGATTATTATCTGAATGGCAATAGATTGGGAGAAGGGGAAGTGCAACGAGACCTGGGTGTCCTTGTGCACCAGTCGCTGAAGGTAAACATGCAGGTGCAGCAGGCGGTTAAGAAGGCAAATGGTATGTTGGCCTTCGTAGCAAGAGGGTTTGAGTACAGGAACAAGGATGTCTTGCTGCAGTTGTACAGGGCCTTGGTGAGACCACACCTTGAGTATTGTGTGCAATTTTGGTCACCTAATCTGAGGAAGGATGTTCTTGCCATGGAAGGAGTGCAGCGAAGATTCACCAGACTGATACCTGGGATGGCAGGAATGACGTATGAGGAGAGATTGGGTCGATTAGGCTTGTACTCGCTGGGGTTTAGAAGAATGAGGGGGGATCTCATCGAAACCTATAAAATTCTGTCAGGCCTGGACAGACTAGATGCAGGAAGAATGTTCCCGATGGCCGGGGAGTCCAGAACCAGGGGTCACAGCCTAAGGATGCGGGGTAAGCCATTTAGGACTGAGATGAGGAGGAATTTCTTCACCCAGAGAGTGGTGAACCTGTGGAATTCTCTGCCACAGAGGGCGGTGGAGGCCAGTTCATTAAATATATTCAAGAAGGAGTTGGATATATTTCTTAAGGCTAAAGGGATTAAGGGATATGGGGAGAAGGCAGGGACAGGGTACTGAATTTGGATGATCAGCCATGATCTCATTGAATGGTGGAGCAGGCTCGAGGGGCCGAATGGCCTACTCCTGCTCCTATCTTCTATGTTTCTATGAATCTCCTCCCACAGCCCATGTACACTCTCCCCTATTATGGACTCTACCCACCCATTTAATCTCCTCCCACAGCCCCTGTACACTCTCCCCTATCACGGACTCTACCCACCCATTTAATCTCCTCCCACAGCCCCTGTACACTCTCCCCTATCACGGACGCTACCCACCCATTGAATCTCCTCACACAGCCCATGTACACTCTCTCCTATCATGGACTCTACCCACCCATTTAATCTCCGACAGCCCATGTACACTCTCCCCTATCATGGACTCTACCCACCCATTTAATCTCCTCCCACAACCCATGTACACTCTCCCCTATCACGGACTCTACCCACCCATTGAATCTCCCACAGCCCGTGTACATTCTCCCCTATCATGGACTCTACCCACCCATTTAATCTCCCACAGCCCGTGTACATTCTCCCCTATCATGGACTCTACCCACCCATTTAATCTCCCACAGCCCGTGTACACTCTCCCCTATCATGGACTCTACCCACCCATTTAATCTCCCACAGCCCGTGTACACTCTCCCCTATCATGGACTCTACCCACCCATTTAATCTCCTCCCACAGCCCATGGACACTCTCCCCTATCACGGACTCTACCCACCCATTTAATCTCCTCCCACAGCCCATGGACACTCTCCCCTATCATGGACTCTACCCACCCATTTAATCTCCTCCCACAGCCCCTGTACACTCTCCCCTATCACGGACGCTACCCACCCATTGAATCTCCTCACACAGCCCATGTACACTCTCTCCTATCATGGACTCTACCCACCCATTTAATCTCCTCCCAAGGCCCGTGTACACTCTCCCCTATCATGGACTCTACCCACCCATTTAATCTCCTCCCACAGCCCGTGTACACTCTCCACTATCACGGACTCTACCCACCCATTTAATCTCCTCCCACAGCCCCTGTACACTCTCCCCTATCACGGACGCTACCCACCCATTGAATCTCCTCACACAGCCCATGTACACTCTCTCCTATCATGGACTCTACCCACCCATTTAATCTCCGACAGCCCATGTACACTCTCCCCTATCATGGACTCTACCCACCCATTTAATCTCCTCCCACAGCCCATGTACACTCTCCCCTATCATGGACTCTACCCACCCATTTAATCTCCTCCCACAGCCCATGTACACTCTCCCCTATCATGGACTCTACCCACCCATTTAATCTCCTCCCACAGCCCATGTACACTCTCCCCTATCATGGACTCTACCCACCCATTTAATCTCCTTCCACAGCCCATGTACACTCTCCCCTATCATGGACTCTACCCACCCATTGAATGTCCTCCCACAGCCCATGTACACTCTCCCCTATCACAGACTCTACCCACCCATTTAATCTCCTCCCACAGCCCATGTACACTCTCCCTGATCATGGACTCTACCCACCCATTTAATCTCCTCCCACAGCCCATGTACACTCTCCCCTATCATGGACTCTACCCACCCATTGAATGTCCTCCCACAGCCCATGTACACTCTCCCCTATCACAGACTCTACCCACCCATTTAATCTCCTCCCACAGCCCATGTACACTCTCCCTGATCATGGACTCTACCCACCCATTTAATCTCCTCCCACAGCCCATGTACACTCTCCCCTATCACGGACTCTACCCACCCATTGAATCTCCTCCCACACCCCATGTACACTCTCCCAAGCCAATGAAGTACTTTAGGAGTGTAGTAACTGATGCAATGTAGAAAACGTGGCAACCAATTTGTGCACAGCAAGATCCCACCCAGTTGGTTGAGGGATAAATATTGGCCAGGACAGCGGGGAGAGCTCCCCTGCTCTTCTTCGAAGTCGTGGCCCTGGGATCTTTTACGTCCACCTGAGAGCAGACGGGGCCTCGGATTAACGTCTCATCTGAAAGACGATCACAATTACATAAGCACACTGGGGGCGTTGTCTGGGGAAGCTGCCGTGCGATTGGCTGAGTGCGGACGGTAACGAAGGGCGATGCTAACGGGAATGACTGGTGACACTCGGGCGACTGTGACTCCCGTACCGGGATTATGTAATGTGAGGAATGGGAAACAGCTTGTCCGATGCTGCAGCCTGATCAGAAACATCTCAATCCCCCAAGGCTGTGTTTTGATGTTTTACACCCTATTTTTAAGAAGTCTTTTCAAATGCCCAGCACATGAGCTAATCCCTCCTGTTTGCAGTGAGAACAAGACACGGAGACTCACCCAGTCCCTGCACTCCGCATTCTGATGTCAGTGATGTTTGTTATAGACCCGCTGGGAACAACCCAGAATAATCCACAACAGCTAATTATAGCCTAAAGACAGCGCAAAACACTGGAGAAAGAACAAGGCCACGTCAGTCCACTTAACAGAGGAGGGCAAGAGCACAGTGAATTCCTGCAGCATCAATCAGAAAAATCTTCATTCCTAGACATTGAAAATGAAGCATAAATTCAGTCCCGTGACTCTGTACAGTTACAGTGAGTGACCATTACCCTGAATAAACAGTGACTCTGTACAGTTACAGTGAGTGACCCTTACCCTGAATAAACAGTGACTCTGTACAGTTACACAGTGAGTGACCCTTACCCTGAATAAACAGTGACTCTGTACAGTTACAGTGAGTGACCCTTACCGTGAATAAACAGTGACTCTGTACAGTTACACGGTGATTGACCGTTACCCTGAATAAACAGTGACTCTGTACAGTTACACAGTGAGTGACCCTTACCCTGAATAAACAGTGACTCTATACAGTTACACAGTGAGTGACCCTTACCCTGAATAAACAGTGACTCTGTACAGTTACACAGTGAGTGACCCTTACCCTGAATAAACAGTGACTCTGTACAGTTACAGTGAGTGACCCTTACCCTGAATAAACAGTGACTCTGCACAGTTACACAGTGAGTGACCCTTACCCTGAATAAACAGTGACTCTGTACAGTTACACAGTGAGTGACCCTTACCCTGAATAAACAGTGACTCTCTACAGTTACAGTGAGTGACCCTTACCCTGAATAAACAGTGACTCTGTACAGTTACAGTGAGTGACCCTTACCCTGAATAAACAGTGACTCTGTACAGTTACACAGTGAGTGACCCTTACCCTGAATAAACAGTGACTCTGTACAGTTACAGTGAGTGACCCTTACCCTGAATAAACAGTGACTCTGTACAGTTACACAGTGAGTGACCCTTACCCTGAATAAACAGTGACTCTGTACAGTTACACAGTGAGTGACCCTTACCCTGAATAAACAGTGACTCTCTACAGTTACAGTGAGTGACCCTTACCCTGAATAAACAGTGACTCTGTACAGTTACACAGTGAGTGACCCTTACCCTGAATAAACAGTGACTCTGTACAGTTACAGTGAGTGACCCTTACCCTGAATAAACAGTGACTCTGTACAGTTACAGTGAGTGACCCTTACCCTGAATAAACAGTGACACTGTACAGTTACACAGTGAGTGACCCTTACCCTGAATAAACAGTGACTCTGTACAGTTACACAGTGAGTGACCCTTACCCTGAATAAACAGTGACTCTGTACAGTTACAGTGAGTGACCCTTACCCTGAATAAACAGTGACTCTGTACAGTTACACAGTGAGTGACCCTTACCCTGAATAAACAGTGACTCTGTACAGTTACAGTGAGTGACCCTTACCCTGAATAAACAGTGACTCTGTACAGTTACACAGTGAGTGACCCTTACCCTGAATAAACAGTGACTCTGTACAGTTACAGTGAGTGACCCTTACCCTGAATAAACAGTGACTCTGTACAGTTACAGTGAGTGACCCTCCTTACCCTGAATAAACAGTGACTCTGTACAGTTACAGTGAGTGACCCTTACCCTGAATAAACAGTGACTCTGTACAGTTACACAGTGAGTGACCCTTACCCTGAATAAACAGTGACTCTGTACAGTTACACAGTGAGTGACTCTTACCCTGAATAAACAGTGAATCTGTACAGTTACAGTGAGTGACCCTTACCCTGAATAAACAGTGACTCTGTACAGTTACACAGTGAGTGACCCTTACCCTGAATAAACAGTGACTCTGTACAGTTACACAGTGAGTGACCCTTACCCTGAATAAACAGTGACTCTGTACAGTTACACAGTGAGAGACCCTTACCCTGAATAAACAGTGACTCTGTACAGTTACACAGTGAGTGACCCTTACCCTGAATAAACAGTGACTCTGTACAGTTACAGTGAGTGACCCTTACCCTGAATAAACAGTGACTCTCTACAGTTACACAGTGAGTGACCTTACCCTGAATAAACAGTGACTCTGTACAGTTACAGTGAGTGACCCTTACCCTGAATAAACAGTGACTCTGTACAGTTACAGTGAGTGACCCTTACCCTGAATAAACAGTGACTCTGTACAGTTACACAGCGAGTGACCCTTACCCTGAATAAACAGTGACTCTGTACAGTTACACAGTGAGTGACCCTTACCCTGAATAAACAGTGACTCTCTACAGTTACACAGCGAGTGACCCTTACCCTGAATAAACAGTGACTCTGTACAGTTACACAGTGAGTGACCTTACCCTGAATAAACAGTGACTCTGTACAGTTACAGTGAGTGACCCTTACCCTGAATAAACAGTGACTCTGTACAGTTACGGTGAGTGACCCTTACCCTGAATAAACAGTGACTCTGTACAGTTACACAGTGAGTGACCCTTACCCTGAATAAACAGTGACTCTGTACAGTTACAGTGAGTGACCCTTACCCTGAATAAACAGTGAATCTGCACAATTACAGTGAGTGACCCTTACCCTGAATAAACAGTGACTCTGTACAGTTACACAGTGAGTGACCCTTACCCTGAATAAACAGTGACTCTGTACAGTTACACAGTGAGTGACCCTTACCCTGAATAAACAGTGACTCTGTACAGTTACACAGTGAGTGACCCTTACCCTGAATAAACAGTGACTCTGTACAGTTACACAGTGAGTGACCCTTACCCTGAATAAACAGTGACTCTGTACAGTTACACAGTGAGTGACCCTTACCCTGAATAAACAGTGACTCTGGACAGTTACAGTGAGTGACCCTTACCCTGAATAAACAGTGACTCTGTACAGTTACACAGTGAGTGACCCTTACCCTGAATAAGCAGTGACTCTGTACAGTTACACAGTGAGTGACACTTACCCTGAATAAACAGTGACTCTGTACAGTTACACAGTGAGTGACCCTGACCCTGAATAAACAGTGACTCTGTACAGTTACACAGTGAGTGACCCTTACCCTGAATAAACAGTGACTCTGTCCAGTTACAGTGAGTGACCCTTACCCTGAATAAACAGTGACTCTGTACAGTTACACAGTGAGTGACCCTTACCCTGAATAAACAGTGACTCTCTACAGTTACACAGTGAGTTACTCTTACCCTGAATAAACAGTGACTCTGTACAGTTACACAGTGAGTGACCCTTACCCTGAATAAACAGTGACTCTGTACAGTTACACAGTGAGTGACCCTTACCCTGAATAAACAGTGACTCTGTACAGTTACACAGTGAGTGACCCTTACCCTGAATAAACAGTGACTCTGTACAGTTACAGTGAGTGACCCTTACCCTGAATAAACAGTGACTCTGTACAGTTACAGTGAGTGACCCTTACCCTGAATAAACAGTGACTCTGTACAGTTACACAGTGAGTGACCCTGACCCTGAATAAACAGTGACTCTATACAGTTACACAGTGAGTGACTCTTACCCTGAATAAACAGTGACTCTGTACAGTTACACAGTGAGTGACCCTTACCCTGAATAAACAGTGACTCTGTACAGTTACAGTGAGTGACCCTTACCCTGAATAAACAGTGACTCTGTACAGTTACACAGTGAGTGACCCTTACCCTGAATAAACAGTGACTCTGTACAGTTACAGTGAGTGACCCTTACCCTGAATAAACAGTGACTCTGTACAGTTACACAGTGAGTGACCCTTACCCTGAATAAACAGTGACTCTGTACAGTTACACAGTGAGTGACTCTTACCCTGAATAAACAGTGAATCTGTACAGTTACAGTGAGTGACCCTTACCCTGAATAAACAGTGACTCTGTACAGTTACACAGTGAGTGACCCTTACCCTGAATAAACAGTGACTCTGTACAGTTACACAGTGAGTGACCCTTACCCTGAATAAACAGTGACTCTGTACAGTTACACAGTGAGAGACCCTTACCCTGAATAAACAGTGACTCTGTACAGTTACACAGTGAGTGACCCTTACCCTGAATAAACAGTGACTCTGTACAGTTACAGTGAGTGACCCTTACCCTGAATAAACAGTGACTCTCTACAGTTACACAGTGAGTGACCTTACCCTGAATAAACAGTGACTCTGTACAGTTACAGTGAGTGACCCTTACCCTGAATAAACAGTGACTCTGTACAGTTACACAGTGAGTGACCCTTACCCTGAATAAACAGTGACTCTGTACAGTTACACAGTGAGTGACCCTTACCCTGAATAAACAGTGACTCTCTACAGTTACACAGTGAGTGACCCTTACCCTGAATAAACAGTGACTCTGTACAGTTACACAGTGAGTGACCCTTACTCTGAATAAACAGTGACTCTGTACAGTTACACAGCGAGTGACCCTTACCCTGAATAAACAGTGACTCTGTACAGTTACACAGTGAGTGACCCTTACCCTGAATAAACAGTGACTCTCTACAGTTACACAGCGAGTGACCCTTACCCTGAATAAACAGTGACTCTGTACAGTTACACAGTGAGTGACCTTACCCTGAATAAACAGTGACTCTGTACAGTTACAGTGAGTGACCCTTACCCTGAATAAACAGTGACTCTGTACAGTTACAGTGAGTGACCCTTACCCTGAATAAACAGTGACTCTGTACAGTTACACAGTGAGTGACCCTTACACTGAATAAACAGTGACTCTGTACAGTTACAGTGAGTGACCCTTACCCTGAATAAACAGTGACTCTGTACAGTTACACAGTGAGTCACCCTTACCCTGAATAAACAGTGACTCTGTACAGTTACAGTGAGTGACCCTTACCCTGAATAAACAGTGACTCTGTACAGTTACACAGTGAGTGACCCTTACCCTGAATACACAGTGACTCTGTACAGTTACACAGTGAGTGACCCTTACCCTGAATAAACAGCGACTCTGTACAGTTACACAGTGAGTGACCCTTACCCTGAATAAACAGTGACTCTGTACAGTTACACAGTGAGTGACTCTTACCCTGAATAAACAGTGAATCTGTACAGTTACAGTGAGTGACCCTTACCCTGAATAAACAGTGACTCTGTACAGTTACGGTGAGTGACCCTTACCCTGAATAAACAGTGACTCTGGACAGTTACAGTGAGTGACCCTTACCCTGAATAAACAGTGACTCTGTACAGTTACAGTGAGTGACCCTTACCCTGAATAAACAGTGACTCTGTACAGTTACACAGTGAGTGACCCTTACCCTGAATAAACAGTGACTCTGTACAGTTACACAGTGAGTGACCCTTACCCTGAATAAACAGTGACTCTGTACAGTTACAGTGAGTGACCCTTACCCTGAATAAACAGTGACTCTGTACAGTTACACAGTGAGTGACCCTTACCCTGAATAAACAGTGACTCTGTACAGTTACACAGTGAGTGACCCTTACCCTGAATAAACAGTGACTCTGTACAGTTACAGTGAGTGACCCTTACCCTGAATAAACAGTGACTCTGTACAGTTACACAGTGAGTGACCCTTACCCTGAATAAACAGTGACTCTGTACAGTTACACAGTGAGTGACTCTTACCCTGAATAAACAGTGAATCTGTACAGTTACAGTGAGTGACCCTTACCCTGAATAAACAGTGACTCTGTACAGTTACACAGTGAGTGACCCTTACCCTGAATAAACAGTGACTCTGTACAGTTACACAGTGAGTGACCCTTACCCTGAATAAACAGTGACTCTGTACAGTTACACAGTGAGAGACCCTTACCCTGAATAAACAGTGACTCTGTACAGTTACACAGTGAGTGACCCTTACCCTGAATAAACAGTGACTCTGTACAGTTACAGTGAGTGACCCTTACCCTGAATAAACAGTGACTCTCTACAGTTACACAGTGAGTGACCTTACCCTGAATAAACAGTGACTCTGTACAGTTACAGTGAGTGACCCTTACCCTGAATAAACAGTGACTCTGTACAGTTACAGTGAGTGACCCTTACCCTGAATAAACAGTGACTCTGTACAGTTACACAGCGAGTGACCCTTACCCTGAATAAACAGTGACTCTGTACAGTTACACAGTGAGTGACCCTTACCCTGAATAAACAGTGACTCTCTACAGTTACACAGCGAGTGACCCTTACCCTGAATAAACAGTGACTCTGTACAGTTACACAGTGAGTGACCTTACCCTGAATAAACAGTGACTCTGTACAGTTACAGTGAGTGACCCTTACCCTGAATAAACAGTGACTCTGTACAGTTACGGTGAGTGACCCTTACCCTGAATAAACAGTGACTCTGTACAGTTACACAGTGAGTGACCCTTACCCTGAATAAACAGTGACTCTGTACAGTTACAGTGAGTGACCCTTACCCTGAATAAACAGTGAATCTGCACAATTACAGTGAGTGACCCTTACCCTGAATAAACAGTGACTCTGTACAGTTACACAGTGAGTGACCCTTACCCTGAATAAACAGTGACTCTGTACAGTTACACAGTGAGTGACCCTTACCCTGAATAAACAGTGACTCTGTACAGTTACACAGTGAGTGACCCTTACCCTGAATAAACAGTGACTCTGTACAGTTACACAGTGAGTGACCCTTACCCTGAATAAACAGTGACTCTGTACAGTTACACAGTGAGTGACCCTTACCCTGAATAAACAGTGACTCTGGACAGTTACAGTGAGTGACCCTTACCCTGAATAAACAGTGACTCTGTACAGTTACACAGTGAGTGACCCTTACCCTGAATAAGCAGTGACTCTGTACAGTTACACAGTGAGTGACCCTTACCCTGAATAAACAGTGACTCTGTACAGTTACACAGTGAGTGACCCTGACCCTGAATAAACAGTGACTCTGTACAGTTACACAGTGAGTGACCCTTACCCTGAATAAACAGTGACTCTGTCCAGTTACAGTGAGTGACCCTTACCCTGAATAAACAGTGACTCTGTACAGTTACACAGTGAGTGACCCTTACCCTGAATAAACAGTGACTCTGTACAGTTACACAGTGAGTGACCCTTACCCTGAATAAACAGTGACTCTGTACAGTTACACAGTGAGTGACCCTTACCCTGAATAAACAGTGACTCTGTACAGTTACAGTGAGTGACCCTTACCCTGAATAAACAGTGACTCTGTACAGTTACAGTGAGTGACCCTTACCCTGAATAAACAGTGACTCTGTACAGTTACACAGTGAGTGACCCTGACCCTGAATAAACAGTGACTCTATACAGTTACACAGTGAGTGACTCTTACCCTGAATAAACAGTGACTCTGTACAGTTACACAGTGAGTGACCCTTACCCTGAATAAACAGTGACTCTGTACAGTTACAGTGAGTGACCCTTACCCTGAATAAACAGTGACTCTGTACAGTTACACAGTGAGTGACCCTTACCCTGAATAAACAGTGACTCTGTACAGTTACAGTGAGTGACCCTTACCCTGAATAAACAGTGACTCTGTACAGTTACACAGTGAGTGACCCTTACCCTGAATAAACAGTGACTCTGTACAGTTACACAGTGAGTGACTCTTACCCTGAATAAACAGTGAATCTGTACAGTTACAGTGAGTGACCCTTACCCTGAATAAACAGTGACTCTGTACAGTTACACAGTGAGTGACCCTTACCCTGAATAAACAGTGACTCTGTACAGTTACACAGTGAGAGACCCTTACCCTGAATAAACAGTGACTCTGTACAGTTACACAGTGAGTGACCCTTACCCTGAATAAACAGTGACTCTGTACAGTTACAGTGAGTGACCCTTACCCTGAATAAACAGTGACTCTCTACAGTTACACAGTGAGTGACCTTACCCTGAATAAACAGTGACTCTGTACAGTTACAGTGAGTGACCCTTACCCTGAATAAACAGTGACTCTGTACAGTTACACAGTGAGTGACCCTTACCCTGAATAAACAGTGACTCTGTACAGTTACACAGTGAGTGACCCTTGCCCTGAATAAACAGTGACTCTCTACAGTTACACAGTGAGTGACCCTTACCCTGAATAAACAGTGACTCTGTACAGTTACACAGTGAGTGACCCTTACTCTGAATAAACAGTGACTCTGTACAGTTACACAGCGAGTGACCCTTACCCTGAATAAACAGTGACTCTGTACAGTTACACAGTGAGTGACCCTTACCCTGAATAAACAGTGACTCTCTACAGTTACACAGCGAGTGACCCTTACCCTGAATAAACAG
This sequence comes from Somniosus microcephalus, assembly GCF_052327205.1. NCBI lineage: Eukaryota > Metazoa > Chordata > Chondrichthyes > Squaliformes > Somniosidae > Somniosus > Somniosus microcephalus. The sequence goes on along the minus strand of NC_140995.1, from coordinate 247,699,749 downwards.
TGACTCTGTACAGTTACACAGTGAGTGACCTTACCCTGAATAAACAGTGACTCTGTACAGTTACAGTGAGTGACCCTTACCCTGAATAAACAGTGACTCTGTACAGTTACAGTGAGTGACCCTTACCCTGAATAAACAGTGACTCTGTACAGTTACACAGTGAGTGACCCTTACACTGAATAAACAGTGACTCTGTACAGTTACAGTGAGTGACCCTTACCCTGAATAAACAGTGACTCTGTACAGTTACACAGTGAGTCACCCTTACCCTGAATAAACAGTGACTCTGTACAGTTACAGTGAGTGACCCTTACCCTGAATAAACAGTGACTCTGTACAGTTACACAGTGAGTGACCCTTACCCTGAATACACAGTGACTCTGTACAGTTACACAGTGAGTGACCCTTACCCTGAATAAACAGCGACTCTGTACAGTTACACAGTGAGTGACCCTTACCCTGAATAAACAGTGACTCTGTACAGTTACACAGTGAGTGACTCTTACCCTGAATAAACAGTGAATCTGTACAGTTACAGTGAGTGACCCTTACCCTGAATAAACAGTGACTCTGTACAGTTACACAGTGAGTGACCCTTACCCTGAATAAACAGTGACTCTGTACAGTTACACAGTGAGTGATCCTTACCCTGAATAAACAGTGACTCTGTACAGTTACACAGTGAGAGACCCTTACCCTGAATAAACAGTGACTCTGTACAGTTACACAGTGAGTGACCCTTACCCTGAATAAACAGTGACTCTGTACAGTTACAGTGAGTGACCCTTACCCTGAATAAACAGTGACTCTGTACAGTTACACAGTGAGTGACCCTTACCCTGAATAAACAGTGACTCTGTACAGTTACAGTGAATGACCCTTACCCTGAATAAACAGTGACTCTGTACAGTTACAGTGAGTGACCCTTACCCTGAATAAACAGTGACTCTGTACAGTTACACAGTGAGAGACCCTTACCCTGAATAAACAGTGACTCTGTACAGTTACACAGTGAGTGACCCTTACCCTGAATAAACAGTGACTCTGTACAGTTACAGTGAGTGACCCTTACCCTGAATAAACAGTGACTCTCTACAGTTACACAGTGAGTGACCTTACCCTGAATAAACAGTGACTCTGTACAGTTACAGTGAGTGACCCTTACCCTGAATAAACAGTGACTCTGTACAGTTACACAGCGAGTGACCCTTACCCTGAATAAACAGTGACTCTGTACAGTTACACAGTGAGTGACCCTTACCCTGAATAAACAGTGACTCTCTACAGTTACACAGCGAGTGACCCTTACCCTGAATAAACAGTGACTCTGTACAGTTACACAGTGAGTGACCTTACCCTGAATAAACAGTGACTCTGTACAGTTACAGTGAGTGACCCTTACCCTGAATAAACAGTGACTCTGTACAGTTACACAGTGAGTGACCCTTACCCTGAATAAACAGTGACTCTGTACAGTTACGGTGAGTGACCCTTACCCTGAATAAACAGTGACTCTGTACAGTTACACAGTGAGTGACCCTTACCCTGAATAAACAGTGACTCTGTACAGTTACAGTGAGTGATCCTTACCCTGAATAAACAGTGACTCTGTACAGTTACACAGTGAGTGACCCTTACCCTGAATAAACAGTGACTCTATACAGTTACACAGTGAGTGACCCTTACCCTGAATAAACAGTGACTCTGTACAGTTACAGTGAGTGACCCTTACCCTGAATAAACAGTGACTCTGTACAGTTACAGTGAGTGACCCTTACCCTGAATAAACAGTGACTCTGTACAGTTACATAGTGAGTGACCCTTACCCTGAATAAACAGTGAATCTGCACAATTAGAGTGAGTGACCCTTACCCTGAATAAACAGTGACTCTGTACAGTTACACAGTGAGTGACCCTTACCCTGAATAAACAGTGACTCTGTACAGTTACACAGTGAGTGACCCTTACCCTGAATAAACAGTGACTCTGTACAGTTACACAGTGAGTGACCCTTACCCTGAATAAACAGTGACTCTGTACAGTTACACAGTGAGTGACCCTTACCCTGAATAAACAGTGACTCTGTACAGTTACACAGTGAGTGACCCTTACCCTGAATAAACAGTGACTCTGGACAGTTACAGTGAGTGACCCTTACCCTGAATAAACAGTGACTCTGTACAGTTACACAGTGAGTGACCCTTACCCTGAATAAGCAGTGACTCTGTACAGTTACACAGTGAGTGACCCTTACCCTGAATAAACAGTGACTCTGTACAGTTACACAGTGAGTGACCCTTACCCTGAATAAACAGTGACTCTGTCCAGTTACAGTGAGTGACCCTTACCCTGAATAAACAGTGACTCTGTACAGTTACACAGTGAGTGACCCTTACCCTGAATACACAGTGACTCTGTACAGTTACACAGTGAGTGACCCTTACCCTGAATAAACAGTGACTCTCTACAGTTACACAGTGAGTGACTCTTACCCTGAATAAACAGTGACTCTGTACAGTTACACAGTGAGTGACCCTTACCCTGAATAAACAGTGACTCTGTACAGTTACACAGTGAGTGACCCTTACCCTGAATAAACAGTGACTCTGTACAGTTACACAGTGAGTGACCCTTACCCTGAATAAACAGTGACTCTGTACAGTTACAGTGAGTGACCCTTACCCTGAATAAACAGTGACTCTGTACAGTTACAGTGAGTGACCCTTACCCTGAATAAACAGTGACTCTGTACAGTTACACAGTGAGTGACCCTTACCCTGAATAAACAGTGACTCTGTACAGTTACAGTGAGTGACCCTTACCCTGAATAAACAGTGACTCTGTACAGTTACACAGTGAGTGACCCTTACCCTGAATAAACAGTGACTCTGTACAGTTACAGTGAGTGACCCTTACCCTGAATAAACAGTGACTCTGTACAGTTACACAGTGAGTGACCCTTACCCTGAATAAACAGTGACTCTGTACAGTTACACAGTGAGTGACCCTTACCCTGAATAAACAGTGACTCTGTACAGTTACACAGTGAGTGACTCTTACCCTGAATAAACAGTGAATCTGTACAGTTACAGTGAGTGACCCTTACCCTGAATAAACAGTGACTCTGTACAGTTACACAGTGAGTGACCCTTACCCTGAATAAACAGTGACTCTGTACAGTTACACAGTGAGTGACCCTTACCCTGAATAAACAGTGACTCTGTACAGTTACACAGTGAGAGACCCTTACCCTGAATAAACAGTGACTCTGTACAGTTACACAGTGAGTGACCCTTACCCTGAATAAACAGTGACTCTGTACAGTTACAGTGAGTGACCCTTACCCTGAATAAACAGTGACTCTCTACAGTTACACAGTGAGTGACCTTACCCTGAATAAACAGTGACTCTGTACAGTTACAGTGAGTGACCCTTACCCTGAATAAACAGTGACTCTGTACAGTTACACAGCGAGTGACCCTTACCCTGAATAAACAGTGACTCTGTACAGTTACACAGTGAGTGACCCTTACCCTGAATAAACAGTGACTCTCTACAGTTACACAGCGAGTGACCCTTACCCTGAATAAACAGTGACTCTGTACAGTTACACAGTGAGTGACCTTACCCTGAATAAACAGTGACTCTGTACAGTTACAGTGAGTGACCCTTACCCTGAATAAACAGTGACTCTGTACAGTTACAGTGAGTGACCCTTACCCTGAATAAACAGTGACTCTGTACAGTTACACAGTGAGTGACCCTTACCCTGAATAAACAGTGACTCTGTACAGTTACAGTGAGTGACCCTTACCCTGAATAAACAGTGACTCTGTACAGTTACACAGTGAGTGACCCTTACCCTGAATAAACAGTGACTCTGTACAGTTACAGTGAGTGACCCTTACCCTGAATAAACAGTGACTCTGTACAGTTACACAGTGAGTGACCCTTACCCTGAATACACAGTGACTCTGTACAGTTACACAGTGAGTGACCCTTACCCTGAATAAACAGTGACTCTCTACAGTTACACAGTGAGTGACTCTTACCCTGAATAAACAGTGACTCTGTACAGTTACACAGTGAGTGACCCTTACCCTGAATAAACAGTGACTCTGTACAGTTACACAGTGAGTGACACTTACCCTGAATAAACAGTGACTCTGTACAGTTACACAGTGAGTGACCCTTACCCTGAATAAACAGTGACTCTGTACAGTTACACAGTGAGTGACCCTTACCCTGAATAAACAGTGACTCTGTACAGTTACACAGTGAGTGACACTTACCCTGAATAAACAGTGACTCTGTACAGTTACACAGTGAGTGACTCTTACCCTGAATAAACAGTGACTCTGTACAGTTACACAGTGAGTGACCCTTACCCTGAATAAACAGTGACTCTGTACAGTTACACAGTGAGTGACCCTTACCCTGAATAAACAGTGACTCTGTACAGTTACACAGTGAGTGACCCTTACCCTGAATAAACAGTGACTCTGTACAGTTACAGTGAGTGACCCTTACCCTGAATAAACAGTGACTCTGTACAGTTACAGTGAGTGACCCTTACCCTGAATAAACAGTGACTCTGTACAGTTACACAGTGAGTGACCCTTACCCTGAATAAACAGTGACTCTGTACAGTTACAGTGAGTGACCCTTACCCTGAATAAACAGTGACTCTGTACAGTTACACAGTGAGTGAGCCTTACCCTGAATAAACAGTGACTCTGTACAGTTACAGTGAGTGACCCTTACCCTGAATAAACAGCGACTCTGTACAGTTACACAGTGAGTGACCCTTACCCTGAATAAACAGTGACTCTGTACAGTTACACAGTGAGTGACTCTTACCCTGAATAAACAGTGAATCTGTACAGTTACAGTGAGTGACCCTTACCCTGAATAAACAGTGACTCTGTACAGTTACACAGTGAGTGACCCTTACCCTGAATAAACAGTGACTCTGTACAGTTACACAGTGAGTGACCCTTACCCTGAATAAACAGTGACTCTGTACAGTTACACAGTGAGAGACCCTTACCCTGAATAAACAGTGACTCTGTACAGTTACACAGTGAGTGACCCTTACCCTGAATAAACAGTGACTCTGTACAGTTACAGTGAGTGACCCTTACCCTGAATAAACAGTGACTCTCTACAGTTACACAGTGAGTGACCTTACCCTGAATAAACAGTGACTCTGTACAGTTACAGTGAGTGACCCTTACCCTGAATAAACAGTGACTCTGTACAGTTACACAGCGAGTGACCCTTACCCTGAATAAACAGTGACTCTGTACAGTTACACAGTGAGTGACCCTTACCCTGAATAAACAGTGACTCTCTACAGTTACACAGCGAGTGACCCTTACCCTGAATAAACAGTGACTCTGTACAGTTACACAGTGAGTGACCTTACCCTGAATAAACAGTGACTCTGTACAGTTACAGTGAGTGACCCTTACCCTGAATAAACAGTGACTCTGTACAGTTACGGTGAGTGACCCTTACCCTGAATAAACAGTGACTCTGTACAGTTACACAGTGAGTGACCCTTACCCTGAATAAACAGTGACTCTGTACAGTTACAGTGAGTGACCCTTACCCTGAATAAACAGTGAATCTGCACAATTACAGTGAGTGACCCTTACCCTGAATAAACAGTGACTCTGTACAGTTACACAGTGAGTGACCCTCACCCTGAATAAACAGTGACTCTGTACAGTTACACAGTGAGTGACACTTACCCTGAATAAACAGTGACTCTGTACAGTTACACAGTGAGTGACCCTTACCCTGAATAAACAGTGACTCTGTACAGTTACACAGTGAGTGACCCTTACCCTGAATAAACAGTGACTCTGTACAGTTACACAGTGAGTGACCCTGACCCTGAATAAACAGTGACTCTGTACAGTTACACAGTGAGTGACCCTTACCCTGAATAAACAGTGACTCTGTCCAGTTACAGTGAGTGACCCTTAACCTGAATAAACAGTGACTCTGTACAGTTACACAGTGAGTGACCCTTACCCTGAATACACAGTGACTCTATACAGTTACACAGTGAGTGACCCTTACCCTGAATAAACAGTGACTCTCTACAGTTACACAGTGAGTGACTCTTACCCTGAATAAACAGTGACTCTGTACAGTTACACAGTGAGTGACCCTTACCCTGAATAAACAGTGACTCTGTACAGTTACACAGTGAGTGACCCTTACCCTGAATAAACAGTGACTCTGTACAGTTACACAGTGAGTGACCCTTACCCTGAATAAACAGTGACTCTGTACAGTTACAGTGAGTGACCCTTACCCTGAATAAACAGTGACTCTGTACAGTTACAGTGAGTGACCCTTACCCTGAATAAACAGTGACTCTGTACAGTTACACAGTGAGTGACCCTTACCCTGAATAAACAGTGACTCTGTACAGTTACAGTGAGTGACCCTTACCCTGAATAAACAGTGACTCTGTACAGTTACACAGTGAGTGACCCTTACCCTGAATAAACAGTGACTCTGTACAGTTACACAGTGAGTGACCCTTACCCTGAATAAACAGTGACTCTGTACAGTTACACAGTGAGTGACCCTTACCCTGAATAAACAGTGACTCTGTACAGTTACAGTGAGTGACCCTTACCCTGAATAAACAGTGACTCTGTACAGTTACAGTGAGTGACCCTTACCCTGAATAAACAGTGACTCTGTACAGTTACAGTGAGTGACCCTTACCCTGAATAAACAGTGACTCTGTACAGTTACAGTGAGTGACCCTTACCCTGAATAAACAGTGACTCTGTACAGTTACACAGTGAGTGACCCTTACCCTGAATAAACAGTGACTCTGTACAGTTACACAGTGAGTGACTCTTACCCTGAATAAACAGTGAATCTGTACAGTTACAGTGAGTGACCCTTACCCTGAATAAACAGTGACTCTGTACAGTTACACAGTGAGTGACCCTTACCCTGAATAAACAGTGACTCTGTACAGTTACACAGTGAGTGACCCTTACCCTGAATAAACAGTGACTCTGTACAGTTACACAGTGAGTGACCCTTACCCTGAATAAACAGTGACTCTGTACAGTTACACAGTGAGTGACCCTTACCCTGAATAAACAGTGACTCTGTACAGTTGCACAGTGAGTGACCCTTACCCTGAATAAACAGTGACTCTGTACAGTTACACAGTGAGTGACCCTTACCCTGAATAAACAGTGACTCTGTACAGTTGCACAGTGAGTGACCCTTACCCTGAATAAACAGTGACTCTGTACAGTTACACAGTGAGTGACCCTTACCCTGAATAAACAGTGACTCTGTACAGTTGCACAGTGAGTGACCCTTACCCTGAATAAACAGTGACTCTGTACAGTTACAGTGAGTGACCCTTACCCTGAATAAACAGTGACTCTCTACAGTTACACAGTGAGTGACCTTACCCTGAATAAACAGTGACTCTGTACAGTTACAGTGAGTGACCCTTACCCTGAATAAACAGTGACTCTGTACAGTTACACAGCGAGTGACCCTTACCCTGAATAAACAGTGACTCTGTACAGTTACAGTGAGTGACCCTTACCCTGAATAAACAATGACTCTGTACAGTTACGGTGAGTGACCCTTACCCTGAATAAACAGTGACTCTGTACAGTTACGGTGAGTGACCCTTACCCTGAATAAACAGTGACTCTGTACAGTTACGGTGAGTGACCCTTACCCTGAATAAACAGTGACTCTGTACAGTTACACAGTGAGTGACCCTTACCCTGAATAAACAGTGACTCTGTACAGTTACAGTGAGTGACCCTTACCCTGAATAAACAGTGACTCTGTACAGTTACGGTGAGTGACCCTTACCCTGAATAAACAGTGACTCTGTACAGTTACACAGTGAGTGACCCTTACCCTGAATAAACAGTGACTCTGTACAGTTACAGTGAGTGACCCTTACCCTGAATAAACAGTGACTCTGTACAGTTACACAGTGAGTGACCTTACCCTGAATAAACAGTGACTCTGTACAGTTACACAGTGAGTGACCCTTACCCTGAATAAACAGTGACTCTGTACAGTTACAGTGAGTGATCATTACCTTGAATAAACAGTGACTCTGTACAGTTACACAGTGAGTGACCCTTACCCTGAATAAACAGTGACTCTGTACAGTTACACAGTGAGTGACCCTTACCCTGAATAAACAGTGACTCTGTACAGTTACACAGTGAGTGACCCTTACCCTGAATAAACAGTGACTCTGTACAGTTACAGTGAGTGACCCTTACCCTGAATAAACAGTGACTCTGTACAGTTACACAGTGAGTGACCCTTACCCTGAATAAACAGTGACTCTGTACAGTTACAGTGAGTGACCCTTACCCTGAATAAACAGTGACCCTGTACAGTTACACAGTGAGTGACACTTACCCTGAATAAACAGTGGCCTAGAAATTCAGTTGGGCGCGCCAGCTGTTAGCGCCTTAGGAGGAGTAGATCTCGAGCGCTAGGCGCTTAGCGCCCGGGCGCAGTGCGATCTGCGCCTCGCCCCAACTTCAGTACACATTTAGCGCCGGCGCAAAGTCTTAGGACGCGTCCTGCTGCGCGCGCAGATCATGACGTCATTTCCTAGTGCAACGCCCTTTGTGCGCCCCGAACCGGAACTTCACTCGCGACCGCCCATTGTGCGCCGGGCGGCCCTAACGACTGTGAAGTGGAACGGTACACAGCCGAGGCAGGCCGCGGGGAGCGCTAATTAAAGGGCACTTACCCTGCACTATAAAGGCCAGCCATTTTGCAGCATTCACTCTTGTGCAACGGTTTTTTGGAGAGAGACCAAGGAGGAGAGCTTACTGGTTTGGACCAACACTAGGACAGGTATTTTTGGCTCAGGCCAGAGCTTAGCAATTATCTTTGCCTTCATTGAGAGCTCAGTGTTTGCCAGCATATAATGGGGGCTGCATTGGGTGCCAACGCTGACTTTCAGCCTTATGCCAGAAGGGCTTACAAACCCGGATATCGGGAAAAATAGGGACATTGGCAAAGGAGGAACTGACGCAAATCAATATCTCTAAGGATATGGTGTTAAGGAAGCTAAAGGGATTGAAGGTGGACAAATCCCCAGGGCCTGATAACATGCATCCTAGGGTACTGAAGGAGGTGGCCCTAGAGATAGCGGATGCACTAAGGATGATTTTTCAGAATTCATTAGACTCGGGAACAGTGCCCATGGATTGGAGGGTAGCTAACGTTACCCCACTATTCAAAAAGGGGGGTAGGGAAAAAGCAGGTAATTACAGACCTGTAAGCCTTACATCAGTTGTGGGCAAAATGCTGGAGTCCATCATTAAGGATGAAATAGCGGAGCACTTAGCAAATGGGGACAGGATAGGACAGAGTCAACATGGATTTACAAAGGGTAAATCGTGCTTGACTAATCTATTGGAATTTTTTGAGGGAGTAACTGGTAGAATAGATGGGGGAGAGCCAGTAGATGTGGTGTACCTGGACTTCCAAAAGGCCTTCGATAAGGTCCCACATAAAAGATTAGCATGGAAAATTGAGGCTCATGGGATAAAGGGGAAAGTATTGGCGTCGATAGGGAACTGGCTGTCAGATAGAAAACAGAGAGTTGGAATAAACGGCTCATTTTCTGAATGGCAGGCAGTAACAAGTGGGGTACCACAGGGATCTGTCCTGGGCCCCCAGCTGTTCACAATTTACATTAATGACCTGGATCAGGGAGTCGGATGCAGCATTTCCAAATTTGCAGACGACACTAAACTAGGAGGGGGGGTGGGCTCAGAGGAAGAGACCAGGAAGCTCCAGAGCGATTTGGACAGACTGGGCGATTGGGCGGATAAATGGCAGATGCACTATAATGTGGACAAGTGCGAAGTTATCCACCTTGGGTGCAGGAACGGGAGGGCAAATTATTATTTAAATGGCAATAGATTGGGAGAGGGGGAAGTACAGAGAGACCTGGGTGTTCTTGTACACCAGTCACTGAAGGCGAGCATGCAGGTGCAACAGGCGGTCAAGAAGGCAAACGGTATGCTGGCCTTCATAGCAAAAGGGTTAGAATACAGGAACAGGGATACCTTGCTGCAGCTGTACAGGGCACTGGTGAGACCACACCTCGAGTACTGTGTACAGTTTTGGTCGCCTCATCTGAGGAAGGATGTTCTTGCCATGGAGGGGGTGCAGCGGCGATTCACCAGGCTGATACCAGGAATGGCGGGAATGACCTATGAGGAGAGACTATGTAGTTTAGGGATGTACACACTGGAGTTTAGAAGATTGAGAGGGGACCTCATAGAAGTGTATAAAATTCTGACAGGTCTGGACAGACTGGATGCAGAAGGAATGTTTCCCTTGGCGGGTGAGAACAGAACTAGAGGACATAATTTAAGGATAAGGGCTAAACCATTTAGGACAGAGATGAGGGGGAATTTCTTCACTCAGAGAGTGGTGAACCTGTGGAACTCATTGCCACAGAGGGCAGTGTACGCCAGCTCATTAAATATATTTAAGAGGGAATTAAATATATTTCTACGGGCAAAAGGGGTTAAGGGTTACGGAGAGAAGGCGGGGACGGGATACTGAATTAAAGGATCAGCCATGATCTCATTGAATGGCGGAGCAGGCACGAAGGGCCAAATGGCCTACTCCTGCTCCTATCTTCTATGTATCTATGTATCTATGTAAACACCGTGAGAGAGTGGCAGCCCTGGCTAGACGCAGAGGGGGCAACAGGCGTCGCCAACTGAGGCCTTACCCACCCAGGGTATACCGCCAGCAGTCCTCCTATCTGACCATGTCTGCCGCGATGTGTGTAAGGAGGCTGCGATTCAGAAGGGAGGTGGTTGCAGACATCTGCCAGCTGCTTCACAGAGATCTGCAGCCACAGCTGATGCGCAGGACGTCTCTGTCGGTGGCAGTGAAGGTGACGGTGGCTCTCAACTTCTATGCCACCGGCTCCTTCCAATCCGCTGCTGGGGACATCGCTAACATCTCCCAGTTCGCCGTGCATTGCTGCATCCGCCAGGTGACCGATGCCCTTTTCAGAAGGAGACATCAATTCATCTCCTTCCGCATGACCCTGGACAAGCAGCAGCAGCGTGCAGTGGGATTTGCAAGAATAGCGGGCTTCCCCATGGTGCAGGGCGCCATTGACTGCACGCATGTGGCTTTGCGGGCACCTCTGGAGCATGCCGAGGATTACCGCAATCGGAAGGGCTACCATTCCCTCAATGTACAGCTGGTGTGTGACCACAGCAGCGCATCCTAGCTGTCAATGCCCGCTTTTCAGGCAGCAGCCACGATGCCTTTATCCTGCGACAGACAACTGTGGCTGACATGTTCCAGGCACAGCCTCACCCAAGAGGATGGCTTATCGGAGACAAAGGCTATCCTTTGTGTACCTGGCTCATGACCCCGCTCCGCGCGCCCACGACCCCTGCTGAAGAGGCATACAACGAGAGCCATCAAGCGACTAGGAACATCATAGAACAAACAATCGGCGTCCTCAAGCAACGGTTCCGCTGTCTCGATCGCTCCGGGGAAGCCCTCCAGTATTCGCAGGAGCGAGTCTCCCAATTCGTCGTCGTTTGCTGCATGCTGCACAACCTGGCTATCCGCAGGACTCAGGCACTGCCACCTCACGTTGGACCACCGCCTCAGGAGGAGGAGCAGGAGGAGCATGAGGAGGAGGAGGATGAGGAGTACCAGCCCAGGAGGGAGGCAGAAGGTCCAAGGGCCGCCCGTCGGCGGCTTATTGAACGTCACTTCTAGGCCCCCTGTCAGGGAATGGCTTGTGCCAATGAAAGAACATGATTGCAGCCGCTCCGCAAGCCCTCAGCCGGTTAAGGCAACAAACACTTCAAAGATCAAACATGGACAATGTTAATAAATAAAATGCTTTATTGTACAAACTCAGGGCCCTTCCCACATGAAAACCAAAAACAGACGAAACCCCCAAAAAACACTGAAACACATTACTCGCTCCCACAACCTGGAGAGGATTAACAAAACAGTGCAACTAAAATGGCCATCATCCTCGGCCTTCGTAAAAAACAAACATCACATCCTCGGCCTTCAAAAAACAAACATCCAATTCTCAGCCTTCAAAAAACAAACATCCAATTCTCGGCCTCAAAAAACAAACATCCAATTCTCGGCCTCAAAAAACAAACACAACTGGCCACACATTCGACTTTTTGGCCCGCTAGGGCGATGCCTTGGCCATCTTTGTGTGGCCCCTGCCCGCCCTGCTGCTCCTCCTCAAAGTAAGGCCATTGGCTGCTGCAAGGCTGGGGGCAGGCTCCTGAGGGGCACATGTCGTGATGGCAGATGCCCTTGGGGGTCGGCCTAGTCGAGGTCTGGCCGTCGAGCGGGCGGCTGTTGAATGCTGCAGCTGTGGCTGGCCAGCATCAGTCGCTGCAGCAGCTCCTGGCAACTCCACTGGGGGAGTGGCAGTGGCGGCTGGAGGAATGGGGGCAAGCTGGCGGATGGCAGGCGCTCACTGGTCGCCTGAGACACTGGCACTCGCCCGGGCCAGCACTGCAGCATGCGCACCAATCTGCCGAGGGACAGACCGCTGTGCTGCTGCAGCGCGCCGGGTGCCCTGGCGATGCCTGGCTGACACAGCGAGTGTGGCAGCAGTGAGTGCCCGTGTTGACCTGATCAGTGACATCATCAGAGCACCCAGTGACTGCACGGCACCACTGATCAGCTGCCCACTCGCTGCCTGAGCTGCCCCGAATGCCGCCCGACTCGCTGCCTGATCTGCCCCGAATGCCGCCCGACTCGCTGCCTGCTCTGCCCCGAATTCCGGCAAACTGATGGCCTGTGAGGCCCCGACGTCGGTCACACTCCGAGAGAGGGACTCGATGGCCTCAGGCAACCGTGCCACTACCCCCATGAGCTCCGTGTGCCGGCGCTCCTAGTCCGCGGACAAGTCCTCGAGGCGTTCCATCTCCTCGGCGAAGACCATCTCCGGACTGGAGGCCGGACTCTCCCTCTGGGGAGAAGGCCGCCGAGCTGGCCGACCCTTCCTGCGTTGCTGGACGGCGCTGGGCCCAGCAATTGGACTCCCCTCCGACCCTTCCCCCCTCTGGGGAGAAGGCCGCCGAGCTGGCCGACCCTTCCTGCGTTGCTGGATGCCGCTGGGCCCAGCAATTGGACTCCCCTCCGACCCTTCCCCCCTCTGGGGAGAAGGCCGCTGAGCTTCCACCCCCCTCCCGCGTTTCTGCAGGCCGCAGGTCCCATGAGCTCCGCTCCCCTCCGACACTTCCGCCACGCTCCCCTCCAGGGAAGACGTGTCCCCTACATTCGCATGGGTTGCCGCGGCTGAGGGTTCCCCTGATGGGCCGCCTTCCTCTTGCTCCTCCTCCTCCTCCTCTTCTGAGGGGCTGCCACTGGCAAGTTCAGGGACCTCCTCCTCACCATCTGAAAGCAGGAAGGCACAAGAGTAGCTTTAGAGTGAGGAGAGGGCGTCAGCGAGGGATGCATGAGTGGTGGCATTCAGCGCATTGGTCGGACAGTGGCAAAGGATGTAGATCTGATGCGCAAGTGGGACGAGAGAGGTCCAAAAGGTGATGTCCTTACCATTGGTGCCCAGAACAGGGTCGGCATCTCCACATGCAACGGGCTCAATTAACCGGCCACCCATGATGCGCTCCACGCGATGTTGCAGCTTGGTGAGCGGCTGGATCTGGGGTCGGCCTCCCCCGGTCGCAGTCCGGCTCTTATTATTGGCCAGCTTGGCCTGCAAGAGAAAGGACGGCCTCTAAGTACAGTGTGTCGCCCTGATCTTGTGTGCACTGCCTCCCATGGTGGAATAGCCTGGCCAGTGTGTCGCCCTGATCTTGTGTGCACTGCCTCCCATGGTGGAATAGTCTGGCCAGTGTGTCGCCCTGATCTTGTGTGCACTGCCTCCCATGGTGGAATAGCCTGGCCAGTGTGTCGCCCTGATCTTGTGTGCACTGCCTCCCATGGTGGAATAGCCTGGCCAGTGTGTCGCCCTGATCTTGTGTGCACTGCCTCCCATGGTGGAATAGCCTGGCCAGTGTGTCGCCCTGATCTTGTGTGCACTGTCTCCCATGGTGGAATAGCCTGGCCAGTGTGTCGCCCTGATCTTGTGTGCACTGCCTCCCATGGTGGAATAGCTTGGCAGTGTGTTAAGTGCAGAATGTGCAATTGATGTTCATGCCTGTCCCATAGCTGCTGGATGAAGGCTGGCCATTAGGGCTTTCAGGTCCCTTTGCCCATAATGTGAGGTGCACATGCAAGGATGAGGAGGACACTGGAAAGGGTACTCACCCTGACAATCCGAGTGAGGTCATTAAACTTTTTGCGGCATTGGACACCACTCCTGGGGACCTCGCTGTTGGCTGACACCTTGCTGGCGACATGCTTCCAGGCTCTCTGGTAGACGTGGACCGGCGCCTTCCTGCCATTGTCCGGGTACAAAATATGGCGCCTCTTCTCCACAGCACCAACCAGCACACTCAGATCAAGCTCTGAGAAGTGCTGCGCTCGTTCACGGGCCTTCTGCATGGCTTCAGGCGCTATTTGGGTCCAGCAGCAGTGTTCAGGCCTAGCTGGAGGGCTCCACTATCCAGGGCGTGGCAGCAGATCAAGTCGACCCTTCCCCCTTAAGAGCTGGCCGGCGCCAGGGTGTCTGCTGTCAATCACGAGATGGCCGCACCTGCGCTGCGCCCGGCCTGGGCGCTCTCGCTCAGCACCTCCGGCTTAGCGCCTAAAGAGAGGCGTGCAGCGCCAGTTTTAGCGCTCGAGCAAACTCTTAGGGCGAAGCTAATGAATATCGGAGAAGTGGCCTCGATTTTGCGCTGGGCGCAAACTTTAGCGGCCGCCCGACTTTACCGCCCCAAAAGTGGCTACAATGAATTTCTAGGCCAGTGACTCTGTACAGTTACACAGTGAGTGACCCTTACCCTGCATAAACAGTGACTCTGTACAGTTACAGAGTGAGTGACCCTTACCCTGAATAAACAGTGACTCTGTACAGTTACAGTGAGTGACCCTTACCCTGAATAAACAGTGACTCTGTACAGTTACACAGTGAGTGACCCTTACCCTGAATAAACAGTGACTCTGTACAGTTACACAGTGAGTGACCCTTACCCTGAATAAACAGTGACTCTGTACAGTTACAGTGAGTGACCCTTACCCTGAATAAACAGTGACTCTGTACAGTTACAGTGAGTGACCCTTACCCTGAATAAACAGTGACTCTGTACAGTTACACAGTGAGTGACCCTTACTCTGAATAAACAGTGACTCTGTACAGTTACACAGTGAGTGACCCTTACCCTGAATAAACAGTGACTCTGTACAGTTACACAGTGAGTGACCCTTACCCTGAATAAACAGTGACTCTGTACAGTTACAGTGATTGACCCTTACCCTGAATAAACAGTGACTCTGTACAGTTACAGTGAGTGACCCTTACCCTGAATAAACCGTGACTCTGTACAGTTACAGTGAGTGATCCTTACCCTGAATAAACAGTGACTCTGTACAGTTACAGTGAGTGACCCTTACCCTGAATAAACAGTGACTCTGTACAGTTACACAGAGAGTGACCCTTACCCTGAATAAACAGTGACTCTGTACAGTTACAGTGAGTGACCCTTACCCTGAATAAACAGTGACTCTGTACAGTTACAGTGAGTGACCCTTACCCTGAATAAACAGTGACTCTGTACAGTTACAGTGAGTGACCCTTACCCTGAATAAACAGTGACTCTGTACAGTTACACAGTGAGTGACCCTTACCCTGAATAAACAGTGACTCTGTACAGTTACAGTGAGTGACCCTTACCCTGAATAAACAGTGACTCTGTACAGTTACAGTGAGTGACCCTTACCCTGAATAAACAGTGACTCTGTACAGTTACAGTGAGTGACCCTTACCCTGAATAAACAGTGACTCTGTACAGTTACACAGTGAGTGACCCTTACCCTGAATAAACAGTGACTCTGTACAGTTGCACAGTGAGTGACCCTTACCCTGAATAAACAGTGACTCTGTACAGTTACACAGTGAATGACCCTTACCCTGAATAAACAGTGACTCTGTACAGTTACACAGTGAGTGACCCTTACCCTGAATAAACAGTGACTCTGTACAGTTACACAGTGAGTGACCCTCACCCTGAATAAACAGTGACTCTGTACAGTTACACAGTGAGTGACCCTCACCCTGAATAAACAGTGACTCTGTACAGTTACAGTGAGTGACCCTTACCCTGAATAAACAGTGACTCTGTACAGTTACAGTGAGTGACCCTTACCCTGAATAAACAGTGACTCTGTACAGTTACACAGTGAGTGACCCTTACCCTGAATAAACAGTGACTCTGTACAGTTACACAGTGAGTGACCCTTACCCTGAATAAACAGTGACTCTGTACAGTTACACAGTGAGTGACCCTTACCCTGAATAAACAGTGACTCTCTACAGTTACACAGTGAGTGACCCTTACCCTGAATAAACAGTGACTCTGTACAGTTACAGTGAGTGACCCTTACCCTGAATAAACAGTGACTCTGTACAGTTACAGTGAGTGACCCTTACCCTGAATAAACAGTGACTCTGTACAGTTACAGTGAGTGACCCTTACCCTGAATAAACAGTGACTCTGTACAGTTACAGTGAGTGACCCTTACCCTGAATAAACAGTGACTCTGTACAGTTACACAGTGAGTGACCCTTACCCTGAATAAACAGTGACTCTGTACAGTTACACAGTGAGTGACCCTTACCCTGAATAAACAGTGACTCTGTACAGTTACAGTGAGTGACCCTTACCCTGAATAAACAGTGACTCTGTACAGTTACAGTGAGTGACCCTTACCCTGAATAAACAGTGACTCTGTACAGTTACACAGTGAGTGACCCTTACCCTGAATAAACAGTGACTCTGTACAGTTACACAGTGAGTGACCCTTACCCTGAATAAACAGTGACTCTGTACAGTTACACAGTGAGTGACCCTTACCCTGAATAAACAGTGACTCTGTACAGTTACACAGTGAGTGACCCTTACCCTGAATAAACAGTGACTCTGTACAGTTACACAGTGAGTGACCCTTACCCTGAATAAACAGTGACTCTGTACAGTTACAGTGAGTGACCCTTACCCTGAATAAACAGTGACTCTGTACAGTTACAGTGAGTGATCCTTACCCTGAATAAACAGTGACTCTGTACAGTTACACAGTGAGGACCCTTACCCTGAATAAACAGTGACTCTGTACAGTTACACAGTGAGTGACCCTTACCCTGAATAAACAGTGACTCTGTACAGTTACACAGTGAGTGACCCTTACCCTGAATAAACAGTGACTCTGTACAGTTACACAGTGAGTGACCCTTACCCTGAATAAACAGTGACTCTGTACAGTTACAGTGAGTGACCCTTACCCTGAATAAACAGTGACTCTGTACAGTTACACAGTGAGTGACCCTTACCCTGAATAAACAGTGACTCTGTACAGTTACACAGTGAGTGACCCTTACCCTGAATAAACAGTGACTCTGTACAGTTACACAGTGAGTGACCTTACCCTGAATACACAGTGACTCTGTACAGTTACAGTGAGTGACCCTTACCCTGAATAAACAGTGACTCTGTACAGTTACAGTGAGTGACCCTTACCCTGAATAAACAGTGACTCTGTACAGTTACACAGTGAGTGACCCTTACCCTGAATAAACAGTGACTCTGTACAGTTACACAGTGAGTGACCCTTACCCTGAATAAACAGTGACTCTGTACAGTTACACAGTGAGTGACCCTTACCCTGAATAAACAGTGACTCTGTACAGTTACACAGTGAGTGACCCTTACCCTGAATAAACAGTGACTCTCTACAGTTACACAGTGAGTGACCCTTACCCTGAATAAACAGTGACTCTGTACAGTTACAGTGAGTGACCCTTACCCTGAATAAACAGTGACTCTGTACAGTTACAGTGAGTGACCCTTACCCTGAATAAACAGTGACTCTGTACAGTTACACAGCGAGTGACCCTTACCCTGAATAAACAGTGACTCTGTACAGTTACAGTGAGTAACCCTTACCCTGAATAAACAGTGACTCTGTACAGTTACAGTGAGTGACCCTTACCCTGAATAAACAGTGACTCTGTACAGTTACACAGTGATTGACCCTTACCCTGAATAAACAGTGACTCTGTACAGTTACACAGTGAGTGACCCTTACCCTGAATAAACAGTGACTCTGTACAGTTACACAGTGAGTGACCCTTACCCTGAATAAACAGTGACTCTGTACAGTTACACAGTGAGTGACCCTTACCCTGAATAAACAGTGACTCTGTACAGTTACAGTGAGTGACCCTTACCCTGAATAAACAGTGACTCTGTACAGTTACAGTGAGTGATCCTTACCCTGAATAAACAATGACTCTGTACAGTTACAGTGAGTGACCCTTACCCTGAATAAACAGTGACTCTGTACAGTTACACAGTGAGGACCCTTACCCTGAATAAACAGTGACTCTATACAGTTACACAGTGAGTGACCCTTACCGTGAATAAACAGTGACTCTGTACAGTTACACAGCGAGTGACCCTTACCCTGAATAAACAGTGACTCTGTACAGTTACACAGTGAGTGACCCTTACCCTGAATACACAGTGACTCTGTACAGTTACACAGTGAGTGACCCTTACCCTGAATAAACAGTGACTCTGTACAGTTACACAGTGAGTGACCCTTACCGTGAATAAACAGTGACTCTGTACAGTTACAGTGAGTGATCCTTACCCTGAATAAACAATGACTCTGTACAGTTACACAGTGAGTGACCCTTACCCTGAATAAACAGTGACTCTGTACAGTTACACAGTGAGTGACCCTTACTCTGAATAAACAGTGACTCTCTACAGTTACACAGTGAGTGACCCTTACCGTGAATAAACAGTGACTCTGTACAGTTACACAGTGAGTGACCCTTACCCTGAATAAACAGTGACTCTGTACAGTTACAGTGAGTGACCCTTACCCTGAATAAACAGTGACTCTGTACAGTTACACAGTGAGTGACCCTTACCCTGAATAAACAGTGACTCTCTACAGTTACACAGTGAGTGACCCTTACCCTGAATAAACAGTGACTCTGTACAGTTACACAGTGAGTGACCCTTACCCTGAATAAACAGTGACTCTCTACAGTTACACAGTGAGTGACCCTTACCCTGAATAAACAGTGACTCTGTACAGTTACAGTGAGTGACCCTTACCCTGAATAAACAGTGACTCTGTACAGTTAAACAGTGACCCTTACACTGAATAAACAGTGACTCTGTACAGTTGCACAGAGAGTGACCCTTACCCTGAATAAACAGTGACTCTGTACAGTTCCACAGTGAGTGACCCTTACCCTGAATAAACAGTGACTCTGTACAGTTACGCAGTGAGTGACCCTTACCCTGAATAAACAGTGACTCTGTACAGTTATAGTGAGTGACCCTTACCCTGAATAAACAGTGACTCTGTACAGTTACAGTGAGTGACCCTTACCCTGAATAAACAGTGACTCTGTACAGTTACACAGTGAGTGACCCTTACCCTGAATAAACAGTGACCCTGTACAGTTACACAGCGAGTGGCCCTTACCCTGAATAAACAGTGACTCTGTACAGTTACAGTGAGTGACCCTTACCCTGAATAAACAGTGACTCTATACAGTTACACAGTGAGTGACCCTTACCCTGAATAAACAGTGACTCTGCACAGTTACACAGTGAGTGACCCTTACCCTGAATAAACAGTGACTCTGTACAGTTACACAGTGAGTGACCCTTACCCTGAATAAACAGTGACTCTGTACAGTTACACAGTGAGTGACCCTTACCCTGAATAAACAGTGACTCTGTACAGTTACACAGAGAAGACAGGATATGCTCTCACTGCAGTCAGGGAGTAGTTGAGACAGAGATGCACTTCCTCACAGCCTGTGGAAAATATCAGGGCATCAGAGAGAATTTCTATCAAAAATTCTCACAAATATGCCCTGAATTCAGAAATCTGACTGACAACCAAAAACTCCCATTCCTACTGGGGGAGGAGAGAAGCTGTGTAACACTGGCGGCACACTATGTTACAGCTTGCCATGAACAGAGGGACAACCAGTAAACTAAGACAAGAGTATATATAAACAAGGCGAAAATATATTTATAAACTCAGGGATATACCTGTTTATACACTGTATGAATGGAACCGCGTTTATGTGTTCAACCATAAATGTATTTTGATGCTTTGGCAACATAAGATGTACCTTATCATGCCAATAAAGCGATTTGTATTGTATTATTGTATTGTATTGAGTGACCCTTACCCTGAATAAAGAGTGACTCTGTACAGTTACACAGTGAGTGACCCTTACTCTGAATAAACCTCTCAATCCTCAAACTAATCTCACTGCCCCGCTTTCTCCCCATTGCCCTGTATCAATCCCAAACTAATCCCACTGCCTCATTCGCTCCTCACAGCCCTGTATCAATCTCAAATTAATCCCATTGCCCCGCTCTCTCTCCATAGCCCTGCATCAATCCCAAATTAATCCCACTGCACCGCTCTCTCCCCATAGCCCTGTAACAATCCCAAACTAACCCCACTGCCCCGCTCTCTCCCCATAGCCCTGTATCAATCCCCAAACTAATCCCACTGTCCCGCTCTCTCCCCATAGCCCTGTATCAATCCCAAAATAATCCCACTGCCCTGAGCTCCCCATAGCCCTGTATCAATCCCAAATTAATCCCACTGCGCCGCTCTCCCCATAGCCCTGCATCAATTGCAAACTAATCCCACTGCCCCGCTCTCTCCCCATAGCCCTGTATCAATCCCAAACTCATGCCCATGCCCCACTCTCTCCCCATAGCCCTGTATCAATCCCAAACTAATCCCACTGCCCCACTCTCTCCCCAAAGCCCTGCATCAATCCCAAACTAATCCCACTGCCCCGCTGTCTCCCCATAGCCCTGTATCAATCCCAAACTAATCCCACTGCCCCACCCTCTCCCCATAGCCCTGTATCAATCCCAAAGTAATCCCACTGCCCTGAGCTCCCCATAGCCCTGTATCAATCCCAAATTAATCACACTGCCATGCTCTCCCCATAGCCCTGTATCAATCCCAAACTAATCCCACTGCCCTGCTCTCTCCCCATAGCTCTGTATCAATCCCAAACTGATCCCACTGCCCCACTCTCTCCCCATAGCCCTGTATCAATCCCAAACTAATCCCACTGCCCCGCTCTCTCCCCATAGCCCTGTATCAATCCCCAAACTAATCCCACTGCCCCACTCTCCCCTTAGCCCTGTATCAATCCCCAAACTAATCCCACTGCCCCGCTGTCTCCCCATAGCCCTGTATCAATCGCTGCTCCAGATATATAGCCAATCTTCTTTTAACAGATGTAATATTCTCCGCCTCACTCGCTCCCTGTAGTGGAGCATTCCGTGTTCAACAACCCTTCGTTTGAAGAAATGTCTCCTGATCTCTCTCGTCACTGACTCACCCACCAAAGGAATCAGTCTTTCCTCATTCACCCTATCAAAATTCTCCATAGTTTTACAAAACTAAATGTTGCTGAGACTGGAGAAGCTGGGGTTGTTCTCCTTCGAGCAGAGAAGGTTAAGGGGAGATTTAATAGAAATGATGAAGGGTGTTGATCGAGTAGATCGGGAGAAACGGTTTCTAGTGGCAGGAGGGTCGTTAAGCAAAGGACACGGATTGAAGGTAATCGGTAAAAGAACCAGAGGGGAGATGGAGAGAAATGTTTTTACGCAGCGAGTTGTTGTGATCTGGAACGCGCTGCATGAAAGGGCGGTGGAAGCAGATTCAATAGTAACTTTCAGAAGGGAATTGGAGAAATACTTGAAAAGGAGAAATGTGCAGGGCTGTGGGGAAAGAGCGGGGGGGAGTGGGACTAATTGGAGAGCACTTTCAAAGAGCCGGCACAGGCATGATGGGCCGAATGGCCTCCTCCTGTTCTGTATGATTCTCCTCGAGCCCCATTTGGGGCGCTACATCGGAAATGCTGGAAAAGTTAGCGACAGGCGCTTACCCCTTCCAACCTTTCTAAAATTCCCACTTTTTGCTCCAAGAGGGAGGTGGGGCGCTAAATTAAGAACTCCACTTCCTTCTTGGAGCGCGATGGGGGGAGATTCGCGAGCTGGGGCGCACTGGGCCTCGTGGCGCTGACACGTTTCAGGGGCTCTTCCCTGAATTAAAGGGAGGGGCCCCAGGCTGGGGCGCACTGGGCCTCGTGGCGCTGACACGTTTCAGGGGCTCTTCCCTGAATTAAAGGGAGGGGCCCCAGGCTGGGGCGCACTGGGCCTCGTGGCGCTGCCAGGTTTCAGGGGCTCTTCCCTCCATTAAATGGAGGGGCCACAGGCCGGGGCGCACTGGGCCTCGTGGCGCTGACACGTTTCAGGGGCTCTTCCCTCAATTAAAGGGAGGGGCCCCAGGCTGGGAACCCTGCACTTGTTTTTAACTTACCTGCAGCACCGGGGAGCGGGGGTGCCACGTGATCAGCCCGTCACTCCAGCCGAGCGCCAGGCTGACCGATCACAGCACAGGCCCCGCGTCCGGAGCGAGAAAAGCATTTTTCAAAAAAGCCGACTTTTTTTCAGGGCGGCTGGCCGGCTGCCTCACCTTTAACCTCCGCCCCGCTGGTGACCGGCCACCTCAGCTTTAACCTCCGCCCCGCTGGTGACCGGCCACCTCACCTTTAACCTCCGCCCCGCTAGCAGCCGGCCACCTCACCTTTAACCTCCGCCCCGCTAGCAGCCGGCCACCTCACCTTTAACCTCCGCCCCGCTAGCAGCCGGCCACCTCACCTTTAACCTCCGCCCCGCTAGCGGCCGGCCACCTCACCTTTAACCTCCGCCCCGCTGGTGACCGGCCACCTCACCTTTAACCTCCGCCCCGCTAGCAGCCGGCCACCTCACCTTTAACCTCCGCCCCGCTAGCAGCCGGCCACCTCACCTTTAACCTCCGCCCCGCTAGCAGCCGGCCACCTCACCTTTAACCTCCGCCCCGCTAGCGGCCGGCCACCTCACCTTTAACCTCCGCCCCGCTGGTGACCGGCCACCTCACCTTTAACCTCCGCCCCGCTAGCAGCCGGCCACCTCACCTTTAACCTCCGCCCCGCTAGCAGCCGGCCACCTCACCTTTAACCTCCGCCCCGCTAGCAGCCGGCCACCTCACCTTTAACCTCCGCCCCGCTAGCGGCCGGCCACCTCACCTTTAACCTCCGCCCCGATGGCGGCCGGCCGGCTCACCTTTAACATCCACCCCGCTAGCGGCTGGCCGCCTCACCTTTAACCGCTGCCCCGCCGGTGACCGGCCACCTCACCTTTAACCTCCGCCCCGCTGGAGACCGGCCATCTCACCTTTAACCTCCGCCCCGCTGGCGGCCGGCCGGCTCACCTTTAACCTCCGCCCCGCTGGAGACCGGCCACCTCACCTTTAACCTCTGCTCCGCTGGAGTCCGGCCACCTCACCTTTAACTTCCGCCTCGCTGGCGGCCGGCCGGCTCACCTTTAAGCTCCGCCCCACTAGCGGCCGGCCGGCTCACCTTTAACCTCCGCCCCGCTGGAGACCGGCCACATCACCTTTAAGCTCCGCCCCACTAGCGGCTGGCCGCCTCACCTTTAACCTCCGCCCCGCTGGCGGCCGGCCGGCTCACCTTTAACCTCCGCCCCGCTGGAGACCGGCCACATCACCTTTAACCTCCGCCCCGCTGGCGGCCGGCCGGCTCACCTTTAACCTCCGCCCCGCTGGAGACCGGCCACCTCACCTTTAACCTCCGCCCCGCTGGCGGCCGGCCGCCTCACCTTTAACCTCCGCCCTGCTGGCGGCCGGCCGGCTCACCTTTAACCTCCGCCCCGCTGGAGACCGGCCACATCACCTTTAACCTCCGCCCCGCTGGCGGCCGGCCGGCTCACCTTTAACCTCCGCCCCGCTGGAGACCGGCCACCTCACCTTTAACCTCCGCCCCGCTGGAGACCGGCCACCTCACCTTTAACCTCCGCCTCGCTGGCGGCCGGCCGGCTCACCTTTAACCTCCGCCTCGCTGGCGGCCGGCCGGCTCACCTTTAACCTCCGCCCCGCTGGAGACCGGCCACCTCACCTTTAACCTCCGCCCCGCTGGAGACCGGCCACCTCACCTTTAACCTCCGCCTCGCTGGCGGCCGGCCGGCTCACCTTTAAGCTCCGCCCCACTAGCGGCCGGCCGCCTCACCTTTAACCTCCGCCCCGCTGGCGGCCGGCCGGCTCACCTTTAACCTCCGCCCCGCTGGAGACCGGCCACATCACCTTTAACCTCCGCCCCGCTGGCGGCCGGCCAGCTCACCTTTAACCTCCGCCCCGCTGGAGACCGGCCACCTCACCTTTAACCTCCGCCCCGCTGGCGGCCGGCCGGCTCACCTTTAAGCTCCGCCCCACTGGCGGCCGGCTGCCTCACCTTTAACCTCCACCCTGCTAGCGGCCGGCCACCTCACCTTTAACCTCCGACCCGCTGGCGGCCAGCCGGCTCACCTTTAACCTCCATCCCACTGGCGGCCAGCCGGCTCACCTTTAACCTCCGCCCCGCTTGCGGCCGGCCGGCCTGCTCACGTCCCCTGCAACGGTCACTGCCATCGCCGGGCGCTGCTGCAGGAATTTTTCTACCTGGGCGATGCGCCTAGAGATGACGTCATGATCTCCGGGCGCAGGAGATCGGGGCGCAATCCGGCTGTGCCGCCATTAACCCGGCGGTGAGCGCGCGCCCGGGCGAAAAGGCCCTTGCTCCCTGTTAGCGCTCCTCACGGGAGGCGCAAAGGAGGGGAATTTCTCCCCCTAAATTGCTCTTCTCCTTCTCTGCTCCAGTGGGAATAGTCCCAGTATCTCCAGTCCCTCCTCCGCTCTGCAGTTTCCTATCCCTGGCATCACCCCACCCTGGTCAATCTACACTGTCTGCTCCCTGCGGCTCGAAGGCCCTTTCTATAACCGGGTACGTAAAGCTGTACGCCGTACTCTTAACTGTGGCCTGGTATAAATTCAGCATTACCTTACCTTCGTCACATGACTTTAATTTCCAGCACTCAAACACACTCCCCTGAAGGTGATCCAATTGGATAGGAGTGCATGAATGGGACTTCCAGGATTGTAAATGACAGGGAGCCCAGGGCTACTGCCTGTGACAGTGTGCTCCAATACCACCATTTATTGGTTTATCCGTTCTAGGCCGAAGCCTGGATCAAAGGCAAACTTCATGACCTGAAGGATGGGTGCGACACTGAACTACGTCCCCTGCAGGACTGGGACCAGTTAGCCCAGACTCTTCAATCAGACCTCACCAACTTTGAGACACACATGACAAAACTCGCCAAGGTAAGAGCTTACACTGATTCACAAAATGTAGGTAGAATTACACCGAGCGTACACACTGAAACAGGCCATCCAGCCCAGCCAGTCCCTGTTGGTGTATAGTCTCCACACGAGTAGTAGTTCTCATCTCATGTACCTGTTCTGTGCCCCGTATACATTTATTCCGCTTTCATTTAACCCTCAGCCATGCCTTTGTTACTTCTAGACTTTACTATTCTAACGCTCTCCTGGCCAGCCGCCCACATTCCACCCTACGTAAACTTAAGTTCATCCAAAACTCAGCTCCCTGTGTCCTAACTCACACCCAGTCCCGTTCACCCATCACCCCTGTGCTCACTGCCCCGTGTCCTAACTCACACCCAGTCCCGTTCACCCATCACCCCCTGTGCTCACTGCCCCGTGTCCTAACTCACACCCAGTCCCGTTCACCCATCACCCCCTGTGCTCACTGCCCCGTGTCCTAACACACACCCAGTCCCGTTCACCCATCACCCCCTGTGCTCACTGCCCCGTGTCCTAACTCACCCAGTCCCGTTCACCCATCACCCCCTGTGCTCACTGCCCCGTGTCCTAACTCACACCCAGTCCCGTTCGCCCATCGCCCCCTGTGCTCACTGCCCCGTGTCCTAACTCACACCCAGTCCCGTTCACCCATCACCCCCTGTGCTCACTGCCCCGTGTCCTAACTCACACCCAGTCCCGTTCACCCATCACCCACTGTGCTCACTGCCCCGTGTCCTAACTCACACCCAGTCCCGTTCACCCATCACGCCCTGTGCTCACTGCCCCGTGTCCTAACTCACACCCAGTCCCGTTCACCCATCACCCCCTGTGCTCACTGCCCCGTGTCCTAACTCACACCCAGTCCCGTTCACCCATCACCCCCTGTGCTCACTGCCCCGTGTCCTAACTCACACCCAGTCCCGTTCACCCATCACCCCCTGTGTTCACTGCCCCGTGTCCTAACTCACACCCAGTCCCGTTCGCCCATCGCCCCCTGTGCTCACTGCCCCGTGTCCTAACTCACACCCAGTCCCGTTCACCCATCACCCCCTGTGCTCACTGCCCCGTGTCCTAACTCACACCCTGTCCCGTTCACCCATCACCCGCTGTGCTCACTGCCCCGTGTCCTAACTCACACCCAGTCCCGTTCACCCATCACCCCCTGTGCTCACTGCCCCGTGTCCTAACTCACACCCAGTCCCGTTCACCCATCACCCCCTGTGCTCACTGCCCCGTGTCCTAACTCACACCCAGTCCTGTTCATCCATCACCCCTGTGCTCACTGCCCCGTGTCCTAACTCACACCCAGTCCCGTTCACCCATCACCCCCTGTGCTCACTGCCCCGTGTCCTAACTCACACCCAGTCCCGTTCACCCATCACCCCCTGTGCTCACTGCCCCGTGTCCTAACTCACACCCAGTCCCGTTCACCCATCACCCCTGTGCTTGCTGCCCCGTGTCCTAACTCACACCCAGTCCCGTTCACCCATCACCCCCTGTGCTCACTGCCCCGTGTCCTAACTCACACCCAGTCCCGTTCACCCATCACCCCTGTGCTCGCTGACCTACACTGGCTCCCAGTTAAGCAACGCCTCGATTTTAAAATTCTCATCCTTGTTTTCAAATCCCTCCATGGCCCTCGCCCCTCCCTATTTCTGTAATCTCCCCCAACAACCCCCCGAGATCTCTGCGCTCCTCCAATTCTGGCCTCTTGAGCATCCCTGATTATAATCGCTCAACCATTGCTGGCTGTGCCTTCAGCCGCCGAGGCCCTAAGCTCTGGAATTCCCTCCCTAAACCTCTCCGCCTCTCTACCTCTCTCTCCTCCTTTAAGATGCTCCTTTACATAGGATCACATTAAACCGACCTCTTTGACCAGTCACCGGTCCGAATAGCTCCTTATGTGGTCCGGTGTCAAATTGTGTTTGATAATCGCTCCTGTGAAACGACTTGGGCTGTTTTACTACATTAAAGGCGCTATATAAATACAGGTTGTTGTTGATGTTACTGGAGCTTCGGCAGAGGTGCATCAAGACATTGTGGCGGAGAGAGACATTTGTGTCTTGAGGTGGGACAGGAGCCTTTCGATGAGACGCCCCCTCGCTCACCCCGAGTAGTTGTCGTCACTCTGTGCCGGTCGGTTACTGACTCACGTGCGATTCCCTCCCAGACAGGAGTCTTTCGATGAGACGCCCCCTCGCTCACCCCGAGTAGTTGTCGTCACTCTGTGCCGGTCGGTTACTGACTCAGAGCGATTCCCTCCCAGACAGGAGTCTCTCGATGAGACGCCCCCTCGCTCACCCCGAGTAGTTGTCGTCACTCTGTGCCGGTCGGTTACTGACTCTCGTGCGATTCCCTCCCAGACAGGAGTCTTTCGATGAGACTCCCCCTCGCTCACCCCGAGTAGTTGTCGTCACTCTGTGCCGGTCGGTTACTGATTCAGAGCGATTCCCTCCCAGACAGGAGTCTTTCGATGAGACGCCCCCTCGCTCACCCCGAGTAGTTGTCGTCACTCTGTGCCGGTTGGTTGCTGACTCTCGTGCGATTCCCTCCCAGACAGGAGTCTTTCGATGAGACGCCCCCTCGCTCACCCCGAGTAGTTGTCGTCACTCTGTGCCGGTCGGTTACTGACTCAGAGCGATTCCCTCCCAGACAGGAGTCTTTCGATGAGACGCCCCCTCGCTCACCCCGAGTAGTTGTCGTCACTCTGTGCCGGTCGGTTGCTGACTCTCGTGCGATTCCCTCCCAGACAGGAGTCTTTCGATGAGACGCCCCCTCGCTCACCCCGAGTAGTTGTCGTCACTCTGTGCCGGTCGGTTACTGACTCTCGTGCGATTCCCTCCCAGACAGGAGTCTTTCGATGAGACTCCCCCTCGCTCACCCCGAGTAGTTGTCGTCACTCTGTGCCGGTCGGCTACTGATTCAGAGCGATTCCCTCCCAGACAGGAGCCTTTCGATGAGACGCCCCCTCGCTCACCCCGAGTAGTTGTCGTCACTCTGTGCCGGTCGGTTACTGATTCAGAGCGAGTCCCTCCCAGACAGGAGTCTTTCGATGAGACGCCCCCTCGCTCACCCCGAGTAGTTGTCGTCACTCTGTGCCGGTCGGTTGCTGACTCTCGTGCGATTCCCTCCCAGACAGGAGTCTTTCGATGAGACTCCCCCTCGCTCACCCCGAGTAGTTGTCGTCACTCTGTGCCGGTCGGCTACTGATTCAGAGCGATTCCCTCCCAGACAGGAGCCTTTCGATGAGACGTCCCCTCGCTCACCCCGAGTAGTTGTCGTCACTCTGTGCCGGTCGGTTACTGATTCAGAGCGATTCCCTCCCAGACAGGAGTCTTTCGATGAGACGCCCCCTCGCTCACCCCGAGTAGTTGTCGTCACTCTGTGCCGGTCGGTTGCTGACTCTCGTGCGATTCCCTCCCAGACAGGAGCCTTTCGATGAGACGCCCCCTCGCTCACCCCGAGTAGTTGTCGTCACTCTGTGCCGGTTGGTTGCTGACTCTCGTGCGATTCCCTCCCACACAGGAGTCTTTCGATGAGACGCCCCCTCGCTCACCCCGAGTAGTTGTCGTCACTCTGTGCCGGTCGGTTGCTGATTCAGAGCGATTCCCTCCCAGACAGGAGTCTTTCGATGAGACTCCCACTCGCTCACCCTGAGTTGTTGTCGTCACTCTGTGCCGGTCGGTTACTGACTCAGAGCGATTCCCTCCCAGACAGGAGTCTTTCGATGAGACGCCCCCTCGCTCACCCCGAGTAGTTGTCGTCACTCTGTGCCGGTCGGTTGCTGACTCTCGTGCGATTCCCTCCCAGACAGGAGTCTTTCGATGAGACTCCCACTCGCTCACCCCGAGTAGTTGTCGTCACTCTGTGCCGGTCGGTTGCTGACTCTCGTGCGATTCCCTCCCAGACAGGAGTCTTTCGATGAGACGCCCCCTCGCTCACCCCGAGTAGTTGTCGTCACTCTGTGCCGGTCGGTTACTGATTCAGAGCGAGTCCCTCCCAGACAGGAGTCTTTCGATGAGACGCCCCCTCGCTCACCCCGAGTAGTTGTCGTCACTCTGTGCCGGTCGGTTACTGACTCTCGTGCGATTCTCTCCCAGACAGGAGTCTTTCGATGAGACGCCCCCTCGCTCACCCCGAGTAGTTGTCGTCACTCTGTGCCGGTCGGTTGCTGATTCAGAGCGATTCCCTCCCAGACAGGAGTCTTTCGATGAGACGCCCCCTCGCTCACCCCGAGTAGTTGTCGTCACTCTGTGCCGGTCGGTTGCTGACTCTCGTGCGATTCCCTCCCAGACAGGAGTCTTTCGATGAGACGCCCCCTCGCTCACCCCGAGTAGTTGTCGTCACTCTGTGCCGGTCGGTTGCTGATTCAGAGCGATTCCCTCCCAGACAGGAGTCTTTCGATGAGACGCCCCCTCGCTCACCCCGAGTAGTTGTCGTCACTCTGTGCCGGTCGGTTGCTGATTCAGAGCGATTCCCTCCCAGACAGGAGTCTTTCGATGAGACTCCCACTCGCTCACCCCGAGTAGTTGTCGTCACTCTGTGCCGGTCGGTTGCTGACTCTCGTGCGACTCCCTCCCAGACAGGAGTCTTTCGATGAGACGCCCCCTCGCTCACCCCGAGTAGTTGTCGTCACTCTCTGCCGGTCGGTTACTGACTCTCGTGCGATTCCCTCCCAGACAGGAGTCTTTCGATGAGACGCCCCCTCGCTCACCCCGAGTAGTTGTCGTCACTCTGTGCCGGTCGGTTGCTGACTCTCGTGCGATTCCCTCCCAGACAGGAGTCTTTCGATGAGACGTCCCCTCGCTCACCCCGAGTAGTTGTCGTCACTCTGTGCCGGTCGGTTGCTGATTCAGAGCGATTCCCTCCCAGACAGGAGTCTTTCGATGAGACGCCCCCTCGCTCACCCCGAGTAGTTGTCGTCACTCTGTGCCGGTCGGTTGCTGATTCAGAGCGATTCCCTCCCAGACAGGAGTCTTTCGATGAGACGCCCCCTCGCTCACCCCGAGTAGTTGTCGTCACTCTGTGCCGGTCGGTTGCTGATTCAGAGCGATTCCCTCCCAGACAGGAGTCTTTCGATGAGACGCCCCCTCGCTCACCCCGAGTCGTTGTCGTCACTCTCTGCCGGTCGGTTACTGACTCTCGTGCGACTCCCTCCCAGACAGGAGTCTTTCGATGAGACGTCCCCTCGCTCACCCCGAGTAGTTGTCGTCACTCTGTGCCGGTCGGTTGCTGACTCTCGTGCGACTCCCTCCCAGACAGGAGTCTTTCGATGAGACGCCCCCTCGCTCACCCCGAGTAGTTGTCGTCACTCTGTGCCGGTCGGTTACTGACTCTCGTGCGACTCCCTCCCAGACAGGAGTCTTTCGATGAGACTCCCACTCGCTCACCCCGAGTAGTTGTCGTCACTCTGTGCCGGTCGGTTACTGACTCTCGTGCGACTCCCTCCCAGACAGGAGTCTTTCGATGAGACTCCCACTCGCTCACCCCGAGTAGTTGTCGTCACTCTGTGCTGGTCGGTTACTGACTCTCGTGCGACTCCCTCCCAGACAGGAGTCTTTCGATGAGACTCCCACTCGCTCACCCCGAGTAGTTGTCGTCACTCTGTGCCGGTCGGTTACTGACTCTCGTGCGACTCCCTCCCAGACAGGAGTCTTTCGATGAGACGCCCCCTCGCTCACCCCGAGTAGTTGTCGTCACTCTGTGCCGGTCGGTTGCTGATTCAGAGCGATTCCCTCCCAGACAGGAGTCTTTCGATGAGATGCCCCCTCGCTCACCCCGAGTAGTTGTCGTCACTCTGTGCCGGTCGGTTACTGACTCAGAGCGATTCCCTCCCAGACAGGAGTCTTTCGATGAGACGCCCCCTCGCTCACCCCGAGTAGTTGTCGTCACTCTGTGCCGGTCGGTTGCTGACTCTCGTGCGATTCCCTCCCAGACAGGAGTCTTTCGATGAGACGCCCCCTCGCTCACCCCGAGTAGTTGTCGTCACTCTGTGCCGGTCGGTTACTGACTCTCGTGCGATTCCCTCCCAGACAGGAGTCTTTCGATGAGACTCCCCCTCGCTCACCCCGAGTAGTTGTCGTCACTCTGTGCCGGTCGGCTACTGATTCAGAGCGATTCCCTCCCAGACAGGAGCCTTTCGATGAGACGCCCCCTCGCTCACCCCGAGTAGTTGTCGTCACTCTGTGCCGGTCGGTTACTGATTCAGAGCGAGTCCCTCCCAGACAGGAGTCTTTCGATGAGACGCCCCCTCGCTCACCCCGAGTAGTTGTCGTCACTCTGTGCCGGTCGGTTGCTGACTCTCGTGCGATTCCCTCCCAGACAGGAGTCTTTCGATGAGACTCCCCCTCGCTCACCCCGAGTAGTTGTCGTCACTCTGTGCCGGTCGGCTACTGATTCAGAGCGATTCCCTCCCAGACAGGAGCCTTTCGATGAGACGTCCCCTCGCTCACCCCGAGTAGTTGTCGTCACTCTGTGCCGGTCGGTTACTGATTCAGAGCGATTCCCTCCCAGACAGGAGTCTTTCGATGAGACGCCCCCTCGCTCACCCCGAGTAGTTGTCGTCACTCTGTGCCGGTCGGTTGCTGACTCTCGTGCGATTCCCTCCCAGACAGGAGCCTTTCGATGAGACGCCCCCTCGCTCACCCCGAGTAGTTGTCGTCACTCTGTGCCGGTTGGTTGCTGACTCTCGTGCGATTCCCTCCCACACAGGAGTCTTTCGATGAGACGCCCCCTCGCTCACCCCGAGTAGTTGTCGTCACTCTGTGCCGGTCGGTTGCTGATTCAGAGCGATTCCCTCCCAGACAGGAGTCTTTCGATGAGACTCCCACTCGCTCACCCTGAGTTGTTGTCGTCACTCTGTGCCGGTCGGTTACTGACTCAGAGCGATTCCCTCCCAGACAGGAGTCTTTCGATGAGACGCCCCCTCGCTCACCCCGAGTAGTTGTCGTCACTCTGTGCCGGTCGGTTGCTGACTCTCGTGCGATTCCCTCCCAGACAGGAGTCTTTCGATGAGACTCCCACTCGCTCACCCCGAGTAGTTGTCGTCACTCTGTGCCGGTCGGTTGCTGACTCTCGTGCGATTCCCTCCCAGACAGGAGTCTTTCGATGAGACGCCCCCTCGCTCACCCCGAGTAGTTGTCGTCACTCTGTGCCGGTCGGTTACTGATTCAGAGCGAGTCCCTCCCAGACAGGAGTCTTTCGATGAGACGCCCCCTCGCTCACCCCGAGTAGTTGTCGTCACTCTGTGCCGGTCGGTTACTGACTCTCGTGCGATTCTCTCCCAGACAGGAGTCTTTCGATGAGACGCCCCCTCGCTCACCCCGAGTAGTTGTCGTCACTCTGTGCCGGTCGGTTGCTGATTCAGAGCGATTCCCTCCCAGACAGGAGTCTTTCGATGAGACGCCCCCTCGCTCACCCCGAGTAGTTGTCGTCACTCTGTGCCGGTCGGTTGCTGACTCTCGTGCGATTCCCTCCCAGACAGGAGTCTTTCGATGAGACGCCCCCTCGCTCACCCCGAGTAGTTGTCGTCACTCTGTGCCGGTCGGTTGCTGATTCAGAGCGATTCCCTCCCAGACAGGAGTCTTTCGATGAGACGCCCCCTCGCTCACCCCGAGTAGTTGTCGTCACTCTGTGCCGGTCGGTTGCTGATTCAGAGCGATTCCCTCCCAGACAGGAGTCTTTCGATGAGACTCCCACTCGCTCACCCCGAGTAGTTGTCGTCACTCTGTGCCGGTCGGTTGCTGACTCTCGTGCGACTCCCTCCCAGACAGGAGTCTTTCGATGAGACGCCCCCTCGCTCACCCCGAGTAGTTGTCGTCACTCTCTGCCGGTCGGTTACTGACTCTCGTGCGATTCCCTCCCAGACAGGAGTCTTTCGATGAGACGCCCCCTCGCTCACCCCGAGTAGTTGTCGTCACTCTGTGCCGGTCGGTTGCTGACTCTCGTGCGATTCCCTCCCAGACAGGAGTCTTTCGATGAGACGTCCCCTCGCTCACCCCGAGTAGTTGTCGTCACTCTGTGCCGGTCGGTTGCTGATTCAGAGCGATTCCCTCCCAGACAGGAGTCTTTCGATGAGACGCCCCCTCGCTCACCCCGAGTAGTTGTCGTCACTCTGTGCCGGTCGGTTGCTGATTCAGAGCGATTCCCTCCCAGACAGGAGTCTTTCGATGAGACGCCCCCTCGCTCACCCCGAGTAGTTGTCGTCACTCTGTGCCGGTCGGTTGCTGATTCAGAGCGATTCCCTCCCAGACAGGAGTCTTTCGATGAGACGCCCCCTCGCTCACCCCGAGTCGTTGTCGTCACTCTCTGCCGGTCGGTTACTGACTCTCGTGCGACTCCCTCCCAGACAGGAGTCTTTCGATGAGACGTCCCCTCGCTCACCCCGAGTAGTTGTCGTCACTCTGTGCCGGTCGGTTGCTGACTCTCGTGCGACTCCCTCCCAGACAGGAGTCTTTCGATGAGACGCCCCCTCGCTCACCCCGAGTAGTTGTCGTCACTCTGTGCCGGTCGGTTACTGACTCTCGTGCGACTCCCTCCCAGACAGGAGTCTTTCGATGAGACTCCCACTCGCTCACCCCGAGTAGTTGTCGTCACTCTGTGCCGGTCGGTTACTGACTCTCGTGCGACTCCCTCCCAGACAGGAGTCTTTCGATGAGACTCCCACTCGCTCACCCCGAGTAGTTGTCGTCACTCTGTGCTGGTCGGTTACTGACTCTCGTGCGACTCCCTCCCAGACAGGAGTCTTTCGATGAGACTCCCACTCGCTCACCCCGAGTAGTTGTCGTCACTCTGTGCCGGTCGGTTACTGACTCTCGTGCGACTCCCTCCCAGACAGGAGTCTTTCGATGAGACGCCCCCTCGCTCACCCCGAGTAGTTGTCGTCACTCTGTGCCGGTCGGTTGCTGATTCAGAGCGATTCCCTCCCAGACAGGAGTCTTTCGATGAGATGCCCCCTCGCTCACCCCGAGTAGTTGTCGTCACTCTCTGCCGGTCGGTTGCTGATTCAGAGCGAGTCCCTCCCAGACAGGAGTCTTTCGATGAGACGCCCCCTCGCTCACCCCGAGTAGTTGTCGTCACTCTGTGCCTGTCGGTTACTGACTCAAGTGCGATTCCCTCCCAGACAGGAGTCTTTCGATGAGACGTCCCCTCGCTCACCCCGAGT
Source organism: Somniosus microcephalus (assembly GCF_052327205.1). Lineage (NCBI taxonomy): Eukaryota > Metazoa > Chordata > Chondrichthyes > Squaliformes > Somniosidae > Somniosus > Somniosus microcephalus. The sequence continues at coordinate 247,665,131 of NC_140995.1, read as the reverse complement.
AGTTGTCGTCACTCTCTGCCGGTCGGTTACTGACTCAGAGCGAGTCCCTCCCAGACAGGAGTCTTTCGATGAGACGTCCCCTCGCTCACCCCGAGTAGTTGTCGTCACTCTGTGCCGGTCGGTTACTGACTCAAGTGCGATTCCCTCCCAGACAGGCGTCTTTCGATGAGACGTCCCCTCGCTCACCCCGAGTAGTTGTCGTCACTCTGTGCCGGTCGGTTGCTGACTCTCGTGCGACTCCCTCCCAGACAGGAGTCTTTCGATGAGACGCCCCCTCGCTCACCCCGAGTAGTTGTCGTCACTCTGTGCCGGTCGGTTACTGACTCACGTGCGACTCCCTCCCAGACAGGAGTCTTTCGATGAGACTCCCCCTCGCTCACCCCGAGTAGTTGTCGTCACTCTGTGCCGGTCGGTTGCTGATTCAGAGCGATTCCCTCCCAGACAGGAGTCTTTCGATGAGACGCCCCCTCGCTCACCCCGAGTAGTTGTCGTCACTCTCTGCCGGTCGGTTACTGATTCAGAGCGATTCCCTCCCAGACAGGAGTCTTTCGATGAGACTCCCCCTCGCTCACCCCGAGTAGTTGTCGTCACTCTGTGCCGGTCGGTTGCTGATTCAGAGCGATTCCCTCCCAGACAGGAGTCTTTCGATGAGACGCCCCCTCGCTCACCCCGAGTAGTTGTCGTCACTCTGTGCCGGTCGGTTACTGACTCAGAGCGAGTCCCTCCCAGACAGGAGTCTTTCGATGAGACTCCCCCTCGCTCACCCCGAGTAGTTGTCGTCACTCTGTGCTGGTCGGCTACTGATTCAGTGCGATTCCCTCCCAGACAGGAGTCTTTCGATGAGACGCCCCCTCGCTCACCCCGAGTAGTTGTCGTCACTCTGTGCCGGTCGGTTGCTGATTCAGAGCGATTCCCTCCCAGACAGGAGTCTTTCGAAGAGACGCCCCCTCGCTCACCCCGAGTAGTTGTCGTCACTCTGTGCCGGTCGGTTACTGATTCAGAGCGATTCCCTCCCAGACAGGAGTCTTTCGATGAGACGCCCCCTCGCTCACCCCAAGTAGTTGTCGTCACTCTGTGCCGGTCGGTTGCTGACTCTCGTGCGATTCCCTCCCAGACAGGAGTCTTTCGATGAGACTCCCACTCGCTCACCCCGAGTAGTTGTCGTCACTCTGTGCCGGTCGGTTGCTGATTCAGAGCGATTCCCTCCCAGACAGGAGTCTTTCGATGAGACGCCCCCTCGCTCACCCCGAGTAGTTGTCGTCACTCTCTGCCGGTCGGTTACTGATTCAGAGCGATTCCCTCCCAGACAGGAGTCTTTCGATGAGACTCCCCCTCGCTCACCCCGAGTAGTTGTCGTCACTCTGTGCCGGTCGGTTGCTGATTCAGAGCGACTCCCTCCCAGACAGGAGTCTTTCGATGAGACTCCCACTCGCTCACCCCGAGTAGTTGTCGTCACTCTGTGCCGGTCGGTTACTGATTCAGAGCGATTCCCTCCCAGACAGGAGTCTTTCGATGAGACGCCCCCTCGCTCACCCCGAGTAGTTGTCGTCACTCTGTGCCGGTTGGTTGCTGACTCTCGTGCGATTCCCTCCCAGACAGGAGTCTTTCGATGAGATGCCCCCTCGCTCACCCCGAGTAGTTGTCGTCACTCTGTGCCGGTCGGTTGCTGATTCAGAGCGATTCCCTCCCAGACAGGAGTCTTTCGATGAGACTCCCACTCGCTCACCCCGAGTAGTTGCCGTCACTCTGTGCTGGTCGGTTACTGACTCAGAGCGAGTCCCTCCCAGACAGGAGTCTTTCGATGAGACTCCCCCTCGCTCACCCCGAGTAGTTGTCGTCACTCTGTGCCGGTCGGTTACTGACTCAGAGCGATTCCCTCCCAGACAGGAGTCTTTCGATGAGACGCCCCCTCGCTCACCCCGAGTAGTTGTCGTCACTCTGTGCCGGTCGGCTACTGATTCAGAGCGAGTCCCTCCCAGACAGGAGTCTTTCGATGAGACGCCCCCTCGCTCACCCCGAGTAGTTGTCGTCACTCTGTGCCGGTCGGTTACTGACTCTCGTGCGATTCCCTCCCAGACAGGAGTCTTTCGATGAGACGCCCCCTCGCTCACCCCGAGTAGTTGTCGTCACTCTGTGCCGGTCGGCTACTGATTCAGAGCGATTCCCTCCCAGACAGGAGCCTTTCGATGAGACGCCCCCTCGCTCACCCCGAGTAGTTGTCGTCACTCTGTGCCGGTCGGTTACTGACTGTGGTAAACCACGTTCACTATCGTTAGCACTGTTCACCACTGTTCGTTATAACTGTATCACTGACCACTATTGTATCACGGTACGAGGTCGCCTCTTGCCACACTGCTATACCTGGGATGACCACTGCCGACTCCGCCTTGGCTCCACCCACCAGGCCAGGTATAAAGGTGAGCGACTGGCTGGTATTCCTCCTGCTTGGATCGGATCACCCACGAGAGTGGGCTGTTATTTAGTCAATAAAAACCTTTAGTCACCTTCGTAACTCTTCGCCTTTTATTGGAGGAATTGATAGGTATATCAATTTTATTGACTAAATTTAATGATGTCCGACAACGAGTCACAACCGGCGGAGGAGCCACCAGCGCAGCTCCCAGGAGCACAGCCACACCAGCCAGCTTGGCTGCGAGCCCTCAGACCGCCGTACCTGGACCTGAACCCACGAGCAGCAAACTCAGCCGCAGACTTTAAACACTGGCTGGTCTGCTTCGAATCATACCTGAGAGAATCCAGCGTCCCTCAGGCATCCAAACTAAGTGTCCTGCAGGCACAACTGAGCCCGAGAGTATACACTCTCATCGAGGACATGACTACCTACGAGACCGCCATCAACCTGCTGAAACAGAAGTACCGGACCCCGGTAAACTACATGTACGCTAGGCACCTCCTAAGATCACGGCCGCAACAGCCAGGAGAATCAGTAGCCGAATTCTCACAGGCGCTATATGCACTCGCCAGGAACTGTGACTTTAAATCGGTGTCGGCAGCCGAAAATACTGAAGATAATATCCGCGACGCATTCCTGAAAGGCCTACGGTCCGAGTACTCACGGCAAAGACTGCTGGAAGCTAAAGACCTCAGCATGGAAAAAGCTGAAGCCCTCGCTATCTCCCTGGAAGTGGCCCACCAAGATCAGGAAGCATTCACCAGGTACTGCTCGCGACCCTGGGACTCGGGCCCGACCCCTACCACAGCACCCTTCCCAGCGCCGCCCCCGGGACCTACCTCTGCGTCGGCGTCCCGGACCCGACCGGCCCCGCCACCCCCGGCACCGGCCCCGACATCGGGCATCCGCGATCGGGCCGCCGGCTGTTTTTTTTGTGGCCAGGAGAAGCACCCGAGGTCGCGCTGCCCAGCCAAGAACTCCATATGTAGAACCTGCCTGAAGAAAGGCCACTTCTCCAAGGCCTGCAGGAGCGGATCCTCAGAGGCCAGCAGTGCCGCATGCGAACTATGGGGGCGGCCATCTTCGTTTAGGGCAACTGAGGCCAGCATCCCCACACATGAGTCATGGGGGCGGCCATCTTTGTTTAGGGCAACTGAGGCCAGCATCCCCACACATGAGTCATGGGGGCGGCCATCTTTGATTAAGGCAACCGACCCCAATAGTGCCTCATGGGGCCCTACCTCGTGGGAGACGCCATTTTACTCACCACGCCCGACCGCCTCGCCCGCAGATGACAACGACTCGCTCAGCTACACACTAGCTTCCGTCACCCTGGACCAAGCCCGCCCGCACCATCTGTCCAAGTCAATGATGGACATCAAAGTGAACGGCCACGCCACGACCTGCCTGTTCGACAGCGGAAGCACGGAGAGCTTCATCCACCCAGACACGGTGAGCCACTACTCCCTCTCTGTCCTACCAACGCGCAGCCGAATCTCGATGGCATCGAGGTCCCACGCCACGGACATCAGCGGCTACTGTGTCGTGACCCTGTCGGTTAAGGGCACGGAGTATAAAAACTTTAAACTCCTCGTCCTCCCCCATCTCTGCGCTGCCGTCCTACTAGGGCTGGACTTCCAATCCCACCTCCAAAGCGTAACCCTAGCATACGGTGGACCCCTCCCCCCACTCACAGTCAACAACCAGCAAACGTTAAACCGCCCACCGCGTAACACCTGCAGCCTCTCCACCCTCAAGGTCCCGCCACCCTCTCTGTTTGCTAACCTTACCCCTGACTGCAAACCCGTCGCTACCAAAAGCAGGCGGTATAGCGCCGGGGACAGAGCCTTCATTAGCTCTGAGGTGCGGCGCCTCCTGAAAGAGGGCATTATCGAGGGGAGCAGCAGCCCCTGGCGTGCCCAGGTCGTAGTCGTAAAGACCGGCGATAAAAACCGCCTGGTCATCGACTACAGCCAGACCATAAACAGATATACCCAGCTGGACGCATACCCCCTCCCCCGCATATCTGACATGGTCAATCAGATTGCACAGTATAAAGTATTCTCGACCATCGACCTGAAGTCGGCCTACCACCAACTCCCTATCCACCCTGAGGACCGCCAGTATACCGCCTTCGAGGCGAATGGGCGCCTATACCACTTCCTTAGGGTCCCCTTCGGTGTCACTAATGGGGTCTCGGTCTTCCAAAGGGAGATGGACCAGATGGTTGACCAGAACGAACTGCAGGCTACATTCCCCTACCTAGATAACGTCACTATCTGCGGCCGCGACCAGCAGGAACATGACGCGAATCTGGAGAAATTCCTCCGTACGGCCCAACGGCTGAACCTCACCTACAATAAGGAGAAATGCGTGTTTAACACCACGCGCCTTGCCATCCTCGGCTGCGTAGTGGAGAACGGAATCATCGGCCCCGACCCAGAAAGAATGCGCCCCCTCATGGAGCTACCCCTCCCCCACTGCCCTAAAGCACTTAGGAGAACCCTGGGGCTTTTCGCCTACTATGCCCAATGGGTACCCAATTACGCGGACAAAGCCAGACCCCTCCTGAAAGCCACTTCCTTCCCCCTCACGGAGGAGGCGTGCGCGGCCTTCTCCCTCATTAAGGGAGACATAGCCAAGGCCACGATGCACGCAGTGGACGAGTCCATCCCCTTTCAGGTGGAGAGCGACGCCTCCGACTTCGCCTTAGCCGCCACCCTAAACCAGGAGGGGAGGCCAGTGGCCTTCTTCTCAAGGACCCTACAGGGCCCCGAGATCCGACATTCGTCGGTCGAGAAAGAGGCCCAGGCGATCGTGGAGGCAGTACGGCGCTGGAGGCACTACCTGGCAGGCAAACGATTTACCCTCCTCACCGACCAGCGTTCGGTGGCTTTCATGTTTAATAACAAGCTGAAGGGCAAAATCAAGAATGACAAGATTTTGAGATGGAGAATCGAGCTCTCCACCTACGATTATGAGATCTTGTACCGGCCAGGCAAGCTGAACGAATCCCCTGATGCCCTTTCACGAATGACATGCGCCAGCGCGCATATCGATAGGCTTCAGACCCTCCACGACCAGCTCTGCCACCCCGGAGTCACCAGACTCTACCATTTCATTAAGGCCCGCAACCTGACCTACTCCATCGAGGAGGTCAGGACCATGACCAGGAACTGCCAGACCTGTGCGGAGTGCAAACCGCACTTCTATAGGCCGGACCGAGCAAGCCTGATCAAGGCCACCCGCCCCTTCGAGCGCCTGAGCATCGACTTTAAGGGGCCCCTCCCGTCCTCTGACCGTAATGTGTACTTCCTCAACATCGTTGATGAGTACTCCCGTTTCCCCTTTGCCTTCCCCTGCCCCGACATGACCAGTAGCACGGTCATTAAGTGCCTGAATGCCCTCTTCGCCTTGTTCGGGTTCCCGAACTATATACACAGCGACCGGGGCTCCTCCTTCATGAGCGAGGAACTCCGGCAATTCCTCCTAGAGAGAGGTATTGCAGCAAGCAGGACCACCAGCTACAACCCCAGAGGTAACGGTCAGGTGGAAAGAGAGAACGCGACGGTATGGAAGGCCGTCCTCTTAGCCTTAAAGTCTAAGGGCCTCCCAACCTCCCGCTGGCAAGAAGTCCTCCCGACAGCGCTGCACTCCATCCGGTCATTACTTTGCACGGCCACTAACACCACCCCCCATGAACGAATGTTCGTTTTCCCCAGGAAGTCGACTACGGGAACCACTCTACCAACCTGGCTGACCGCCCCGGGGCCGGTCTGGCTGCGGAAACACGTGAGGACCCATAAAACGGACCCCCTGGTCGAGAGGGTGAACCTCCTGCACGCCAACCCCCAGTACGCCTACGTGGCGTACCCAGACGGGCGGGAGGACACTGTCTCCCTACGAGACCTCGCACCCTCAGCCGATCCGGAAACACCGCCACCACCCCCCCCAACCTCAGTCCAGGTAGACGGCATGCCGGAACCCCACGAGCCCTCGCCGACCACGCAAACACCAGCATCAACACCGGATAAGGCACCAGCACCGGATAAGGCAACACCACCGCTGCGGCGATCGGAGAGGCTTACGAAGCCTCCGGACAGACTGACCTACCAGAATTGGTAGTACACTTCACCCCGCCGGACTTAATTCTAAACAAGGGGTGAATGTGGTAAACCACGTTCACTATCGTTAGCACTGTTCACCACTGTTCGTTATAACTGTATCACTGACCACTATTGTATCACGGTACGAGGTCGCCTCTTGCCACACTGCTATACCTGGGATGACCACTGCCGACTCCGCCTTGGCTCCACCCACCAGGCCAGGTATAAAGGTGAGCGACTGGCTGGTATTCCTCCTGCTTGGATCGGATCACCCACGAGAGTGGGCTGTTATTTAGTCAATAAAAACCTTTAGTCACCTTCGTAACTCTTCGCCTTTTATTGGAGGAATTGATAGGTATATCACTGACTCAGAGCGATTCCCTCCCAGACAGGAGTCTTTCGATGAGACGCCCCCTCGCTCAGCCCGAGTAGTTGTCGTCACTCTGTGCCGGTCGGTTGCTGACTCTCGTGCGATTCCCTCCCAGACAGGAGTCTTTCGATGAGACGCCCCCTCGCTCACCCCGAGTAGTTGTCGTCACTCTGTGCCGGTCGGTTACTGACTCTCGTGCGATTCCCTCCCAGACAGGAGTCTTTCGATGAGACTCCCCCTCGCTCACCCCGAGTAGTTGTCGTCACTCTGTGCCGGTCGGCTACTGATTCAGAGCGATTCCCTCCCAGACAGGAGCCTTTCGATGAGACGCCCCCTCGCTCACCCCGAGTAGTTGTCGTCACTCTGTGCCGGTCGGTTACTGATTCAGAGCGAGTCCCTCCCAGACAGGAGTCTTTCGATGAGACGCCCCCTCGCTCACCCCGAGTAGTTGTCGTCACTCTGTGCCGGTCGGTTGCTGACTCTCGTGCGATTCCCTCCCAGACAGGAGTCTTTCGATGAGACGCCCCCTCGCTCACCCCGAGTAGTTGTCGTCACTCTGTGCCGGTTGTTCGCTGACTCTCGTGCGATTCCCTCCCACACAGGAGTCTTTCGATGAGACGCCCCCTCGCTCACCCCGAGTAGTTGTCGTCACTCTGTGCCGGTCGGTTGCTGATTCAGAGCGATTCCCTCCCAGACAGGAGTCTTTCGATGAGACGCCCCCTCGCTCACCCCGAGTAGTTGTCGTCACTCTGTGCCGGTCGGTTACTGACTCAGAGCGATTCCCTCCCAGACAGGAGTCTTTCGATGAGACGCCCCCTCGTTCACCCCGAGTAGTTGTCGTCACTCTGTGCCGGTCAGTTGCTGATTCAGAGCGATTCCCTCCCAGACAGGAGTCTTTCGATGAGACGCCCCCTCGCTCAACCCGAGTAGTTGTCGTCACTCTGTGCCGGTCGGTTGCTGACTCTCGTGCGATTCCCTCCCAGACAGGAGTCTTTCGATGAGACGCCCCCTCGCTCACCCCGAGTAGTTGTCGTCACTCTGTGCCGGTCGGTTACTGACTCTCGTGCGATTCCCTCCCAGACAGGAGTCTTTCGATGAGACTCCCACTCGCTCACCCCGAGTAGTTGTCGTCACTCTGTGCCGGTCGGTTGCTGACTCTCGTGCGATTCCCTCCCAGACAGGAGTCTTTCGATGAGACGCCCCCTCGCTCACCCCGAGTAGTTGTCGTCACTCTGTGCCGGTCGGTTACTGATTCAGAGCGAGTCCCTCCCAGACAGGAGTCTTTCGATGAGACGCCCCCTCGCTCACCCCGAGTAGTTGTCGTCACTCTGTGCCGGTCGGTTACTGACTCTCGTGCGATTCTCTCCCAGACAGGAGTCTTTCGATGAGACGCCCCCTCGCTCACCCCGAGTAGTTGTCGTCACTCTGTGCCGGTCGGTTGCTGATTCAGAGCGATTCCCTCCCAGACAGGAGTCTTTCGATGAGACGCCCCCTCGCTCACCCCGAGTAGTTGTCGTCACTCTGTGCCGGTCGGTTGCTGACTCTCGTGCGATTCCCTCCCAGACAGGAGTCTTTCGATGAGACGCCCCCTCGCTCACCCCGAGTAGTTGTCGTCACTCTGTGCCGGTCGGTTGCTGATTCAGAGCGATTCCCTCCCAGACAGGAGTCTTTCGATGAGACGCCCCCTCGCTCACCCCGAGTAGTTGTCGTCACTCTGTGCCGGTCGGTTGCTGATTCAGAGCGATTCCCTCCCAGACAGGAGTCTTTCGATGAGACTCCCACTCGCTCACCCCGAGTAGTTGTCGTCACTCTGTGCCGGTCGGTTGCTGACTCTCGTGCGACTCCCTCCCAGACAGGAGTCTTTCGATGAGACGCCCCCTCGCTCACCCCGAGTAGTTGTCGTCACTCTCTGCCGGTCGGTTACTGACTCTCGTGCGATTCCCTCCCAGACAGGAGTCTTTCGATGAGACGCCCCCTCGCTCACCCCGAGTAGTTGTCGTCACTCTGTGCCGGTCGGTTGCTGACTCTCGTGCGATTCCCTCCCAGACAGGAGTCTTTCGATGAGACGTCCCCTCGCTCACCCCGAGTAGTTGTCGTCACTCTGTGCCGGTCGGTTGCTGATTCAGAGCGATTCCCTCCCAGACAGGAGTCTTTCGATGAGACGCCCCCTCGCTCACCCCGAGTAGTTGTCGTCACTCTGTGCCGGTCGGTTGCTGATTCAGAGCGATTCCCTCCCAGACAGGAGTCTTTCGATGAGATGCCCCCTCGCTCACCCCGAGTAGTTGTCGTCACTCTGTGCCGGTCGGTTGCTGATTCAGAGCGATTCCCTCCCAGACAGGAGTCTTTCGATGAGACGCCCCCTCGCTCACCCCGAGTCGTTGTCGTCACTCTCTGCCGGTCGGTTACTGACTCTCGTGCGACTCCCTCCCAGACAGGAGTCTTTCGATGAGACGTCCCCTCGCTCACCCCGAGTAGTTGTCGTCACTCTGTGCCGGTCGGTTGCTGGCTCTCGTGCGACTCCCTCCCAGACAGGAGTCTTTCGATGAGACGCCCCCTCGCTCACCCCGAGTAGTTGTCGTCACTCTGTGCCGGTCGGTTACTGACTCTCGTGCGACTCCCTCCCAGACAGGAGTCTTTCGATGAGACTCCCACTCGCTCACCCCGAGTAGTTGTCGTCACTCTGTGCCGGTCGGTGACTGACTCTCGTGCGACTCCCTCCCAGACAGGAGTCTTTCGATGAGACTCCCACTCGCTCACCCCGAGTAGTTGTCGTCACTCTGTGCTGGTCGGTTACTGACTCTCGTGCGACTCCCTCCCAGACAGGAGTCTTTCGATGAGACTCCCACTCGCTCACCCCGAGTAGTTGTCGTCACTCTGTGCCGGTCGGTTGCTGATTCAGAGCGATTCCCTCCCAGACAGGAGTCTTTCGATGAGACGCCCCCTCGCTCACCCCGAGTCGTTGTCGTCACTCTCTGCCGGTCGGTTACTGACTCTCGTGCGATTCCCTCCCAGACAGGAGTCTTTCGATGAGACGTCCCCTCGCTCACCCCGAGTAGTTGTCGTCACTCTGTGCCGGTCGGTTGCTGACTCTCGTGCGACTCCCTCCCAGACAGGAGTCTTTCGATGAGACGCCCCCTCGCTCACCCCGAGTAGTTGTCGTCACTCTGTGCCGGTCGGTTACTGACTCACGTGCGACTCCCTCCCAGACAGGAGTCTTTCGATGAGACTCCCCCTCGCTCACCCCGAGTAGTTGTCGTCACTCTGTGCCGGTCGGTTGCTGATTCAGAGCGATTCCCTCCCAGACAGGAGTCTTTCGATGAGACGCCCCCTCGCTCACCCCGAGTAGTTGTCGTCACTCTCTGCCGGTCGGTTACTGATTCAGAGCGATTCCCTCCCAGACAGGAGTCTTTCGATGAGACTCCCCCTCGCTCACCCCGAGTAGTTGTCGTCACTCTGTGCCGGTCGGTTGCTGATTCAGAGCGATTCCCTCCCAGACAGGAGTCTTTCGATGAGACGCCCCCTCGCTCACCCCGAGTAGTTGTCGTCACTCTGTGCCGGTCGGTTACTGACTCAGAGCGAGTCCCTCCCAGACAGGAGTCTTTCGATGAGACTCCCCCTCGCTCACCCCGAGTAGTTGTCGTCACTCTGTGCTGGTCGGCTACTGATTCAGTGCGATTCCCTCCCAGACAGGAGTCTTTCGATGAGACGCCCCCTCGCTCACCCCGAGTAGTTGTCGTCACTCTGTGCCGGTCGGTTGCTGATTCAGAGCGATTCCCTCCCAGACAGGAGTCTTTCGAAGAGACGCCCCCTCGCTCACCCCGAGTAGTTGTCGTCACTCTGTGCCGGTCGGTTACTGATTCAGAGCGATTCCCTCCCAGACAGGAGTCTTTCGATGAGACGCCCCCTCGCTCACCCCGAGTAGTTGTCGTCACTCTGTGCCGGTCGGTTGCTGACTCTCGTGCGATTCCCTCCCAGACAGGAGTCTTTCGATGAGACTCCCACTCGCTCACCCCGAGTAGTTGTCGTCACTCTGTGCCGGTCGGTTGCTGATTCAGAGCGATTCCCTCCCAGACAGGAGTCTTTCGAAGAGACTCCCCCTCGCTCACCCCGAGTAGTTGTCGTCACTCTGTGCCGGTCGGTTGCTGATTCAGAGCGATTCCCTCCCAGACAGGAGTCTTTCGATGAGACGCCCCCTCGCTCACCCCGAGTAGTTGTCGTCACTCTCTGCCGGTCGGTTACTGATTCAGTGCGATTCCCTCCCAGACAGGAGTCTTTCGATGAGACTCCCCCTCGCTCACCCCGAGTAGTTGTCGTCACTCTGTGCCGGTCGGTTGCTGATTCAGAGCGACTCCCTCCCAGACAGGAGTCTTTCGATGAGACTCCCACTCGCTCACCCCGAGTAGTTGTCGTCACTCTGTGCCGGTCGGTTACTGATTCAGAGCGATTCCCTCCCAGACAGGAGTCTTTCGATGAGACGCCCCTCGCTCACCCCGAGTAGTTGTCGTCACTCTGTGCCGGTTGGTTGCTGACTCTCGTGCGATTCCCTCCCAGACAGGAGTCTTTCGATGAGATGCCCCCTCGCTCACCCCGAGTAGTTGTCGTCACTCTGTGCCGGTCGGTTGCTGATTCAGAGCGATTCCCTCCCAGACAGGAGTCTTTCGATGAGACTCCCACTCGCTCACCCCGAGTAGTTGCCGTCTCTCTGTGCTGGTCGGTTACTGACTCAGAGCGAGTCCCTCCCAGACAGGAGTCTTTCGATGAGACGCCCCCTCGCTCACCCCGAGTAGTTGTCGTCACTCTGTGCCGGTCGGTTACTGACTCTCGTGCGATTCCCTCCCAGACAGGAGTCTTTCGATGAGACTCCCCCTCGCTCACCCCGAGTAGTTGTCGTCACTCTGTGTCGGTCGGCTACTGATTCAGAGCGATTCCCTCCCAGACAGGAGCCTTTCGATGAGACGCCCCCTCGCTCACCCCGAGTAGTTGTCGTCACTCTGTGCCGGTCGGTTACTGATTCAGAGCGAGTCCCTCCCAGACAGGAGTCTTTCGATGAGACGCCCCCTCGCTCACCCCGAGTAGTTGTCGTCACTCTGTGCCGGTCGGTTACTGATTCAGAGCGAGTCCCTCCCAGACAGGAGTCTTTCGATGAGACGCCCCCTCGCTCACCCCGAGTAGTTGTCGTCACTCTGTGCCGGTCGGTTGCTGACTCTCGTGCGATTCCATCCCAGACAGGAGTCTTTCGATGAGACGCCCCCTCGCTCACCCCGAGTAGTTGTCGTCACTCTGTGCCGGTCGGTTACTGACTCTCGTGCGATTCCCTCCCAGACAGGAGTCTTTCGATGAGACTCCCCCTCGCTCACCCCGAGTAGTTGTCGTCACTCTGTGCCGGTCGGCTACTGATTCAGAGCGATTCCCTCCCAGACAGGAGCCTTTCGATGAGACGCCCCCTCGCTCACCCCGAGTAGTTGTCGTCACTCTGTGCCGGTCGGTTACTGATTCAGAGCGAGTCCCTCCCAGACAGGAGTCTTTCGATGAGACTCCCCCTCGCTCACCCCGAGTAGTTGTCGTCACTCTGTGCTGGTCGGTTACTGACTCAGAGCGAGTCCCTCCCAGACAGGAGTCTTTCGATGAGACTCCCCCTCGCTCACCCCGAGTAGTTGTCGTCACTCTGTGCTGGTCGGTTACTGACTCAGAGCGAGTCCCTCCCAGACAGGAGTCTTTCGATGAGACGCCCCCTCGCTCACCCCGAGTAGTTGTCGTCACTCTGTGCCGGTCGGTTACTGATTCAGTGCGATTCCCTCCCAGACAGGAGTCTTTCGATGAGACTCCCCCTCGCTCACCCCGAGTAGTTGTCGTCACTCTCTGCCGGTCGGTTGCTGACTCTCGTGCGATTCCCTCCCAGACAGGAGTCTTTCGATGAGACGCCCCCTCGCTCACCCCGAGTAGTTGTCGTCACTCTGTGCCGGTCGGTTACTGACTCACGTGCGATTCCCTCCCAGACAGGAGAGCTGCTCCTTCACAAGCAGGGCCCCAGCTCCGACACCGCCAGAAAGCAGCTGCAGCAGCTGAGAGACCAGTGGGACCACCTGAAGCAGACCGCCGCTAATCAAAGGAAGGCGCTTGCCGCGGCCAAGGAGCTGAACGACTTTCACCGAAAAGCTGATAAACTGGAGGCCTGGATCAGGGAGCAGGTGCGTGATCTTATTCAGCTCCCTACCGTGGCCCCCCTCTCAGTTATCTCACGGCAGTAGTGCTTGTTCCTGCGTCTCTGACCTACGCTCCTGGGGGACAACACCTGACGTCTCCCCCCTGGCTACACCTTCCCTCACCTGCCTCGGCCAGACTCTCGCTGTGGTGTTTTTTATTCATTCTCGGGATGTGGGAGTCGCTGGCAAGGTCGGCATTTATTGCCCATCCTTAGTTTCCCAAACTAAGTGGCTTCACTTCAGTGGGGCAGTTAAGAGTGAGCCCTGATGGTGTGGGACTGGAGTCACATGTAGGCCCAGACCGGGTAAGGACGGCAGGCTTCCTCCCTAAAGGACATCAGTGAACCAGTTGGGTTTTCATGACAATCCGACTGCTTCATGGTCACTGTTACTGAGACCAGCTTTTTTTATACTGAATTCAAATTCTCGATTTGCGATGGTGCAATTGAACTCACGTTCTGTGGATTACAAGTCCAGGCCTTTGAATTACTAACATAGCCACCACAACTTCTGACGTAACAAGCTAGTCACTAAGTCACACCTTGGTCCCGCCCCCTCTTCAGATACCTTCTCCTCCTCGAACAGTTCACCATCTTCCACCTCTCTCACCTCTTCTTAAATCTTGGTTGTCCACCCCTATTCCACAAACCCCACCCCGATTTATCCGCCCTCCTCTCCTCCCTCAGCCTCCGCACTGAGCGACTCCTCACCCTCGGTGATTTCAATCTCCCTCTCAGCTCCCCTTGCGGTCCCTTCTCTGAGTTCATTGCCCTCCAGTCCTTCCTTAACTTCTCCGACCCATATTTCTATCCACTCCCTTGACCTTGCCATCTCCTGAGGTCTCTCTACTCCCACTGCCTTGATCACAGACAAGGTACAATCACTTCCTCACCAAACACCCCCCCCACCTCCTTCCAAACCCAATTCATTCTGTGCCAACTCCTGGAACAAACTCTCCAAGCCAACTCCCCACTGTCCAGCCTTTGACCCTCCATTCACTACAATATTCCTGCTGCTCTCGATCTGATCAACCTCTGTCCTCAGTAACACTCCTACTCTCGCCTACCCTGGTTCTTTCACCCGGTTTGGCCCCATCTTCACTCCAAGGACCACAGACTTGATTGTATTGACCACATAATTGGTTTAACTATCCATGGCCAGATCTGGCTGGACCACATCAAGCACTATTGGCTCTTGCCCTCCTCTGCCAAACTGCTCGCTACTCCTGGATCACCCTGGAATGCAAAGATAACCCCTGGCTTCTCTCCCCCACTACAAACCGGAGGATCAGTACTGAGGGAGCGCTGCACTGTCGGAGGGGCAGTACTGAGGGAGTGCTGCACTTTCGGAGGGGCAGTACTGAGGGTGCGCTGCACTGTCGGAGGGTCAGTACTGAGGGAGTGCTGGTCAGTACTGAGGGAGTGCTGCACTGTCGGAGGGGCAGTACTGAGGGAGCGCTGCACTGTCGGAGGGGCAGTACTGAGGGAGCACTGCACTGTCGGAGGGGCAGTACTGAGGGAGCGCTGCACTGTCAGAGGGGCAGTACTGAGGGAGCGCTGCACTGTCTGAGGGTCAGTACTGAGGGAGCGCTGCACTGTCGGAGGGGCAGTACTGAGGGAGCGCTGCACTGTCGGAGGGTCAGTACTGAGGGAGCACTGCACTGTCAGAGGGGCAGTACTGAGGGAGCACTGCACTGCTGGAGAGGCAGTACTGAGGGAGAGCTGCACTGTCAGAGGGGTAGTACTGAAGGAGTGCTGCACTGTCCGAGGGGCAGTACTGAGGAATCGCCGCACTGTCGGAGGGGCAGTACTGAGGGAACGCTGCACTGTCGGAGGGTCAGTACAGAGGGAGCGCTGCGCTGTTGGAGGGGCAGTACTGAGGGAGAGCTGCACTGTCGGAGGGGCAGTACTGAGGGAGCGCTGCACTGTCGGAGGGGCAGTACTGAGGGAGAGCTGCACTGTCTGAGGGTCAGTACCGAGGGAGTGCTGCAGTAAATAATAATTGTAATAGGTCTAAGAGCGTTACAAAAACAAGCCTGAAGGCTTTGTGTCTTAATGCGAGGCGCATTCGTAATAAGGTGGATGAATTAGCTGCGCAAATAAAGGTAAACGAATATGATTTGATTGGGATTACGGAAACATGGCTCCAGGGTGGCCAAGGATGGGAACTCAACATCCAGGGGTATTCAATATTCAGGAAAGATAGGCAAAAAGGAAAGGGAGGTGGGGTAGCATTGCTGGTTAAAGAAGGGATTAACATAATTGTAAGGAAGGATATTAGCTCTGATGATGTGGAATCTGTATGGGTAGAACTGGGAAATACCAAGGGGCAGAAAACGTTAGTGGGAGTGGTATATAGGCCTCCAAACAGTAATGCGGAGGTTGGGGATGGCATTAAAAGGGAAATTAGAGAAGCGTGCAATAAGGGCACAGCAGTTATCATTGGTGACTTTAATCTACATATAGATTGGGCTAACCAAATTAGTAACAATATTGTGGAGGAGGAATTCCTGGTGTGTTTACGGGATGGTTTCCTGAACCAACATGTCGAGGAACCAACCAGAGATCAGGCCATCTTAGGCTGGGTATTATGTAATGAGAAAGGATTAATTAGCAATGTTGTTGTACGAGGCCCCTTGGGTCGGAGCGATCATAATATGATCGAATTCTTCATTAAGATAGAGAATGAAGTAGTTGACTCAGAGACTAGAGTCCTGAATTTAAATAAAGGAAACTACGATGGTATGAGGCACGAGTTGGGTAGGATTCATTGGGGAATGTTACTCAAAGGGTTGACGGTGGATAGGCAATGGCAAACATTCAAAGACCGCATGGATGAACTACAGAATTTGTTCATCCCCGTTTGGCATAAAAATAAAACAAAAAAGGTGACTCAACCGTGGCTAACAAGGGAAATTAGGGATAGCATAAGATCCAAGGAGAGGACATATAAATTGGCCAGAAAAAGCAGTAAACCTGAGGATTGGGAGCAGTTTAGGATTCAACAAAGGAGGACAAAGGGATTAATTAAGAAGGGGAAAATAGAATATGAGAGTAAGCTTGCAGGGAACATAAAAACTGACTGTAAAATCTTTTATAGATATGTGAAGAGAAAAAGATTGGTGAAGTCAAGTGTCGGTCCCTTGCAGTCAGAATCAGGGGAATTTATAATGGGAAACAAAGAAATGGCTGACCAATTAAATACATACTTTGGTTCTGTCTTCACAAAGGAGGACACAAATAACCTCCCAGAGATGCCGGGGAACATAGGGTCTGATGAAAGGGAGGAACTGAAAGAAATCAGTATTTGTAGGGAAATGGTGTTAGGGAAATTGATGGGACTGAAGGCTGATAAATCCCCAGGGCCTGATAATCTACATCCCAGGGTACTTAAGGAAGTGGCCCTAGAAATAGTAGATGCTTTGCTGATCATCTTCCAGCATTCGATGGAATCTGGAACAGTACCCATGGATTGGAGGGTAGCTAATGTTACCCCACTATTCAAAAAAGGTGGTAGAGAGAAAACGGGGAATTACAGACCGGTAAGCCCGACATCGGTAGTGGGGAAAATGCTAGAGTCCATTATAAAAGATGTAATAGCAGAGCACTTGGAAAACAGTGACAGGATCGGACAAAGTCAACATGGATTTACAAAAGGTAAATCGTGCTTGACTAATCTACTGGAATTTTTTGAGGATGTAACTGGTAAAATAGATAAGGGAGAACCAGTGGATGTGATGTATTTGGACTTTCATAAGGCTTTCGATAAGGTCCCACATAAGAGATTAGCGTGTAAAGTTAAGGCACATGGGATTGGGGGCAAGGTATTGACTTGGATAGAGAACTGGTTGGCAGACAGAAAGCAAAGAGTTGGAACAAACGGATCTTTTTCCAAGTGGCAGGCAGTGACTAGTGGGGTACCGCAGGGATCGGTCCTTGGGCCCCAGCTATTCACAAGATATATTAATGATCTAGACAAGGGAACTAGATGTGATATCTCCAGATTTGCAGACGACACAAAGCTGGGTGGGTGTGTGTGCTGTGAGGAGGATGCCGAGAAACTACAGCATGATTTGGACAGGTTGGGTATTTGGGCAGATGCATGGCAGATGCAATATAACGTGGATAAATGTGAGGTTATCCACTTTGGTGTCAAAAACAGGAAGGCAGATTATTATCTGAATGGCAATAAATTGGGAGAAGGGGAAGTGCAACGAGACCTGGGTGTCCTTGTGCACCAGTCGCTGAAGGTAAGCATGCAGGTGCAGCAGGCAGTTAAGAAGGGAAATGGTATGTTGGCCTTCATAGCGAGAGGGTTTGAGTACAGGAACAAGGATGTCTTGCTGCAGTTGTACAGGGCCTTGGTGAGACCACATCTTGACTATTGTGTGCAGTTTTGGTCGCCTTATCTGAGGAAGGATGTTCTTGCCATGGAAGGAGTTCAGCGAAGATTCACCAGGCTGATACCTGGGATGGCAGGAATGACGTATGAGGAGAGATTGGGTTGATTGGGCTTGTACTCGCTGGAGTTTAGAAAAATGAGAGGGGATCTCACTGAAACTTATAAAATTCTGACAGGACTGGACAGACTAGATGCAGGAAGGATGTTCCCGATGGTGGGGAGTCCAGAACCAGGGGTCACAGTCTAAGGATAAGGGGTAGGCCATTTAGGACAGAAATGAAGAGGAATTTCTTCAGCCAGAGAGTGGTGAACCTGTGGAATTCTCTACCACAGAAAATCAGTAGAGACCAATTCATTAAATATATTCAAGAAGGAGTTGGATATATTTCTTAAGGCTAAAGGGGTCAAGGGGTATGGGGAGAAAGCAGGGACGAGGTACTGAATTTGGATGATCAGCCATGATCGCATTGAATGGCGGAGCAGGCTCAAGGGGCCGAATGGCCTACTCCTGCTCCTATCTTCTATGTTTCTATGTTTCTATGCACTGTCAGAGGGGCAGCACTGAGGGAGCGCTGCACTGTTGGAGGGGCAGTACTGAGGGAGCGCTGCACTGTCGGAGGGGCAAACTCTGGTAGCGCTGCACTGTCGGAGGGGTAGTACTGAGGTAGTGCTGCACTGTCGGAGAGGCAGTACTGAGGGAGCGCTGCACTGTCGGAGGGTCAGTACAGAGGGAGCGCTGCACTGTTGGAGGGGCAGTACTGAGGGAGTGCTGCACTGTCGGAGGGGCAAACTCTGGGAGCGCTGCACTGTCTGAGGGGTAGTACTGAGGGAGTGCTGCACTGTTGGAGGGGCAATACTGAGGGAGCGCTGCACTGCTGGAGGGGCAGTACTGAGGGAGCGCTGCACTGTCGGAGGGGCAAATTCTGGGAGCGCTGCACTGTCGGAGGGGTAGTACTGAGGGAGTGCTGCACTGTCGGAGGGGCAGTACTGAGGGAGCGCTGCACTGTCTGAGGGGCAGTACAGAGGGAGCGCTGCACTGTTGGAGGGGCAGTACTGAGGGAGTGCTGCACTGTCTGAGGGTCAGTACTGAGGTAGTGCTGCACTGTCGGAGGGGTAGTACTGAGGGAGCGCTGCACTGTCGGAGGGGCAGTACTGGGGGAGTGCTGCACTGTTGGAGGGGCAGTATTGAGGGATTGCTGCACTGTCGGAGGGGCAGTACTGAGGGAGCGCTGCACTGTCGGAGGGGCAGTACTGAGGTAGAGCTGCACTGTCGGAGGGGCAGTACTGAGGGAGTGCTGCACTGTCGGAGGGGCAGTATTGAGGGAGTGCTGCACTGTCGGAGGGGCAGTACTGAGGGAGCACTGCACTGTCGGAGGGGCAGTACTGAGAGAGCTGCACTGTCGGAGGGGCAGTACTGAGGGAGCACTGCACTTTCGGAGGGGCAGTATTGAGGGAGCGCTGCACTTTCGGAGGGGCAGTATTGAGGGAGCGCTGCACTGTAGGAGGGGCAGTACTGAGGGAGCGCTGCACTGTCGGAGGGGCAATACTGAGGGAGCGCTACACTGTCGGAGGGGCAGTACTGAGGGAGCGCTGCACTGTCGGAGGGGCAGTACTGAGGGAGCGCTGCACTGTCGGAGGGGCAGTACTGAGGGAGCGCTGCACTGTCGGAGGGGCAGTACTGAGGGAGAGGTGCACTGTCGGAGGGGCAGTACTGAGGGAGCGCTGCACTTTCGGAGGGGCAGTACTGAGGGAGCGCTGCACTGTCGGAGGGGCAGTACTGAGGGAGCGCTGCACTGTCGGAGGGGCAGTACTGAGGGAGCGCTGCACTGTCGGAGGGGCAGTACTGAGGGAGCGCTGCACTGTCGGAGGGGCAGTACTGAGGGAGCGCCGCACTGTCGGTGGGGCCGTCTTTTGGATGAGACATTAAACCGAGGTCCCGTCTGCTCTCTCAGTTGGATGTAAAAGGTCTGAATAAGTACCAGCCCGTGACTTTTGGCTCACACCCCTTTGGATCGATTGTATATAGGCCTATTCTGAAATTTCTTTGAGGAAGAGATGATGAAGTTGGATTTTCTTATTTTGAGGGTAATTCTGGGCGGTGGTTTTACTCGCTGACCGGGGGGTCGAGGACTTGCTCTGACACCATTGCGGGGATTGCCCGATATCCGCTTACAGCTGCAGTCCGTGTGTTGCCAAGGTAACCGTGAGTACCAAGCGCCAATGATTGTGATTTGTTTTCATTCCTGTATTTAAGGAAGCGCGGTGCCAGGGTGAAGGTCCCTCCTGTAAAGACAGCGACAAAATCCACATCACGAGACGTATTCTGGAACTGAAGCAGGTGAGCATGCGCTGGCCAGCCCGGTTCACTTGGCCACGCCAGGTCGACGGGAGCTCTTCAGATATATTTATTCATTCTCAGGATGTGGGCGGGCTGGCAAGGCCGGCAACTAGTGCCCATCCCAGCTACACTGAGGAGGTGGTGGTGGACCTTCTCCTTCATCCACTGCAGTCCGTGTGGCGATGATGCTCCCAGTAACACCTCCTATGGTGGAACGGTCAGCTCTTGGGCATCTCCAGGGCGGGAGTGTAACTCGGGAGAAGTGCGATGTCAGTCACTTAGGAGACGGAACGATAAAAGAGTGGAGGGACTGAGAGATCGAAGAGTCTGAGAAAGATCAGTGATGGAATGGAGGGACCGAGAGATCGAAGAGTCTGAGAAAGATCAGTGATGGAATGGAGGGACCGAGAGATCAAAGAGTCTGAGAAAGATCAGTGATAGAATGGAGAGACCGAGAGATCGAAGAGTCTGAGAAAGATCAGTGATGGAGTGGAGGGACCGAGAGATCGAAGAGTCTGAGAAAGATCAGTGATGGAGTGGAGGGATCGAGAGATCAAAGAGTCTGAGAAAGATCAGTGATGGAATGGAGGGATCGAGAGATCAAAGAGTCTGAGAAAGATCAGTGATGGAATGGAGGGATCGAGAGATCAAAGAGTCTGAGAAAGATCAGTGATAGAATGGAGAGACCGAGAGATCGAAGAGTCTGAGAAAGATCAGTGATAGAGTGGAGGGATCGAGAGATCGAAGCGTCTCAGATACGGGGATCTGTTAAGGTTGTAGACACAGGGCTAAAGGGCCTATAAAGGTCAGTAGGATTCTGGGTCACGTACACAGGGTCAGTCAATACAGGGAGGTGACACCAGGTTTGTACAGCAATCAGATCACAGATGGATAGAAATCTAATGACCTTTCGGGTTCCTTTCCCACGCCAATGGACCCCTAGATCGTCGCTGGGTCAAAATCCCGGAACTCCCTCCCTACAGCACTGTGGGAGCACTTTCACCACACGGACTGCAGCGGTTCAAGAAGGCGGCTCACCACCACATTCTCAAGGGTTGCTCCTGGGAGGGTCCAGAGCTCTCTCACCGAGGTTAACCTGTTGATGTTCTTTCCCCTGTACAGGAAGAGCATGAAAACCGCAAACTCTTCGACCAGATAAACTCGTTTGCAACAAACCTGGAGAAGCGAGGAAGAGTCAGTGGGGGATCTGTGACCAGCAGGAGGAGGCAAATCCAGAAAATGTAATTCTCACCATTCGCAGCGAGGATCTCTGTTCAAACGGAGCCTCGCTTTAATCCCCCCTTCCCACCCCTCCGCTTGGGAATGCTGCGGACGGAGGGGAGGGTTCAGATGGTGAGGATGGGAGTTCATAAGAACATATTAGGAGCAGGAGTCGGCCACACGGCCCCTCGAGCCTGCTCCGCCACACGGCCCCTCGAGCCTGCCCCGCCACACGGCCCCTCGAGCCTGCCCCGCCACACGGCCCCTCGAGCCTGCCCCGCCACACGGCCCCTCGAGCCTGCCCCGCCACACGGCCCCTCGAGCCTGCCCCGCCACACGGCCCCTCGAGCCTGCTCCGCCACACGGCCCCTCGAGCCTGCTCCGCCATTCAATAAGATCATGGCTGATCTTCGACCTCATCTCCACTTTCCCGCACTATCCGCATATCCCTCGATTCCCCTAGAGTCCAAAAATCTATCGATCTCTGTCTTGAATATACTCAACGACTGAGCCTCCACAGCCCTCTGGGGTAGAGAATCCCAAAGATTCACCGCCCTCTGAGTGAAGAAATTTCTCCTCATCTCAGTCCTAAAGGGCCGACCCTTTATCCTGAGACTGTGACCCCTAGTTCTAGACTCCCCAGTCAGGGGAAACATCCTCCCTGTATCGACCCTGTCGAGCCCTGTAAGAATTTTGTATGTTTCAATGAGATCAGCTCTCACTCTTCTAAATTCTAGAGAATATAGGCCTAGTCTACTCAATCTCTCCTCATAGGACAATCCCCCCATCCCAGGAACCAGTCTTAATTAGGTGGAATTCAGGCACGGGAAAGCCACCCGTCCCAGTGGAGCCTAATTTCAGTGGTGAGGTCATGACCCGATGCTGTCATTGGGACACACCCGCCATTTTAACAGTGGGCCCGACTTAAAGGCCTCATGGTCTGGGTCGCCCCAGTGGGCAGGGTCCTGCCGATAGGAGGCCCGGTTAAGTTCCTCATGGGCAGGAGGAGCAGGACAGCAACACCCAGGCCTCAGCTTAGAATCATAGAATCATAGAATGGTTACAGTACAGGAGGAGGCCATTCGGCCCGTCGAGCCCGTGCCGGCTCTCTGCAAGAACACTTCAGCTAGTCCCACTCCCCCGCCCTGTCCCCGTAGCCCTGCAAACATTTTCCCCTCAGGTACTTATCCAATTCCCTTTTGAAAGCTGTGATTGAATCTGCCTCCACCACCCTTTCAGGCAACGCATTCCAGATCCCAACCACTCGCTGCGTAAAAAGGTTTTTCCTCATGTCGCCTTTGGTTCTTCTGCCAATCACCTTAAATCTGTGTCCTCTGGTTCTCGACCCTTCCGCCAATGGGAACAGTTTCTCTCTATCTACTCTGTCCAGACCCCTCATGATTTTGAACACCTCGATCAAATCTCCTCTCAACCTTAGAGTCATAGAGTCATAGAGTAATACAGCACAGATAGAGGCCCTTCGGCCCATCGTGTCCATGCCGGCCATCAAGCCCTGTCTAATCTAATCCCATATTCCAGCATTTGGCCCGTAGCCTTGTATGCTATGGCATTTCAAATGCTCATCCAAATGCTTCTTAAATGTTGTGAGGGTTTCTGCCTCCACAACCCTTTCAGGCAGTGAGTTCCAGACTCCAACCACCCTCTGGGTGAAAAAGTTCTTTCTCAAATCCCCTCTAAACCTCCCTCCCTTTACCTTGAATCTATGCCCCCTAGTTATTGACCCCTCTACTAAGGGGAAAAGCTCCTCAGCATCCATCCTATCTATGCCCCTCACAATTTTGTACACCTCAATCATGTCCCCCCTCAGCCTCCTCTGCTCCAAGGAAAACAAACCCAATCTGCCCAGTCTCTCTTCATAGCTGAAGCGCTCCAGCCCTGGTAACATCCTGGTGAACCTCCTCTGCACCCTCTCTAACGCGATCACATCTTTCCTGTAGTGTGGCGACCAGAACTGCACACAGTATTCCAGCTGTGGCCTAACCAGTGTTTTATACAGCTCCATCATAACCTCCTTGCTCTTATATTCTATGCCTCGGCTAATGAAGGCAAGTATCCCATATGCCTTTTTTACCACCTTATCCACCTGTTCCGCCGCCTTCAGGGATCTGTGTACCTGCACACCCAGATCCCTCTGACCCTCCGTCTTGCCTAGGGTCTTACCATTCATTGTGTATTCCCTTGCCTTGTTAGACCCCCCAAAGTGCATCACCTCGCACTTTTCCGGGTTAAATTCCATTTGCCACTGTTCCGCCCATCTGACCAACCCATCTATATCGTTCTGCAGACTGAGGCTACCCTCCTCGCTATTTACCACCCTACCAATTTTAGTATCATCCGCGAATTTACTGATCATACCCTTTACATTCATATCCAAGTCATTAATGTAGACCACAAACAGCAAGGGACCCAGCACCGATCCCTGTGGTACCCCACTGGCCACAGGTTTCCAGTCACAAAAACAACCTTCGACCATCACCCTCTGCCTTCTGCCACTAAGCCAGTTTTGTATCCAATGTGCCAAGGCACCCTGGATTCCATGGGCTCTTACCTTCTTGACCAGTCTCCTGTGCGGGACTTTATCGAAGGCCTTACTGAAATCCATGTATACCACATCCACTGCGTTACCCTCATCCACACACCTAGTCACCCCCTCAAAAAATTCAATCAAATTAGTCAGACATGATCTTCCCTTGACAAAGCCATGTTGACTATCCCTGATTAATCCTTGCCTCTCCAAGTGGAGACAAATTTTGTCCCTCAGGATTTTTTCCAGTAATTTTCCTACCACTGATGTTAGGCTCACTGGCCTGTAGTTCCCCGGTTTTTCCCTACTACCCTGCTCCAAGGAGAACAACCCCAGCTTCTCCAGTCTATCCACGTAACTGAAGTCCCTCATCCCTGGAATCATTCTTGTAAATCTTTTCTGCACCCTCGCTAAGGCCTTCACATCCTTCCTAAAGTGCGGTGCCCAGAATTGGACACAATACTCCAGTTGAGGCCGAACCAGTGTTTTATAAAGGTTCTTCATAACTTCCTTGCTTTTGTACTCTATACCTCTATTTATGAAGCCCAGGATCCCGGATGCTTTTTTAACCGCTTTCTCAACCTGCCCTGCCACCTTCAATGATTTGTGCACATATACCCCCAGGTCTCTCTGTTCATACACCCCCTTTAGGATTGTACCCTTTAGTTTATATTGCCTCTCCTCATTCTTCCTACCAAAATGTATCACTCTGCACTTTTCTGCATTAAATTTCATCTGCCACGTGTCCGCCCCTTCCACCAGCCTGTCTATGTCCTCTTGAAGTCCATCACTATCCTCCTCACTGTTCACTATACTTCCAAGCTTTGTGTCATCTACAAATTTTGAAATTGTGCCCTGTACACCCAAGTCCAGGTCATTAACAAAGATCAAGAAAAGCAGTGGTCCGAGAACCGACCCCTGGGGAACACCACTGTATACCTTCCTCCAGTCCGAAAAACAACCGTTCACCACTACTCTCTGTTTCCTGTCACTTAGCCAATTCCGTATCCATGCTGCCACTGTCCCTTTTATTCCATGGGCTTCAACTTTGCTGGTAAGCCTATTATGTGGCACTTTGTCGAACGCCTTTTGGAAGCTTGGGCCTGCTTTGCCCCCGATCCCGGTCATTTCCAATCTCCCCTCTCTCCCACCATGTGGTGGTGATGTCATTCCCACTGGCAATCAGTATCGGAGAACTCAAGTTAAAATCTCTCGGCCTCCCGCTCCGGGAGAGGGGCCGGGTGACTCACCGCCCACTTAAGCCCCCGCAACCCTCCGACTCTGACACCACCCCGCCGGTAAGAGGCCCTGTGAGGTATCCGTGAGGTGGATAACACACTGGGGACAAGGGAACAGGAGGAGGCCATTCAGCCCCTCAAGCCTGTTACACAGGAACAGGAGGAGGCCATTCAGGCCCTCGAGCCTGTTACACAGGAACAGGAGGAGGCCATTCAGGCCCTCGAGCTTGATACAAAAGAACAGGAGGAGGCCATTCAGGCCCTCGAGCCTGTTACACAGGAACAGGAGGAGGCCATTCAGCCCCTCGAGCTTCATACACAGGAACAGGAGTAGGCCATTCAACCCCTCGATCCCATTACACAGGAACAGGAGGATGCCATTCAGCCCCTCGAGGCCATTACACAGGAACAGGAGAAGGCCATTCAGCCCCTCGATCCCATTAAATAGGAACAGGAGGAGGACATTCAGCCCCTCGACCCTGTTACACAGGAACAGAGGAGGCCATTCAACCCCTTGACCCTGTTACACAGGAACAGGAGGAGGCCATTCAGCCCCTCGAGCCTGTTACACAGGAACAGGAGGAGGCCATTCATTCCCTCGAGCCTGTTACACAGGAACAGGAGGAGGCCATTCAGCCCCTCAAGCCTGTTACACAGGAACAGGAGGAGGCCATTCAGCCCCTCGAGCCTGTTACACAGGAACAGGAGGAGGCCATTCAGCCCCTCGAGCCTGTTACACAGGAACAGGAGGAGGCCATTCAGCCCCTCGAGCCTGTTACACAGGAACAGGAGGAGGCCATTCAGGCCCTCGAGCTTGATACAAAAGAACAGGAGGAGGCCATTCAGGCCCTCGAGCCTGTTACACAGGAACAGGAGGAGGCCATTCAGCCCCTCGAGCTTTATACACAGGAACAGGAGTAGGCCATTCAACCCCTCGATCCCATTACAGAGGAACAGGAGGATGCCATTCAGCCCCTCGAGCCCATTACACAGGAACAGGAGAAGGCCATTCAGCCCCTCGATCCCATTACACAGGAACAGGAGGAGGCCATTCAGCCCCTCGAGCCCACAGCAACAGGAGGAGGCCGTTCAGCCCCTCAAGCCCATTACACAGGAACAGGAGGCGGCCGTTCAGCCCCTCGAGCTTGTTACACAGGTACAGGAGGAGGCCATTCAGCCCCTCGAGCCCATGCACAGGAACAGGAGGAGGCCCATTCAGCCCCTCGAGCTTGTTACACAGGAACAGGAGGAGGCCATTCAGCTCCTCGAGCCTGTTACACAGGAACAGGAGGAGGCCATTCAGCCCCTCGAGCCTGTTACACAGGAACAGGAGGAGGCCATTCAGCCCCTCGAGCACATTACACAGGAACAGGAGGAGGCCATTCAGCCCCTCGAGCTTGATACACAGGAACAGGAGGAGGCCATTCAGCCGCTCGAGCCTGTTACACAGGAACAGGAGGAGGCCATTCAGCCCCCTGAGCCCATTAAACAGGAACAGGAGGAGACCATTCAGCCCCTCGACCCTGTTACACAGGAACAGGAGGAGGCCATTCAGCCCCTTGAGCCCATTACACAGGAACATGAGGTGGCCATTCAGCCCCTTGAGCCCATTATACAGGAACAGGAGGAGGCCATTCAGCCCCTTGAGCCCATTACACAGGAACAGGAGGTGGCCATTCAGCCCCTTGAGCCCATTACTCAGGAACAGGAGGTAGCCATTCAGCCCCTCGAGCCTGTTGCACAGGAACAGGAGGAGGCCATTCAGCCCCTCGAGCCAGTTACACAGGAACAGGAGGAGGCCACTCAGCCCCTCGAGCATGTTACACAGGAAGAGGAGGAGGCCATTCAGCCCCTCGAGCATGTTACACAGGAAGAGGAGGAGGCCATTCAGCCCCTCGAGCCCAATGAATAGGAACAGGAGGAGGACATTCAGCCCCTCGACCCTGTTACACAGGAACAGAGGAGGCCATTCAACCCCTCGACCCTGTTACACAGGAACAGGAGGAGGCCGTTCAGCCCCTCGAGCTTGTTACACAGGAACAGGAGGAGGCCATTCAGCCCCTCGAGCCTGTTACACAGGAACAGGAGGAGGCCATTCAGTCCCTCGAGCCTGTTACACAGGAACAGGAGGAGGCCATTCAGCCCCTCAAGCCTGTTACACAGGAACAGGAGGAGGCCATTCAGCCCCTCGAGCCCATTACACAGGAACAGGAGGAGGCAATTCAGCCCCTCGACCCCATTACACAGGAACAGGAGGAGGCCATTCAGCCCCTCGAGCCTGTTACACAGGAACAGGAGGAGGCCGTTCAGCCCCTCGAGCTTGTTACACAGGAACAGGAGGAGGTCTTTCAGCCCCTCGAGCCCATTACATAGGAACAGGAGGAGGCCATTCAGCCCCTCGATCCCATTACACAGGAACAGGAGGAGGCCATTCAGACCCTCGACGCTGTTACACAGGAACAGGAGGAGGCCATTCAGCCCCTCGAGCCAGTTACACAGGAACAGAGGAGGCCATTCAGCCCCTTGAGCCCATTACACAGGAACAGGAGGTGGCCATTCAGCCCCTTGAGCCCATTATACAGGAACAGGAGGAGGCCATTCAGCCCCTTGAACCCATTACACAGGAACAGGAGGTGGCCATTCAGCCCCTTGAGCCCATTATACAGGAACAGGAGGAGTCCATTCAGCCCCTTGAGCCCATTACACAGGAACAGGAGGTGGCCATTCAGCCCCTCGAGCCTGTTACACAGGAACAGGAGGAGGCCATTCAGCCCCTCGAGCCTGTTACACAGGAACAGGAGGAAGCCATTCAGCCCCTCGAGCCAGTTACACAGGAACAGGAGGAGGCCATTCGGCCTCTCGAGCTTGATACACAGGAACAGGAGGAGGCCATTCAGCCCCTCGAGCCCATTACACAGGAACAGGAGGAGGCCATTCAGCCCCTCGAGCCCATTACACAGGAACAGGAGGAGGCCATTCAGCCCCTCGACCCTGTTACACCGGAACAGGAGGAGGCTATTCAGCCCCTCGAGCCTGTTACACAGGAACAGGAGAATGCCATTCAGCCGCTCGAGCCAGTTACACAGGAACAGGAGGAGGCCATTCAGCCCCTCGAGCCTGTTACGCAGTAACACGAGGAGGCCACTCAACCCCTCGAGCCTGTTACAGAGGAACAGGAGGAGGCCATTCAACCCCTCGAGCCTGTTACACAGGAACAGGAGGAGGCCATTCAGACCCTCGAGCCTTTTTACACAGGAACAGGAGGAGGCCATTCAGCCCCTCGAGCCCGTTAAATAGGAACAGGAGGATGCCATTCAGCCCCTGAAGCCCGTTACACAGGAACAGGAGGAGGTCATTCAGCCCCTCGAGCCCATTAAATAGGAACAGGAGGAGGTCATTCAGCCCCTCGAGCCTTTTAAATAGGAACAGGAGGAAGCCATTCTGCCCCTCGACCGTGTTACACAGGATCAGAGGAGGCCATTCAGCCCCTCGAGCCTGTTACACAGGAACAGAGGAGGCCATACAACCCTTCGACCCTGTTACACAGGAACAGGAGGAGGACATTCAGCCCCTCAAGCCCGTTACACAGGAACAGGAGGAGGCCCATTCAGTCCCTCGAACCCGTTACGCAGGAACAGGAGGAAGCCATTCAGCCCCTCCAGCTCATTACACAGGAACAGGAGGAGGCCGTTCGGCCCCTTGAGCTTGTTACACAGGAACAGGAGGAGGCCATTTAGCCCCTCGAGCCTGTTACATAGGAACAGGAGGAGGCCGTTCAGCCCCTTGAGTCCATTACACAGGAACAGGAGGAGGCCATTCAGCCGCTCGAGCCAGTTACACAGGAACAGGAGGAGGCCATTCAGCCCCTCGAGCCTGTTACACAGTAACACGAGGAGGCCACTCAACCCCTCGAGCCTGTTACAGAGGAACAGGAGGAGGCCATTCAACCCCTCGAGCCTGTTACACAGGAACAGGAGGAGGCCATTCAGCCCCTTGAGCCTTTTTACACCGGAACAGGAGGAGGCCATTCAGCCCCTCGAGCCTGTTACACAGGAACAGGAGGAGGCCATTCAGCCCCTCGAGCCTGTTACACAGTAACAGGAGGAGGCCATTCAGCCCCTCGAGCCCGTTAAATAGGAACAGGAGGATGCAATTCAGCCCCTGAAGCCCGTTACACAGGAACAGGAGGAGGCCATTCAGCCCCTCGAGCCCATTAAATAGGAACAGGAGGAAGCCATTCTGCCCCTCGATCATGTTACACAGGATCAGAGGAGGCCATTCAGCCCCTCGAGCCTGTTACACAGGAACAGGAGGAGGACATTCAGCCCCTCGAGCCCGTTACACAGGAAGAGGAGGAGGCCATTCAGCCCCTCGAGCCTGTTACACAGGAACAGGAGGAGGCCATTCAGCCCCTCGAGCCCATTAAATAGGAACAGGAGGAAGCCATTCTGCCCCTCGAGCCTGTTCCACCATTCAATTAGAACGTGGCTGATCTGTTCCGCAACTCCATTTACCCGCCTTTGCTCCATATCCCTCGATACCCTTACCCACCAAAAATCTACCGATCTCGGTCTTGAAAGCTCCAATGGACACCCAGCACCCACAGCCTTTTGGGGGAGAGAGTTCCAGATTTCCACCACCCTTTGTGTGGAGAAGTGCTTCCTGACATCACCCCTGAACGGCCTGGCTCTGATTTTAAGATTGTACCCCCTTGATGGCAAATTGAATTGAACAGATCTGGTAATTTGTGGGTTAGCACCGGAAGAAAGGGATCCTGCTAGGAGGCGAACTAGGGGGAGGGAACACGGAGTGAGTAGGTGATGGGCTGGGTGCAGCAGTTGTGCTGGTTATGTTACTGGACTAGTAATCCGGAAATCCCACCCTGGCACTGGGAGAATTTGAATTTAGGTTCAAAAATCAGGATGAACGTGACCAGGAAACTGTCGGATTGTCGTATAAACCGAACTGGTTCACTGATGTCCTTTAGGGAAGGCAATCTGCCATCCTGACCCGGTCTGGGCCTACATGTGACTCCAGTCCCACAACAACGTGGTTGACTCTGAACTTCCCTCAGGGCAACCAAGGATTGGCAATAAAGGCCTGCCTTTCCTGAGAGGCCCACAACCCGGGAGAAAAGTCTAACAAGGAAGCGAGGGGCAGCCTGGGGCTTTGAGTCGAATGAGGCCTGGTTGTTACGACAGGGGTCTGACTGTCACATCTCCTCTCCCACAGGTGGGTGAAAGGTCAGGTGCTGCTCTCTGGGCATCACCAGGAGCTGCAGGAGGCTCTGGAAGGGGCGGCCTTTCGCCATCAGGCACAAAGACTCCTGAAGGCCATCGCTGAGCAGGTAATGAACATCTCCCAGTGAGACAACACCTTTACCGCAGTGAAACATCCCAGGGTGCTTCACAGGAGCGATTATCAAACAAAACTTGACACCGAGACACACAAGGAGATATTAGGGCAGGTGACCAAAAGCTTGGTCAAAGAGGTCGGTTTTAAGGAGCGTCTTAAAGGAGGAGAGAGAGGCGGAGAGATTTAGGGAGGGAATTCCATAGCTTAGGACCTCAGCAGCTGAAGGCACGGCTGCCAATGGTGGAGCGATTAAAATCAGGGATGCTCAAGAGGGCAGAATTGGAGGAGCGCGGAGATCCTGGAAGGTTGTGGGGCTGGAGGAGATTACAGAGATAGGGAGTGTATTGATTTGTATGTGGGTTCAATGACGACACATTCATGAAAGAGAATGACTTTTATCTAAAGTATGTTCAACTCAGTTAACAGCATTACAGGAGACACCATGTTAGAGATCCATCTAAAACTAAACTAAAACTAAACTGCTTGTCTCTCACATGCCCTCTGCTGGTCAGGCATAAGTAATCAAACAGGCAAATATGCTGGTAAGGCATCATAATCAAACAGGCAAATACCATCACTATTTGCTGATATCATTACAGGGAGGGGCGAGGACATGGAGAGATTTGAAAACAAAGATGAGAATTTTCAAATCAAGGCGTCCCCGGGAAACGGATCAGATGCTTCAATTCGAACTCTGTTCTGGGGTTGTCCATGAGCGGGCCACTTTCCAGATGGATCTTTGGGTAAAGCCGGGGCTCCGGGCCATACTGGGCTACACAGGTTGGGGGAACATATCCTGGCGATGCAGCAACAAGTAGACATTTCTTCGCAGCACGGAGAGTGGCCGTGGACTGCAAAGGGGCGATTGAGCTCATCACTGGCGTCCTGTAGACCGGGGCTCAGTGGGCAGCACTCTCGACTGTGAGTCAGGAGTTCATGGGTACGGGCCTCACTGCAGAGACTTCAGCCCAGAATCCAGGCTGACACTCCAGTGCAATACTGAGGGAGCGCAGCTCTGTCAGAGGGTCAGTACTGAGGGAGCTCTGCTCTGTCAGAGGGTCAGTACTGAGGGAGCGCTGCACTGTCGGCGGGTCAGTACTGAGGGAGCTCTGCTCTGTCGGAGGGTCAGTACTGAGGGAGCGTTGCTCTGTCGGAGGGTCAGTACTGAGGGAGTGCTGCACTGTCGGAGGGTCAGTACTGAGGGAGCTCTGCTCTGTCGGAGGGTCAGTACTGAGGGAGCTCTGCTCTGTCGGCGGGTCAGTACTGAGGGAGCTCTGCTCTGTCGGAGGGTCAGTACTGAGGGAGCGCTGCTCTGTCAGAGGGTCAGTACTGAGGGAGCGCTGCTCTGTCGGCGGGGCAGTACTGAGGGAGCGCTGCACTGTCGGCGGGTCAGTACTGAGGGAGCTCTGCTCTGTCGGAGGGTCAGTACTGAGGGAGCGCTGCTCTGTCGGAGGGTCAGTACTGAGGGAGCGCTGCTCTGTCGGCGGGGCAGTACTGAGGGAGCTCTGCTCTGTCGGAGGGTCAGTACTGAGGGAGCTCTGCTCTGTCGGAGGGTCAGTACTGAGGGAGCGCTGCTCTGTCGGAGGGTCAGTACTGAGGGAGCGCTGCTCTGTCCGAGGGGCAGTACTGAGGGAACGCCGCACTGTCAGAGTGGCAGTACTGAGGGAGTGTTGCACTGTCGGAGGGGCAGTGCTGAGGGAGTGCTGCACTGTCAGAGGGGCAGTACTGAGGGAGCGCTGCTCTGTCGGAGGGGCAGTACTGAGGGAGCGCTGCTCTGTCGGTGGGTCAGTACTGAGGGAGCGCTGCTCTGTCGGAGGGTCAGTACTGAGGGAGTGCTGCTCTGTCGGAGGGGCAGTGCTGAGGGAGTGCTGCACTGTCAGAGAGGCAGTACTGAGGGAGCACTGCTCTGTCGGAGGGTCAGTACTGAGGGAGCGCTGCACTGTCAGAGTGTCAGTACTGAGGGAGCACCGCACTGTCAGAGTGGCAGTACTGAGGGAGTGTTGCACTGTTGGAGGGGCAGTGCTGAGGGAGTGCTGCACTGTCGGAGGGGCAGGACTGAGGGAGTGTTGCACTGTCGGAGGGGCAGTGCTGAGGGAGCGCTGCACTGTCGGAGGGGCAGTACTGAGGGAGCGCTGCACTGTCGGAGGGGCAGTACTGAGGGAGCACTGCACTGTTGGAGGGGCAGTACTGAGGGACCGCTGCACTGTCGGAGGGGCAGTACTAAGGGAGCGCTGCACTGTTGGAGGGGCAGTACTGAGGGAGCGCTGCACTGTCGGAGGGGCAGTACTGAGGGAGTGCTGCACTGTCAGAGGAGCAGTACTGAGGGAGTGCTGCACTGTGGGAGGGGCAGTACTGAGGGAGCGCTGAACTGTCGGAGGGGCAGTACTGAGGGAGCGCTGCACTGTCGGAGAGGCAGTACTGAGGGAGTGCTGCACTGTCGGAGGGTCATTACTGAGGGAGCACTGCACTGTCGGAGGGTCAGTACCGAGGGAGAGCTGCACTGTCGGAGGGTCAGTACTGAGGGAGCGCTGCACTGTCCGAGGGGCCGTACTAAGGGAGCGCTGCACTGTCGGAGGGGCAGTACTGAGGGAGCGCTGCACTGTCGGAGGGGCAGTACTGAGGGTGCACTGCATTGTCGGAGGGGCAGTACTGAGGGAGCGCTGCACTGTCGGCGGGTCAGTACTGAGGGAGCTCTGCTCTGTCGGAGGGTCAGTACTGAGGGAGCGTTGCTCTGTCGGAGGGGCAGTGCTGAGGGAGTGCTGCACTGTCAGAGGGGCAGTACTGAGGGAGCGCTGCTCTGTCGGAGGGGCAGTACTGAGGGAGCGCTGCTCTGTCGGTGGGTCAGTACTGAGGGAGCGCTGCTCTGTCGGAGGGTCAGTACTGAGGGAGTGCTGCTCTGTCGGAGGGTCAGTACTGAGGGAGCGCTGCTCTGTCGGAGGGGCAGTGCTGAGGGAGTGCTGCACTGTCAGAGGGGCAGTACTGAGGGAGCACTGCTCTGTCGGAGGGTCAGTACTGAGGGAGCGCTGCACTGTCAGAGCGTCAGTACTGAGGGAGAACCGCACTGTCAGAGTGGCAGTACTGAGGGAGTGTTGCACTGTTGGAGGGGCAGTGCTGAGGGAGTGCTGCACTGTCGGAGGGGCAGGACTGAGGGAGTGTTGCACTGTCGGAGGGGCAGTGCTGAGGGAGCGCTGCACTGTCGGAGGGGCAGTACTGAGGGAGCGCTGCACTGTCGGAGGGGCAGTACTGAGGGAGCACTGCACTGTTGGAGGGGCAGTACTGAGGGACCGCTGCACTGTCGGAGGGGCAGTACTAAGGGAGCGCTGCACTGTTGGAGGGGCAGTACTGAGGGAGCGCTGCACTGTCGGAGGGGCAGTACTGAGGGAGTGCTGCACTGTCAGAGGAGCAGTACTGAGGGAGTGCTGCACTGTGGGAGGGGCAGTACTGAGGGAGCGCTGAACTGTCGGAGGGGCAGTACTGAGGGAGCGCTGCACTGTCGGAGAGGCTGTACTGAGGGAGTGCTGCACTGTCGGAGGGTCATTACTGAGGGAGCACTGCACTGTCGGAGGGTCAGTACCGAGGGAGAGCTGCACTGTCGGAGGGGCCGTACTGAGGGAGCGCTGCACTGTCGGAGGGGCAGTACTGAGGGAGCGCTGCACTGTCGGAGGGTCATTCCTGAGGGAGCACTGCACTGTCGGAGGTTCAGTACTGAGGGAGCGCTGCACTGTCCGAGGGGCCGTACTGAGGGAGCGCTGCACTGTCGGAGGGGCAGTACTGAGGGAGCGCTGCACTGTCGGAGTGGCAGTACTGAGGGAGCACTGCACTGTCGGAGGGGCTGTACTGAGGGAGAGCTGCACTGTCGGAGGGGCAGTACTGAGGGAGCGCTGCACTGTCGGAGGGGCAGTACTGAGGGAGCACTGCACTGTCGGAGGGGCAGTACTGAGGGAGCGCTGCACTGTCGGAGGGGCAGTACTGAGGGAGTGCTGCACTGTCGGAGGGTCATTCCTGAGGGAGCACTGCACTGTCGGAGGGTCAGTACTGAGGGAGAGCTGCACTGTCGGAGGGTCAGTACTGAGGGAGCGCTGCACTGTCCGAGGGGCTGTACTGAGGGAGCGCTGCACTGTCGGAGGGGCAGTACTGAGGGAGCGCTGCACTGTCGGAGTGGCAGTACTGAGGGAGCACTGTCGGAGGGGCAGTACTGAGGGAGAGCTGCACTGTCGGAGGGGCAGTACTGTGGGGGCGCCGCACTGTCAGAGGGGCAGTACTGAGGGAGCGCTGCACTGTCAGAGGGGCAGTACCGAGGGAGCGCCGCACTGCCGGAGGGTCAGTACTGAGGGAGCGCTGCACTGTCAGAGGGGCAGTACTGAGGGAGTGCTGCACTGTCGTAGGGGCAGTACTGAGGGAGAGCTGCACTGTCGGAGGGTCAGTACTGAGGGAGTGCTGCACTGTCGTAGGGGCAGTACTGAGGGAGAGCTGCACTGTCGGAGGGGCAGTACTGAGGGAGCGCTGCACTGTCGGAGGGACAGTACTGAGGGAGCGCTGCACTGTCGGAGGGGCAGTACTGAGGGAGTTTTATTATTGGTGACAATAGTTAACATTGTAAATGAAGAAACATCAGAAGGGAGCTGCAGAACAGTGGGCGCAGGATAGAACCTTTACAATGAGGATTACCAATAATTTCACAGACATAATGATAAGTATTATTAATAATTGCAGATTTACTTAAGGTCACACTTGGGATACATGGCGGGAGAATTCTCTCGTTCGATCTCGAGCTCGAAGGGTTAACGGCTGGGCGCGTCTGGTCGAATTGTAAAGTGTCTGTTCTAACAGCCGCCTTTTAAACCTTTCTTTCACTCTGCCTTCCTGAGTATCGGCAGGATTCTACATGATCTTATCCAAGTGGCTGCTGTGATGCTAGTTTTAACAAGAATCACTGCCCATCACCGTGACTGAACTCTCCCTCCTGTCATTCAACTGGAGACAGTTACAAGGCCCAAGGTTCTCCGACAGGCGAGTTAACTCTTGCCGTGTGCATACCTGTCCTTGGAGGAGTTAATCCTGTGGAGGAGAGCTGAGATATCTATTGGGCTCGGACAAGGAAAGCTTAGAACTGATTGCTTCTCAGCTGACCTCTCTGTCTGGTAACTTTTAATGCCCATTTTTTTATTAATTCATGGGATGTTGTGTCACTGGCCAGGCCTGCATTTATTGGCCATCCCTCATTGCCCCTGAACCGCTGCAGTCCGTGTGGTGAAGGTATTATTGTTTTTTGTAGCGGTTTGTTGTAACTGAGTGTCTCACTGGGCCATTTCAGAGAGCAGTTAAGAGTCAACCACATTGCTGTGGGTCTGGAGTCACATATCGGCCAGACCGGGTAAGGGCGGCAGATTTCCTTCCCTAAAGGACATTAGTGAACCAGATGGGTTTTTACCACAATCGATAGTTTCATGGTCACCATTACTGAGACTAGCTTTTTATTTAATGAACTGAATTTAAACTCGTGTCTCTGGATCATTAGTCCAGGCCTCTGGATCACTGGTCCAGTAACAGAACCACTATTCTATCGTACCTCACTTAACAGGCACAAGATAAAAGTTAATCTAAAGGTTTCACCCTTTCCTTACAGCAGGCGCTGTGGGCTGGT
Source organism: Somniosus microcephalus (assembly GCF_052327205.1). NCBI lineage: Eukaryota > Metazoa > Chordata > Chondrichthyes > Squaliformes > Somniosidae > Somniosus > Somniosus microcephalus. Next base: position 247,629,297 of record NC_140995.1, on the reverse strand, counting down.
TGGTTGGGCGGGATTGTGGGCTGCATGGACCTGGAGCTCAGAGCCACGTGCTATTGGGTCTGAGCTGCGATTCTCACCGACCCACCCCATTCGGGTGTAAGACGCGCTAAAGTCTCTCCTTATCTCTCACGCAGAGGGAGCGAGTCGGTGACCCAGACGTTGACGGTGGAGCCCAGCCACCATCTCGCAGAGACTGTCGGGACATTGCCTCACAGGTCATGGTTTGTATTGAGTTACTGGCGAGAGACTGGGGGCTGAGGAGGGGCTGGGAGATATAGCAGTGCAAGTACGCAGATCATTAAACACTAGTGGCCAGGTACAAAGAGCAACCAAAAGGGCTGATGGGATCTTGGCCTTTATCTCGAGGGCTGGAGCACAAAGGGGTGGAAGTTGTACAGAGCTCGGGTCAGACCCCACCTGGACACTGGGTTCAGTTCTGGGCCCCGCACCTCAGGAAGGATACACTGGCCTCGGAGGAGGAGCAGCGCAGACTCACCAGAATGATACTGGGGCTGAAAGGGTAGAATTACGAGGACAGGTTGCACAGACTGGGCTTGTATTCCCTGGGGTTTAGATGATTGAGGGGAGGACCTGGCACCGACCTCGTTGGGCACCTTCAGTGTGCGCTGCACCGGGATCATGCCCCCAACCTCTCGGCCCTTCTCTGGCCGGTAATCTCCTTCCTGTTTGTGAGCGTTTGCTGAGCTCATTGACTGCGGTGTTCCCCTACGAAACAACTGTGACTGCTCTTAAAGAAAGAAAGAAAGAATTTGCCTTTCTCTCGCGCCTTTCCCCAGCTCGGGACGCCCCGAAGCGCTTTACAGCCAATGAAGTACTTTTGTAGCGTAGTCAGTCACAGTGTGGGAAACAAAGTCCTGAATTGGCTGTAATAGCCTTTGAGACATCCTGAGGATAGAAAAGGTGCCGTATCAATGAGCGTTCTCTCTGTCTTTCTGTGGAGAGGCGGGGAGAACAATTCAGCCGCTGGGCTACCGACGAGAGTGAGAAGAGCTGGGGGTAGAAGTTAGTCGGGGCCTGTTTCCTGGGCCCAGACTCATTGCGAGCTGAAAGAACGGGGGGGGGCCCCCAAGACCGACCCCAGATTGGTCCTCGGGCCTCATCTACATATTGGGGGGGAGCTGCTGGCACCTGTCGTGCCTCCAGAGGGCGCTCGTCCCACAGGAACGATGGATTTCGGGCCTGACGTAAGTTCCGGGTGGGGCAATGGACAATGAGAGGGGTGGGAGTGAGGAAGACTGGGATTGTGCAGTCAGGGGAACTGCGCTTGACTCCACAGGAATGGGGGGTTATTATTTTTAACCAATGTAGCTGGAGATTCCTGAGCGGGGGCGGGGCGGGCTCATCGGGAACTCGCTTCCTCCGAGGGCATTATTCTGGAGTTCATGTCTTTCACACCAGTCCACTCTGTCGAGCCAGAGTTCCTGCTCCTGCTCCTGCTCATCATCGCTGCCACAGGTCAGGACAAGATTCCTCCTCTGGCTCCATAACCTGCCCGGCTCATCATTGGTTCGGCCACAGTTAGCACATTAGGGGCCTTCGACAGGCGTTGTTAGGCTCCTTATTATTTAAGGGGCCTAAAACAACAACAACTTGTATTTATATAGCGCCTTTAACATAGTGAAACATCCCAGGGCGCTTCACAGGAGCGATAATCAGACAAAAATCAGACACCGAGCCACTTAAGGAGGTATTAGAACTAGTGAGGGTCAAAGAGGTAAGTTTTAAGGAGCATCATAGAATCATAGAATGGTTGCAGCACACTAGGAGGCCATTCGGCCCGTCGAGCCCGTGCCGGCTCTCTGCAGGAGCCCTTCAGCTAGTCCCGCTCCCCCGCCCTTTCCCCGTAGCCCTGCAAATTCTTTTCTTTCAGGTACTTATCCAATTCCCTTTTAAAAGCCACGATTGAATCTGCCTCCACCGCCCTTTCAGGCAGCGCATTCCAGATCCTAACCCCTCGCTGCGTAAAAAAGTTTTTCCTCGTGTCGCCTTTGGTTGTTCTGCAATCACCTTAAAAAGGAGGAGAGAGAGGCAGAGAGGTTTAGGGAGAGAATTCCAGAGCTTAGGGCCTCGGCAGCTGAAGGCACGGCCGCCAGAGGTTGAGCGATTCAGATCGAGGATGCTCAAAAGACCAGAATTAAAGGAGTGCAGAGATCTCAGGGGTTCTAGGGCTGGAGGAGATTACAGGGATGGGGAGGCGCGAGCTCATGGAGGGATTTGAAAACAAGGATGAAAATTTTGAAATCGAGGTGTTGTTTAACCCGGGAGCCGCTGTAGGTCAGCGAGCCCAGGGGTGATAGATGAACGGGACTTGGGGTGATGGGTGAACGGGACTTGGGGTGAGGGGTGAACGGGACTTGGGGTGAGGGGTGAACGGGACTTGGGGTGAGGGGTGAACGGGACTTGGGGTGATGGGTGAACGGGACTGGGTGTGAGTTAGGACACGGGGAGCGAACCCAGGGGTGAGGGGTGAACGGGACTGGGTGTGAGTTAGGACACGGGGAGCGAGCCCAGGGGTGAGGGGTGAACGGGACTGGGTGTGAGTTAGAACACGGGGCAGTGAGCACAGGGGGTGATGGGTGAACGGGACTGGGTGTGAGTTAGGACACGGGGCAGTGAGCACAGGGGGTGATGGGTGAACGGGACTGGGTGTGAGTTAGGACACGGGGCAGTGAACACAGGGGGTGATGGGTGAACGAGACTGGGTGTGAGTTAGGACACGGGGCAGTGAGCACAGGGGGTGATGGGTGAACGGGACTGGGTGTGAGTTAGGACACGGGGCAGTGAGCACAGGGGGTGATGGGTGAATGGGACTGGGTGTGAGTTAGGACACGGGGCAGTGAGCACAGGGGGTGATGGGTGAACGGGACTGGGTGTGAGTTAGGACATGGAGCAGTGAGCACAGGGGGTGATGGGTGAACGGGACTGGGTGTGAGTTAGGACACGGGGCAGTGAGCACAGAGGGTGATGGGTGAACGGGACTGGGTGCGAGCTAGGACACGGGGCAGTGAGCACAGGGGGTGATGGGTGAACGGGACTGGGTGTGAGTTAGGACACGGGGCAGTGAGCACAGGGGGTGATGGGTGAACGGGACTGGGTGTGAGTTAGGACATGGAGCAGTGAGCACAGGGGGTGATGGGTGAACGGGACTGGGTGTGAGTTAGGACACGGGGCAGTGAGCACGGGGTGATGGGTGAACGGGACTGGGTGTGAGTTAGGACACGGGGCAGTGAGCACAGAGGGTGATGGGTGAACGGGACTGGGTGCGAGCTAGGACACGGGGCAGCGAGCACAGGGGGTGATGGGTGAACGGGACTTGGTGTGAGTTAGGACACGGGGCAGTGAGCACAGGGGGTGATGGGTGAACGGGACTCGGTGTGAGTTAGGACACGGGGCAGTGAGCACAGCGGTGATGGGTGAACGGGACTGGGTGTGAGTTAGGACACGGGGCAGTGAGCACAGGGGGTGATGGGTGAACGGGACTGGGTGTGAGTTAGGACACGGGGCAGTGAGCACAGGGGGTGATGGGTGAACGGGACTGGGTGTGAGTTAGGACACGGGGCAGTGAGCACAGGGGGTGATGGGTGAACGGGACTGGGTGTGAGTTAGGACACGGGGCAGCGAGCACGGGGTGATGGGTGAACGGGACTGGGTGTGAGTTAGGACACGGGGCAGTGAGCACAGGGGGTGATGGGTGAACGGGACTCGGTGTGAGTTAGGACACGGGGCAGTGAGCACAGCGGTGATGGGTGAACGGGACTGGGTGTGAGTTAGGACACGGGGCAGTGAGCACAGGGGGTGATGGGTGAACGGGACTGGGTGTGAGTTAGGACACGGGGCAGCGAGCACAGGGGGTGATGGGTGAACGGGACTGGGTGTGAGTTAGGACACGGGGCAGCGAGCACAGGGGGTGACGGGTGAACGGGACTCGGTGTGAGTTAGGACACGGGGCAGTGAGCACAGGGGGTGATGGGTGAACAGGACTGGGTGTGAGTTAGGACACGGGGCAGTGAGCACAGGGGGTGATGGATGAACGGGACTGGGTGTGAGTTAGGACACGGGGAGCGAGCCCAGGGGTGATGGGTGAACGGGACTGGGTGCGAGTTAGGACACGGGGCAGTGAGCACAGGGGGTGATGGGTGAACGGGACTGGGTGTGAGTTAGGACACGGGGCAGTGAGCAGAGCGGTGATGGGTGAACGGGACGGTGTGAGTTAGGACACGGGGAGCGAGCCCAGGGGCGAGGGGTGAACGGGACTCGGTGTGAGTTAGGACACAGGGAGCAGAGGTTTGGATGAGCTGAGGGAGGGTGGGAGATCAGCCTGGAGCGTGTTGCAATAGTCGTGTCTGGGGGCAGCAAATGGTGGGCCGATTGACACGATTTGCACCCGTTTTAAGCTGCGAACCGATTTCTGCCCCCAGGACAGCAGATGAGGTAAATCAGGACGTTGCGATTAAGTGTTAGAGAGCTCGAGCGGGTCCTTGTTCTTCACGTAACCTTCATTCTCTTCTGGCTAGATGCTGGACGTGAGTGCCAGTCAGCTCTCGGGCCTCCATCTGACCCTGGCTCGACAGATCCTTCCACTACAGAGGCAGGTCAAGGAGCATTGGGCTGTCCTGCAGCAAGTGTCCAAACCCAGGTAATGGTCTGTCCCCCTGCCATCAGACAAGAGCGGGGTGTGACGGGGGAGGGGGAGCGCGGATAAACCGCCTGTTCTTTAGTAACAGGGACAATTACAAGAAATGGGCTCTCCACAGCCAGGGGAGCCAGCTGATGTATTACTGTCTGTCAGGCCCAGATGGAGGCCATTTTCAGGCCTTCTCCAGCAGGCCGAGCCTGATATCACCCAGTCCGATGACCTCCGTGACCCCTGACCCTCTACCCCTGAAGAAGTCTACCACTGTCTGACCCACTGACCCACCCTTCACAGAGAGGAGCCCTTCATCCCCTCTGTCTGGACCTGGATTTTACCCCAGGTCCCAGAGGGTGAAAGGTCAGTGTCACATCAGCACCCATGGAACTGGGGCTCAGGGTGACACCAGCACCCATGGAACTGCGGCTCAGGGTGACACCAGCACCCAAGGAACTGGGGCTCAGGGTGACACCAGCACCCATGGAACTGGGGCCCAGGGTGACACCAGCACCCATGGAACTGGGGCTCAGGGTGATACCAGCACCCAAGGAACTGGGGCTCAGGGTGACACCAGCACCCATGGAACTGGGGCTCAGGGTGACACCAGCACCCATGGAACTGGGGCTCAGGGTGACACCAGCACCCAAGGAACTGGGGCCCAGGGTGACACCAGCACCCATGGAACTGGGGCTCAGGGTGACACCAGCACCCATGGAACTGGGGCTCAGGGTGATACCAGCACCCATGGAACTGGGGCCCAGGGTGACACCAGCACCCATGGAACTGAGGCTCAGGGTGACACCAGCACCCATGGAACTGGGGCCCAGGGTGACACCAGCACCCATGGAACTGAGGCTCAGGGTGACACCAGCACCCATGGAACTGGGGCTCAGGGTGATACCAGCACCCAAGGAACTGGGGCTCAGGGTGACACCAGCACCCAAGGAACTGGGGCTCAGGGTGATACCAGCACCCATGGAACTGGGGCTCAGGGTGACACCAGCACCCATGGAACTGGGGCCCAGGGTGATACCAGCACCCATGGAACTGGGGCTCAGGGTGACACCAGCACCCATGGAACTGGGGCCCAGGGTGATACCAGCACCCATGGAACTGGGGCTCAGGGTGACACCAGCACCCATGGAACTGGGGCTCAGGGTGATACCAGCACCCATGGAACTGGGGCTCAGGGTGACACCAGCACCCATGGAACTGGGGCTCAGGGTGATACCAGCACCCATGGAACTGGGGCTCAGGGTGACACCAGCACCCATGGAACTGGGGCTCAGGGTGACACCAGCACCCATGGAACTGGGGCCCAGGGTGATACCAGCACCCATGGAACTGGGGCTCAGTGGGTGTTGGCACTTTCAGGGGAGGGAATGAGATAGAAAGGTAGTTGGGAGAGGCCTGGGAAGAGGTCACTCCTGCCCCAGACAGTCAGCCGGTTTGCTGCAGCGTAGAGAGAAGGAGATAACTATCTGGGAAATGGAGAAATGAATCCAATGCAGAATTCTGGAGAACGGGTACGAGGGTGAGACGGGCTTGAGGAAGGGATGCACAAACTGCCTTCCCACAATGGTACGTGCCGGAGATTGTTACAAATGCTGTGTGTTTCTCCAGGAGCAAGAGGCCAGGAGTCTGGACAGAGGCGGCAAGTTTGTCAGGTGGAGCAGATCCTGCCTTGACCTCCCACCTAGTCCCAAACAGCGACCTGGGACGGCAGCAGCAGGGAGGGGCGATGAGATATCAGCCCGTGGAACCCGCAGAGCAGTGGGACCAGGGCAGCACGGTCAGTGTGGCGAAGCCTGGGTACAGGGTGGTGGCGGGGGGAGAGGACATAAGGTCTGGGTACGTCCAAACTTGGAGTATTGGGTCAGGTTGTGGTCCTTCTATTTGGGTATGGGATATTCAGATGCTTGGGATGGTGCGGAGGACACTGCCTAAACCGAGGCCCCGTCTGCTCTCTCAGGTGGACGTAAAAGATCCCATGGCACTATTGGAAGAAGACCAGGGGAGTTCTCCCCGGTGTCCTGGGCCAATATTTATCCCTCAACCAACATAACAAAAACAAATTATCTGGTCATTATCACATTGCTGTTTGTGGGAGCTTGCTGTGCGCAAATTAGCTGTCGCGTTTCCCACATTACAACAGTGACTACCCTTCAAAAGTACTTCATTGGCTGTAAAGCGCTTTGGGATGTCCTGAGGTCGTGAAAGGCGCTATAGAAATGCAAGTCTTTCTTTCTAGAATGACATCTGACCTTAGGGCCTGTGGTTATGGGAACCTGTTCCAGGGACTCGGACTAATTACTTCAGAAATCGTGGGTGTGGAGATTTCTACAATGACTAGATTGATTCCTGGGATGAGAGGGCTGTCCTATGAGGAGAGATTGTGTAGAATGGGCTGATACTCTCTGGGGTTTAGAAGAATGAGAGGTGATCTCATTGAAACATACAGGATTCTGAGGGGGATTGACAGGGTAGATGCTGAGAGGTTGTTTCCCCTGGCTGGAGAGTCTAGAACTTGGGGGCACAGTCTCAGGATAAGGGGTCGGCCATTTAATACTGAGATGAGGAGGAATTTCTTCACTCAGAGGGCGGTGAACCTTTGGAATTCTCTGCCCCAGAGGGCTGTGAATGCTGAGTCTTTGAGTATATTCAAGGCTGAGATCGATAGATTTTTGGACTCGAGGGGAATCGAGGGATATGGAGATCAGGCGGGAAAGTGGAGTTGAGGTCGATGATCAGCCATGATCTTATTGAATGGCGGAGCAGGCTCGAGGGGCCAAATGGCCGACTCCTGCTCTTAATTCTTATGGTAGTATCATAGAATCATAGAATGGTTACAGCACGGAAGGGGCCATTCGGCCCGTCGAGCCCGTGCCGGCTCTCGGCAAGAACACTTCAGCCAGTCCCACTCCCCCGCCCTGTCCCCGTAAGCCTGCAAACTTTTTTCCTTCAGGTACTTATCCAATTCCCTTTTGAAAGCTGTGATTGAATCTGCCTCCACCACCCTTTCAGGCCGTGCATTCCAGATCCTCACCACTCGCTGAGTAAATAAGTTTTCCCTCATGTCACCTTTGGTTCTTCTGTCAATCACCTTCAATGTGTCCTCTGGTTCCTATATCCTTATGACGGAAGGATTGGGTTCAGTCAAGTTCAATCGGTTATTTGGAATGGTTCGGAGTGCTCGGAATAAGGGCCTTCAGATCAAGCCCAAAGAGTTCGGTTCGATGTCCGAGAGTATTTCTTGTTGCAGAGAGGCAATCAACAAAGCCAACTGGTTGTTGAGCTGCACAGCGAATCATAGAAACATAGAAACATAGAAGATAGGAGCAGGAGTAGGCCATTCGGCCCCTCGAGCCTGCTCCGCCATTCAAGGAGATCATGGCTGATCATCCAAATTCAGCACCCTGTCCCTGCCTTCTCCCCATATCCCTTTAGCCTTAAGAAATATATCCAACTCCTTCTTGAATATATTTAATGAATTGGCCTCCACCGCCCTCTGGCAGAGAATTCCACAGGTTCACCACTCTCTGGGTGAAGAAATTCCTCCTCATCTCAGTCCTAAATGGCTTACCCCTTATCCTTAGACTATGACCCCTGGTTCTGGACTCCCCGGCCATCAGAAACATCCTTCCTGCATCTAGTCTGTCCAGGCCTGACAGAATTTTATAGGTTTCGATGAGATCCCCTCTCAATCTTCTAAACTCCAGTGAGTATAATCCCAATCGACCCAATCTCTCCTCATACGTCATTCCTGCCATCCCAGTTATCAGCCTGGTGAATCTTCGCTGCACTCCTTCCATGGCAAGAACGTCCTTCCTCAGGTAAGGCGACCAAAACTGCACACAATACTCAAGGTGTGGTCTCACCAAGGCCCTGTACAACTGCAGCAAGACATCCTTGTTCTTGCACTCGAACCCTCTTGCTACGAAGGCCAACACACCATTTGCCTTCTTAACCGCCTGCTGCACCTGCATGCTTACCTTCAGCGACTGGTGCACAAGAACACCCAGGTCTCGTTGCACTTCCCCTTCTCCCAATCTATTGCCATTCAAATAATAATTTGCCTTCCTGTTTTTGCCACCAAAGTGGATAACCTCACATTTATCCACATTATAGTGCATTTGCCATGTTTCTGCCCAATCACCTAACCTGTCCAAATCGTACTGGAGTTTCACGACATCCTCCTCACAGCTTACCCTCCCACCCAGCTTTGTGTCATCTGCAAATTTGGAGATATTACATCCAATTCCCTCGTCCAGATCATTAATATATATTGTGAACAGCTGGGGTCCTAGGACCGATCCTTGCAGTACCCCACTAGTCACTGCCTGCCACTCGGAAAACGACCCGTTTATTCCAACTCTCTGCTTTCTATCTGCCAACCAGTTCTCTATCCAAGTCAATACCTTGCCCCCAATCCCATGTGCCTTAATTTTGCACGCTAATCTCTTATGTGGGACCTTATCGAAATCACATCACATCATACAGCACAGCAGGAGGCCATTCGGCCCATCGTGCCTCTGCCAGCTCTTTGAAGGAGCTCTCCAATTTGTAACTCCAGCCTGGGTACTAAGTGGCTTGGAGCCTCATCAAGAGCCCCTGGGCATTGGTGTGGAGGAGGATTATAACCAGCAGGATTCATGGCCAAAATCCTGTTTTGGGTCCAATGTTTTTTTAATAGTGATTTAAAGTGAAGTGGGTATTTGGCAAGAGTGGCCCAGGCAGCTGGCTGCTCCACTGGGAGCCCAGTGCTGTTGACACTACTTGTAAATCACCGCCTCTCAGTGGGTGGGGAGCCCCAGCAGAGCTGTCAGGGCAGTAACCCAGGCGAGATTGCCACCAGCTGATTGTGAACAATGCTTACAGTCCTCAGGCTGAGCTCCCTGCTCCTGCCGTGTCAGTGAGAAGGGGTGAATGATCAGAAGCAGTGTCCCAGCCTAGCGACACAGAGCGACAGGAAACCGGGGGTGGGGTGGGGCGGGGAGTCTCCCCCCTCCTCATTCATCCACAATGGTCAAGAGGCAACAGTATGTGGAGTCAGAGAGATGGACACATAAAGAAAGAAAGACTTGCATTTATATAGCGCCTGTCATGACCTCAGGGCTTCCCAAAGGGCTTTACAGCCAATGAAATGTTATTGGAGTGTAGTCAATGTTGAAATGTGGGAAACGCGGCAGCCAATTTGCACACAGCAAGATCCCACAAACAGCAATGTGAAAATGACTGTTTTTGTGATGTTGATTGAGGGATAAATATTGGCCCCAGGACACCGGGGAGAAATCCCCCCCTCTTCTTCTAAATAGTGCAACAGGATCTTTTACATCCACCCGAGAGGACGGACAGACACGCCCTCGCTTTAACGTCTCACCCTCAGTACTGCCCCTCCGACAGTGCAGCACTCCCTCGGTACTGCCCCTCCGACAGTGCAGCGCTCCCTCAGTACTGCCTCTCCGACAGTGCAGCACTCCCTCGGTACTGCCCCTCCGACAGTGCAGCACTCCCTCGGTACTGCCCCTCCGACACTGCAGCGCTCTCTCGGTACTGACCCTCCGACAGTGCAGCGCTCCCTCAGTACTGCCGCTCCGACAGTGCAGCGCTCCCTCAGTACTGCCCCTCCGACAGTGCAGTGCTCCCTCAGTACTGCCCCTCCGACAGTGCAGCGCTTCCTCAGTACTGTCCCTCCGACAGTGCAGCGCTCCCTCAGTACTGCCCCTCCGACAGTGCAGTGCTCCCTCAGTACTGCCCCTCCGACAGTGCAGCGCTCCCTCAGTACTGCCGTCCGACAGTGCAGCGCTCCCTCAGTACTGCCCCTCCAACAGTGCAGCGCTCCCTCAGTACTGCCCCTCCGACAGTGCAGCGCTCCCTCAGTACTGCCCCTCGGACAGTGCAGCGCTCCCTCAGTACTGCCCCTCCGACAGTGCAGCGCTCCCTCAGTACTGCCCCTCCGACAGTGCAGCGCTCCCTCAGTACTGCCCCTCCGACAGTGCAGCGCTCCCTCAGTACTGACCCTCCGACAGTGCGGCGCTCCCTCAGTACTGCCCCTCGGACAGTGCAGCGCTCCCTCAGTACTGCCCCTCCGACAGTGCGGCGCTCCCTCAGTACTGCCCCTCGGACAGTGCAGCGCTCCCTCAGTACTGCCCCTCCGACAGTGCAGCGCTCCCTCAGTACTGCCCCTCGGACAGTGCAGCACTCCCTCAGTACTGCCCCTCCGACAGTGCAGCTCTCCCTCAGTACTGCCCCTCCGACAGTGCAGCGCTCCCTCAGTACTGCCCCTCGGACAGTGCAGCGCTCCCTCAGTACTGCCCCTCCGACAGTGCAGCGCTCCCTCAGTACTGCACTGGGGTGTCAGCCTAGATTTTTGTGCACAAGTCTCTGGAGTAGGACTTGAACCCACGACCTTCTGACTCAAAGGCGAGGGTGCTGCCCACTGAGTCACAGCTGACAGATAGAATTACATTTTATTTACATCACAGAAACAGGCCATTTGGCCCAACTGGTCCGTGCCATTGTTGATGCTCCACACGAGCCTCCTCCCACCCCTCTTCATCTCACCCCAACCACATAACCTTCTCTTCCTTTCCCCCTCATGAGTTTATCGAGCTTCGCCTTAAATACCTCTATGACAGAGAGAAGCAGAGAGACACACAAAGGGAGAGAGACAGAGACTTGTAGATCTAGAGACAGAGGGCGAGGCAGAGAAAGACACACAGAGAAGGGAAGGGAGGAGACAGACAGATGGAATGAGACGCACAGAGAGGGGAAGAGAGGAGACAGAGAGGGGAAGAGAGGAGACAGACAGAGAGGAGAAGGGAGGAGGCAGACAGAGAGGAGAAGGGAGGAGACAGACAGAGAGGGGAAGAGAGGAGACAGACAGAGAGGGGAAGAGAGGAGACAGACAGAGAGGGGAAGAGAGGAGACAGACAGAGAGGGGAAGGGAGGAGACAGACAGAGAGGGGAAGAGCGGAGACAGACAGAGAGGGGAAGAGAGGAGACAGACAGAGAGGGGAAGAGAGGAGACAGACAGAGATGGGAAGAGAGGAGACAGACAGAGAGGGGAAGAGCGGAGACAGACAGAGAGGGGAAGAGAGGAGACAGATAGAGAGGGGAAGAGCGGAGACAGACAGAGAGGGGAAGAGAGGAGACAGACAGAGAGGGGAAGGGAGGAGACAGACAGAGAGGGGAAGAGAGGAGACAGATAGAGAGGGGAAGAGCAGAGACAGACAGAGAGGGGAAGAGAGGAGACAGACAGAGAGGCGAAGAGAGGAGACAGACAGAGATGGGAAGAGAGGAGACAGACAGAGAGGGGAAGGGAGGAGACAGACAGAGAGGGGAAGAGCAGAGACAGACAGAGAGGGGAAGAGAGGAGACAGACAGAGGGGAAGAGAGGAGACAGACAGAGATGGGAAGAGAGGAGACAGACAGAGAGGCGAAGAGAGGAGACAGACAGAGATGGGAAGAGAGGAGACAGACAGAGAGGGGAAGAGAGGAGACAGATAGAGAGGGGAAGAGCAGAGACAGACAGAGATGGGAAGAGAGGAGACAGACAGAGAGGGGAAGAGAGGAGACAGATAGAGAGGGGAAGAGCAGAGACAGACAGAGAGGGGAAGAGAGGAGACAGAGAGAGGGGAAGAGAGGAGACAGACAGAGATGGGAAGAGAGGAGACAGACAGAGAGGGGAAGAGCGGAGACAGACAGAGAGGGGAAGAGAGGAGACAGATAGAGAGGGGAAGAGCGGAGACAGACAGAGAGGGGAAGAGAGGAGACAGACAGAGAGGCGAAGAGAGGAGACAGACAGAGAGGGGAAGGGAGGAGACAGACAGAGAGGCGAAGAGCGGAGACAGACAGAGAGGGGAAGGGAGGAGACAGACAGAGCGGGGAAGGGAGGAGACAGACAGAGAGGGGAAGAGCGGAGACAGACAGAGAGGGGAAGAGAGGAGACAGACAGAGAGGGGAAGAGAGGAGACAGACAGAGAGGGGAAGGGAGGAGACAGACAGAGAGGGGAAGAGATAGAGTCAGAGAGGGGAAGAGCGGAGACAGACAGAGGGGAAGGGAGGAGACAGACAGAGAGGGGAAGAGATAGAGTCAGAGAGGGGAAGAGCGGAGACAGACAGAGAGGGGAAGAGCGGAGACAGACAGAGAGGGGAAGAGCGGAGACAGACAGAGAGGGGAAGGGAGGAGACAGACAGAGAGGGGAAGAGAGGAGACAGACAGAGAGGGGAAGGGAGGAGACAGACAGAGACTACAGAGGAGACAGACAGAGAGGGGAAGAGAGGAGACAGAGAGGGGAAGGGAGGAGACAGACAGAGAGGGGAAGAGCGGAGACAGACAGACTAGAGAGGAGACAGACAGAGAGGGGAAGAGAGGAGACAGACAGAGAGGGGAAGAGCGGAGACAGACAGAGAGGGGAAGAGAGGAGACAGACAGAGAGGGGAAGGGAGGAGACAGACAGAGAGGGGAAGGGAGGAGACAGACAGAGAGGGGAAGGGAGGAGACAGACAGAGAGGGGAAGAGCGGAGACAGACAGAGAGGGGAAGGGAGGAGACAGACAGAGAGGGGAAGAGATAGAGTCAGAGAGGGGAAGAGCGGAGACAGACAGAGAGGGGAAGAGCGGAGACAGACAGAGAGGGGAAGAGCGGAGACAGACAGAGAGGGGAAGGGAGGAGACAGACAGAGAGGGGAAGAGAGGAGACAGACAGAGAGGGGAAGGGAGGAGACAGACAGAGACTACAGAGGAGACAGACAGAGAGGGGAAGAGAGGAGACAGAGAGGGGAAGGGAGGAGACAGACAGAGAGGGGAAGAGCGGAGACAGACAGACTAGAGAGGAGACAGACAGAGAGGGGAAGAGAGGAGACAGACAGAGAGGGGAAGGGAGGAGACAGACAGAGAGGGGAAGAGAGGAGACAGACAGAGAGACTAGAGAGGAGACAGACAGAGAGGGGAAGAGAGGAGACAGACAGAGAGACCCGACACCCTGATCAGAACCTGACAATAGCCATATGCTCGCTCCTTTCTTGCAGGGCGGGGCGGACAGAATGGACAACTCCAGATCACCAGGACAACAAGGTGCTGAGCCTGGTGGGACAGCTGGCCCAGGAAGAGGATGGACACATCAGCAGGGCAGCGACACGCGCTCCGAACTTCAGGCAGACTCCGGCAGGTAGAGTAGTGTCTGAGGTGTGACTGTGTACAATGTAACAAGAGGCAATCAGTTCCCTGGACTTTGACATTGAGGTGTGAGTCGAACCAGGGTTAATGGTGGACATTCACCCTCAATCTGATCAGTCTTGACTTGTTTCTAAGCTTTCTGCATTTGCTTGACACCAGTTTTCATGGCAACCACAGAAGGACCTGGAACACAAAGGGGTGGAAGTGATGCTGCAGCTGCACTGAGCTCTGGTCAGACCCCACCTGGACACTGGGTTCAGTTCCGGGCCCCGCCCCTCAGGAAGGGTACACTGGCCTCGGAGGGGGAGCGGCGCAGATTCACCAGAATGGTACCGGGGCCGAGAGGGTTAAATTACGAGGCCAGGTTCCACAGACTGGGCTTGTGTTCCCTCGAGGGTAGAAGGTTGAGGGGTGAACTGATCGAGGTGTTTAAGATGATAAAGGATTCGACAGGGTAGCTGGAGAGAAACTCCTTCCTCTGGTGGGGGGAGTCCAGAACAAGGGGGCAGAACCTTAAAATCAGAGCCAGGCCGTTCAGGGGTGATGTCAGGAAGCACTTCTTCACACACAGGGTGGTGGAAATCTGGAACTCTCTCCCCAAATGGCTGTGGGCGCTGGGGCTCAATTGGAGCGGTCAAGACCGAGATCGATAGATTTCATAACCATAATCAATCCTAATCCACTTTATTGTCATTGTTAGTGCACAAGTGCAGTACAACGAAATGTAGGCTTGCGGCTCCCGAGAGTGTACATTTAGATTAAGACATTTAAACATTCAACATTCATTTGGCTTGTAATATATTGACATAAACATAATAAAGTGCATTGGCAGATGTGCAGGCTTTAGAGTTTATTTGTGGAGTTCAGTAGGATGACAGCCCTGGGAAAGAAGCTGTTCCTAAATCTGGTCGTTCGGGTGTGAATGCATCTCTAGCGTCTCCCAGATGGCAGGAGGGCGAACAGACTGTGGCTGGGGTGGGTAGGGTCTTTGATGATGGACCGTGACCTCCGTAAACAGCGTTTCTGGTATATGTGCTCTATGGTTGGTAGCCGGGTGCCGGTAATGCGTTGGGCAGTTTTGACTACCCGCTGCAGGGCTTTCCGGTCATAGTAGCTACAGCTGCCATACCATACTGTGATACAGTTCGTCAGGATGCTCTCTATTGTGCAGCGGTAAAAGTTAGAGAGGATCAGGGGTGACAGGTTACATCCCTTCAGCCTCCTTAGGACATATAGGCGCTGCTGGGAAGGGTATTGAGGGGGGTAATTAGGGTTGAGGTGCAGATCAGCCATGTTCTGATTGAATGGCGGAGCAGGCTCAAGGGGCTGATGGCCTCCTCCTGTTCCTGTTCCTACATTCTCCTTCAAATAGCTTTTTGCTTTACTGTGTTATTCAATGGGGATTGTCTCATCCTCATTCCGTCTTGGTATTCACTGTCAGGTTGGTCAGCGCTCCAGCAGTAATTCCCGCTCCTGAACTGTTTCACCCATACCCATATCAATCTGTCTGTTGCTGGCTCTTTTTCCTCTCTGCCCTTCCCCCACCACCTCCAACTTGGAGCAAGTGCTCCCTGACTGACCCGACCCGAACCCGCCCGCATTGGTGGGTTCAGGCCGTCAGCATGTATTGCTCAACACTTGACAGGGCCTTGTGCCTGATAACTGGGGCAGTGCGAGGGGCGAATGAGGCCGAAATCAAACCAGAGAGGACAGCGCCAACAATGATCACCGTCTGGCCAGAAACCAGACACGAGGACTCCAGCCCCCAAGGGAGGACCTCAAGGGAAATCACCTCTCCAGCTCCTCCACAGCCTCGGGGCAGGCACTGGTACCGATGGACCCTGTTGTGGGTAATCTGGTGGAGTCCCTGGGTCTGGCCCACTCCCTGTCCCCCCCCACCCCACCCCCTCCAAGGCAAATCCTCAAACTGGGGGAGGAACTCCAAACATCCACACCTCCACTCGAGCTGCCTGTGGGTTGGTCTTGAGTCCAGCCTCAACTTCCAATCCCTCCATCTCGACGTCACTGAAATCCCACCCCAAGAGGGAGTTTCTGGGCTCCAGCGTGACAGGCGGGGACTGGAGGTAATTCAGCACCCTGGGACTCGACCCCAGCAACAGCCCACACCATCGAGCGCCGCAGGTGAAAAATAAAACCCCAGTCTCCTTGGCACTGAGAGCTGGGGTCTCAGAACCACCAGCCCGCCATTCTGAACTCTGTTCAAATATTGACATTGCTTCCGGCAGCAACCCAGGACCTCCGAGGCACAGAGGCACGGAAATCAGCAGAGTCGGAATCAGCACATCGCCCGAACAGAGCTTCTGTCACAGGGCAGAGAAGGTAATAGAGAGACTCCCCCAGACACACGTTGATCCGGGTCTGTGAGTGATATTGATCCAGGTCTGTGAGTGATATTGATCCGGGTCTGCCTGTGAGTGATATTGATCCGGGTCTGTGTGTGAGTGATATTGATCCAGGTCTGTGTGTGATATTGATCCAGGTCTGTGAGTGAGTGATATTGATCCGGGTCTGTGTGTGAGTGATATTGATCCAGGTCTGTGTGTGAGTGATATTGATCCGGGTCTGTGTTTGAGTGATATTGATCCAGGTCTGTGTGTGATATTGATCCAGGTCTGTGAGTGAGTGATATTGATCCGGGTCTGTGTGTGAGTGATATTGATCCGGGTCTGTGTGTGAGTGATATTGATCCGGGTCTGTGTGTGAGTGATATTGATCCAGGTCTGTGAGTGAGTGATATTGATCCGGGTCTGTGTGTGAGTGATATTGATCCGGGTCTGTGTGTGAGTGATATTGATCCAGGTCTGTGAGTGAGTGATATTGATCCAGGTCTGTGAGTGAGTGATATTGATCCGGGTCTGTGTGTGTGTGATATTGATCCAGGTCTGTGTGTGAGTGATATTGATCCGGGTCTGTGAGTGAGTGATATTGATCCGGGTCTGTGTGTGAGTGATATTTGTTAAGTCTGTGAGTTGTTCAAGTAATTAATACTCAGACTTAATCAGTAACAATAAAACAGGTCTTTACTGGTTGGAGGTAGGGACTACACTGAA
Source organism: Somniosus microcephalus (assembly GCF_052327205.1). NCBI lineage: Eukaryota > Metazoa > Chordata > Chondrichthyes > Squaliformes > Somniosidae > Somniosus > Somniosus microcephalus. The sequence continues at coordinate 247,612,396 of NC_140995.1, read as the reverse complement.
TACAAGATTACTGCACAGTGCTTATATACCGGTGTGTTCACCCCCGGTATTACGTCTACAGCAGCCTGAGAAAGTAGTACACCTCTTAAGGTGGAACAGGCTTAAGCTCTCTTAAGGTGGAACAGGTTACATACACAACACTCCTCCCTTCTTAGCTTTATAGTCATCCCCCCATTTAACATAACGTAATAACATATATACATATATAACTTCATGTTTAACGTAACATATCACAGATTCAGTCTCTGCGGAAAACAGTTCACAGATTCAATCTCTGTGGTGTAGTCGGTTCACGTTACTCATTCAATAGTCCTTTCATGGATTTAACAGCTTGAACTTCCGAACTGATTTGGCTACGTTCGGAGGGACCACGTGTGTGATCTGGTAGAGGTGATAATGGTTCAGATGGGTCATCTTCTGTTTTTACTTTTCCTTTTCTGCTTCTTGGAGACTCTCTGGGCTCCATTGTCAGCTGCCACAGCTGCCAGCTGCATGCGCAGTTCCTCCTTCTCTTCCTCCTGTTTCCGTCGTAGAGCCAGCTTCTCCCGATGTTCCGTAGACTTTTGGTGCTCCTCCATGATTTCTGCACTTTGGGAGTCGAAGTTACAAGCTGGGCAGGACAGGACATCGTAATATTCAGTGTCGTCCACCAGGTCATGGTAATATTCGGTGTCGTCCTGAGCTAGACCAGTGAGAGGGTCGTCTATTTCCTCCATACCCAGCTGGACGTTAGCCAGCTCTTGTTCCAAATCCAGACATCTTTCCTGAAGAGACTTCTTCATGTGTACCTCTGCATCCAGCTTTTTCTGGGCTTTCAGCAAGTCGTTTACTAGTGACCTCATTTGTGATTTTAATACTTCAACTTCCTTTGGAGATTGATTGATCGGACTATGCAATCCCTCTACCGGAGCAGCTGTTTCAGCGGTCTGTTGTTCTACATTGACGTGAGTCAGCGTACTTTTGGCATCCAATGGCTGCTCTGTTGCAGTCGTTTCAGTCTGTGTCGTCACATCAGCCATCTCAATGACTTTTGAGAGCTCCGAACCCTTTTCCTTTGAAGATCGCAGCTCGTGTTCAAGTTTTTCCCATTTCAGAGTCTTGTCCCTCAGCATATGAAGGAGTTGGCTGACCGTTAACTCTTCTGACACCAGATTATGGCACGCACCTTCAGAACCTGAATCAGCTTTGATTCGTTCGGCCTCCTCGCGCAGATGGTTGGTGTGCTCCTGCTCCATTTTCTCCATCAGTTGCTTCTGTTGCCTTTCCAGATTCTCCCACTCTGTAACAAAGAACTTTTTTATTTCATTCATCTCTTGCTCAAAACGGCGAATCATTTGTTCTAATTGCTGTTGTAGTTTGAAATGGAGTTGAGTTCGAGCCCAGTGTCCCTCAAAAATGTGCATATCAGTAGACTTGACAGACTCAGAATTCTCTGTTAAACTATGTTGTTGTTGCTCAGTGGAATTCTGTGCTGAAACTTTGTCTTTTGCACATGGGTTGGTCTTACCATCATCAGTTCTAGAGTCTGGGCTGATTATCTGCACCGAGTTCTCACTCTTTATGGCTTTTAGCGAATGCCAGTCCATATTTATGTTTCTAAACCACTCCCGGCCTAGTAGTGGTGGACCTCCCTCCGGTAGCACATATAAGTCCATTATTTGACTTCCTTCGCCCTTGTTGGCCACTGCAACCTTTATTGTCCCGATGGGGTACACTCTCTGCCCCGTGTAGGTTGTCAATATAATCTCCGTATCCTGTAGGGGAATATGTTGGAATAACCTTCTGTAATCTTTCTTATTCATGACCGACAATGCCGATCCAGTGTCCAATTCCATTTTTACTTGGACTCCTTCTATCTGAAGAGTAACCCAAATTGTCTGGAGGTCTGCACCCTTACCAACGTTGAGTACCCTTAAGCTAGCCAGTTCAATACTGCTTAAGCCAGCCAGTTCATTACTGCTAGCGTCTGGATCGGACTCCTGTTCGGCCACCTTGTGTACCTTTGCGTATTTCCCTTGCGGTGACTTCTTGTTGCTGGTCTTCTTCCCTGACCTGCATACTCTAGCTATATGTCCAAGCTTACCACATGTTCTGCATTCTTGGTTTTTAAACCAACACTGGTTCTGATCATGCGTTGTCTTTCCACAACGATAACATTTGCCAGAACTCACACCCAATTTGTGTGCACTGAGCTCCGGTGACCGTAGCTGCATTACTGCCGTGCCTCTCGCTGCGGCTTCGTGTGCTGCTGCCATAGTGACCGCCTTCTCAAGCGTCAGCTCATTCTCCTCGAGCAGTCGCTTTTGTGTATCCTGTTTAAATAAACCACACACAAATTTGTCTCGTAGTGCATCTGTCAGTCCCGTTCCAAACTGGCAATATTTCGCTAATTTACGCAATTCCAGCAAATATTCAGCATTGCTTTCATGCTGTAGCTGCCTTCTGTCGTAAAATTTAAATCGTTCCGCTAGCATCAGCGGCGTGGGGTTTAGATGATCTTTCAGGACAGTAACAATCTCATCGAACGTCTTATCCGCCGGTTCATCTGGTGATAACAGGTGTTTCAATTGCCCGTATGTCTTCGCACCCATTAAATTTAATAATGTTAGTGCTTTATCAGCCTCACGAATTTTATTGGCCTTACAATAATTTTTAACTCGTTCAACATATATGGCCCAATCTTCGATGTCACTATCAAAGTTGCTAATATTCCCGTGTTTAGGCATTGTAGTACTTTATCAGATTTGCAATTTCTCAGATTTTTTTTTTTACTGCTATCCAAGATGGCGGCTTCCCGCTCTTGCCGTCGTCCTCCGCCCACAAAATGGCGGTTTTCCCGCGCTTGGCGGTCTTCACCCGTCCCCCGACGCCGTCTCCCTTCAGCCCCGAGTGCGGCCCTTATCTCCGCCGCGATCGATGGCCCGCGCTTTTCACCGCGGCTCTCGCGCCTTCAGTGTCTGCCGACGCTGCGCCTTTCAGCCCGAGTGCGGCCCTTATCAGGGATTGCGATCGATGGCCCTTATCTCCGATCGCCCTTGTTCCTCCGACTTCCCCCAGCCCTGTCTTTGCAGCCGACGCTGCTCGGCTTACCCACCACCGAGGTTGAAAAAGAAGCTGCAGGATGTCTTCTGTCCTCCAGTTTTCAGTCGCTGATGGAGGCTTCAGGGTCCTAATGCCTGTCGCTTCCAGTGGGGTGGTGAGATTTGAAACCTCTCTTCAACGTCCTGTCTGTGGACGAAGCCGCCGTGGAATAACTGCCGCAGGGTAAGAATCTGACTCGTCGCCAGTGTTAAGTCTGTGAGTTGTTCAAGTAATTAATACTCAGACTTAATCAGTAACAATAAAACAGGTCTTTACTGGTTGGAGGTAGGGACTACACTGAATACAAGATTACTGCACAGTGCTTATATACCGGTGTGTTCACCCCCGGTATTATGTCTACAGCAGCCTGAGAAAGTAGTACATCTCTTAAGGTGGAACAGGCTTAAGCTCTCTTAAGGTGGAACAGGTTACATACACAACAATATTGATCCAGGTCTGTGTGTGATATTGATCCAGGTCTGTGAGTGAGTGATATTGATCCAGGTCTGTGTGTGAGTGATATTGATCCGGGTCTGTGTGTGTGTGATATTGATCCGGGTCTGTGTGTGTGTGATATTGATCCAGGTCTGTGTGTGAGTGATATTGATCCGGGTCTGTGTGTGAGTGATATTGATCCGGGTCTGTGTGTGAGTGATATTGATCCAGGTCTGTGTGTGAGTGATATTGATCCAGGTCTGTGAGTGATATTGATCCAGGTCTGTGAGTGAGTGATATTGATCCAGGTCTGTGAGTGAGTGATATTGATCCAGGTCTGTGAGTGAGTGATATTGATCCGGGTCTGTGTGTGAGTGATATTGATCCAGGTCTGTGTGTGAGTGATATTGATCCAGGTCTGCGAGTGATATTGATCCAGGTCAGTGTGTGAGTGATATTGATCCGGGTCTGTGTGTGAATGATATTGATCCGGGTCTGTGTGTGAATGATATTGATCCGGGTCTGTGTGTGAGTGATATTGATCCGGGTCTGTGTGTGTGATAATAATCCAGGTCTGTGTGTGAGTGATATTGATCCGGGTCTGTGTGTGAGTGATATTGATCCGGGTCTGTGTGTGTGATATTGATCCAGGTCTGTGTGTGAGTGATATTGATCCGGGTCTGTGTGTGAGTGATATTGATCCGGGTCTGTCTGTGAGTGATATTGATCGAGGTCTGAGTGATATTGATCCAGGTCTGTGAGTGATATTGATCCAGGTCTGTGAGTGATATTGATCCAGGTCTGTGAGTGATATTGATCCAGGTCTGTGAGTGATATTGCTCCAGGTCTGTGAGTGATATTGATCCAGGTCTGTGAGTGATATTGATCCAGGTCTGTGTGTGATATTGATCCGGGTCTGTGAGTGAGTGATATTGATCCAGGTCTGTGTGTGAGTGATATTGATCCAGTTCTGTGTGTGAGTGACATTGATCCAGGTCTGTGACTGATATTGATCCAGTTCTGTGTGTGAGTGATATTGATCTAGGTCTGTGAGTGAGTGATATTGATCCGGGTCTGTGAGTGAGTGATATTGATCCGGGTCTGTGAGTGACTGATATTGGTCCAGGTCTGTGTGTGAGTGATATTGATCCGGGTCTGTGTGTGAGTGATATTGATCCAGGTCTGTGTGTGAGTGATATTGATCCAGGTCTGTGAGTGAGTGATATTGATCCAGGTCTGTGTGTGAGTGATATTGATCTGGGTCTGTGTGTGAGTGATATTGATCCAGGTCTGTGTGTGAGTGATATTGATCCAGGTCTGTGAGTGAGTGATATTGATCCAGGTCTGTGTGTGAGTGATATTGATCTGGGTCTGTGTGTGAGTGATATTGATCCGGGTCTGTGTGTGATATTGATCCAGTTCTGTGTGTGAGTGATATTGATCCGGGTCTGTGTGTGAGTGATATTGATCCAGGTCTGTGTGTGAGTGATATTGATCCAGGTCTGTGAGTGAGTGATATTGATCCGGGTCTGTGTGTGAGTGATATTGATCCGGGTCTGTGTGTGAGTGATATTGATCCAGGTCTGTGAGTGAGTGATATTGATCCAGGTCTGTGTGTGAGTGATATTGATCTGGGTCTGTGTGTGAGTGATATTGATCCGGGTCTGTGTGTGATATTGATCCAGTTCTGTGTGTGAGTGATATTGATCCGGGTCTGTGTGTGAGTGATATTGATCCAGGTCTGTGTGTGAGTGATATTGATCCAGGTCTGTGAGTGAGTGATATTGATCCGGGTCTGTGTGTGAGTGATATTGATCCGGGTCTGTGTGTGAGTGATATTGATCCAGGTCTGTGAGTGAGTGATATTGATCCAGGTCTGTGTGTGAGTGATATTGATCTGGGTCTGTGTGTGAGTGATATTGATCCGGGTCTGTGTGTGATATTGATCCAGTTCTGTGTGTGAGTGATATTGATCCGGGTCTGTGTGTGAGTGATATTGATCCAGGTCTGTGTGTGAGTGATATTGATCCAGGTCTGTGAGTGAGTGATATTGATCCAGGTCTGTGTGTGAGTGATATTGATCTGGGTCTGTGTGTGAGTGATATTGATCCAGGTCTGTGAGTGATATTGATCCGGGTCTGTGAGTGATTTTGATCCCGGACTGTGCGAGGATATAGGAACAGTCATCCCCTCTGTATATTTAGTGAGCTGGCGGTTCTGTTTCAGATGCTAGTCTGGTTGAAGGGACACGTTACTCTAATGACCAAACTGCCCGAGGTCATCGATTGGGAGATGCTGGAATCTGCACAAAAAATCCGAGCCTCCTTGGAGGGTGAGATCCTGACCAACAGTACGAGGATCGAGGTCGTCAGAAGTGTACGTATGGGGCAGTTTCCTAAACTCCCAGCCGGAACTGGGGGGAATCCCCATTGTGTTCATTGGGAGATCAAACCACTGAAAGAATTTAAATTCAACTGATCTCCAGCCTCTTCAGTAGGTGGCGTGATGTACCAGCTGGACCACTGCACAGATCGATCGCCCCCGCTCTCACTGACCCATACGTCCCTGCCCACGCATTCAAATCAGACCACTGTGTATGGTCCACACACCTCACACCACGCCACTAGCAATTACACGCAGCAACACGCCACACACCTCACACCACGCCACACGCAATTCCACGCAGCAACACGCCACACACCTCACACCACGCCACACGCAATTCCATGCAGCAACACGGCACACACCTCACACCACGCCACATGCAATTCCACGCAGTAACACGCCACACACCTCATGCAATTCCACGCAGCGACACGCCACACACCTCACACCACGCCACACGCAATTCCACGCAGCGACACGGCACACACCTCACACCACGCCACACGCAATTCCACACAGTAACACGCCACACACCTCATGCAATTCCACGCAGCGACATGCCACACACCTCACACCACGCCACATGCAGTTACACGCAGTGACACGCCACACATCTCACGCCATGCCACATGCAATGCCCACATGTCCTGCCTCACCGCACACAATACCATGTCCATGTAATTCCCTGCACAGCGCCACGCCAGACTCTGCATGCTACGCCACACAGAATGCTGCATACCTCATGCTATGCCACACCACACACAATGCCAAGCCACATGCAATGTCATGCCACACACCTCATGCCATTTCACATGCCATGCCACGCGTACAAAATACCACACCACACGCATTGCCACACGAAATGCCACATGTGTATGTGTGCATGTGTATCGATGTGTGTGTGTGTCTGCCTCTGTGTGCATGTGTACCTCTGTGTGTGTAAATCTGTGTGTGCAAATGTGTATATGTGCGCATGTATGTATCTATGTCTGTATGTGTGCGTGCCTATACATATGTGTGTGTGTGTGCCTTTGTGCGTGGGTGTCTCCTTGTGTGTATATCTGCGTGTGTGCATCTGTGTCTATGTCTGTGTGTGTGACTGTGTGTGTGTGAGAGACTGTATCAGTGTGTGTGTGTCTCTGTGTGTGTGTCTGTGACTGTGTGTGTGACTGTATCAGTGTGTGTGTCTGTGTGTGTGACTGTATCAGTGTGTGTGTATGTCTGTGTGTCTGTATCAGTATGTGTGTCTTTGTGTGTGTGTCTGTATCGGTGTGTGTGTGTCTGTATCAGTGTGTGTGTCTCTGTGTGTGTGTGTCTGTGTGTGTGTCTGTTTGTGTGTGACTGTATCAGTGTCTGTGTGCATGTCTATCTGTCTGTCCATTATTTGGGCTTGGCTGCGATACCTCTCTGACCCAATATGCTCCCAACACTGAAAACTGAGAAGTGTCCAGAGGCCAGGGACTAGAGGGTGACTGGTACCGGTGGGACTGGGGCTGGGGCCAGCATGAATCAGTGGTGCCAGGACAGGAGCAGAGCGAAGCGAAGTAAAACTGACTGGCCTTTTGTAATCTGTAGGAGGGGAGGAGCTTGATTCAAGATAGCTGCCAACCAACCACCCAGGTGAAAGAGATGTTGGGAGAGCTGGAAGGACTTTGGGAAGAACTGAAGAGATTCCACCAGGACATGGAGACCTTGTTAGAAGAAACTGAGAAGGTAACTGGTCTATTTCCCTCACCACCGTCAGGAGACCAGCATCTAAATATAGGGAAGACGCATTAGTAGATGGGCAGACAGGGGGCAGATGCAGTTTAACCCGGAGAAGTGTGAGGTAATAAATTCTGCGGTAAACAATGCAAGGAATGGGAGTATACGCTAGATGGAAAGACACTAAAAGGGTGTGGGTCTACAGAAAGACTCAGGGGTTCAACCACAGAACTCCCTTGAAAGAGTCAGTGCAGGTCAATAATCCCAAAACAAAGGCCAACAGCACTTTGGGTTTTACAAATGGAGGTATAGAGTGCAACAATCAAAAATAATACCAGATAGAGACAGGTGGTAGATAGAGATAGGGACAGGTGGTAGATAGAGATAGGGACAGGTGGTAGATAGAGATAGGGACAGGTGGTAGATAGAGATAGGGACAGGTGGTAGATAGAGATAGGGACAGGTGGTAGATAGAGATAGGGACAGGTGGTAGATAGAGATAGGGACAGGTGGTAGATAGAGATAGGGACAGGTGGTAGATAGAGATAGGGACAGGTGGTAGATAGAGATAGGGACAGGTGGTAGATAGAGATAGGGACAGGTGGTAGATAGAGATAGGGACAGGTGGTAGGTAGAGATAGGGACTAGCTATAGAAGGGACAGGTAGTAGATAATGGCCCTGGTAAGCAATGGACAAGGTGAGCTATTGATAATGGATAGGGCTCCACGATAGAGAATGGATAGGGCTCCACTATTCACTAAGAATGGGTAAGGCTGATTGGAGATGGTGTAAGGGAGTTGGTTGGATTACATGGTAAATGATGAGGAAGCTGGACACACAAGTTCAATGTCACTTTGGATATTTATACTGTATGTCTGTATTCCACAGGCCCTGAAGGTTCTCGGGGAGCTGAGCGATATTGAAGAATTTCTGCACCGCGCTGAGACGGCCCTCTCTGACTTTACCCCAGAGAACAACGTGCAAATGATTAAGAAGATCCTCAAGGAGCAGAGGCTTCTAGAAACGGAGGTGTGCTCCAGCAGAGCCAAGCTCCAGACGCTCAGGGAAAAGAGGGAGTCATTCCCCAGAAGGAATGACCTTTTGTTTGAGAAGATTGAGTTGAAGATTGAGGTAGCTGACAGAAGGTAAGGGTTGGCTTATGAGGTGCTTAGACTTTAGAACTGTTCTAGCAGGTGGAGCAAAACCAACAACGTGGACATCAGTCGAGAGAAAGTAGATTAGTCACACTATCATTCCTGGGCGTCAATTCCGAGCAGAGATTGACTCGCTAACCACAAGGTGGGACTCGCAAGGAAGGATCACACAGCCCTTGCAACGCTCATCTTGCACCTATAATAGAATCTTACAGCAGCGGAGAAGGCCATTCCGCCCATCGTGTCTGTGTTGGCTCTTTGAAAGATCTGTCCAACTAGTCCCACTACCCCCTGCTCTTTCCCTATAGCCCTGCAAAATAGTCCTCTTCAAGTAGATGTCCAATTTCCTTTTGAAAGTTCCTATGGCATCTGATTCCACCACACTTTTTGTCTTCATTTGTGGGATGTGAGCGTCACTGACAAGGCCAGTATTTATTGCCCATCCCTAACTGCCATTGAGAAGGTGGTGGTGAGCCGCCTTCTTGAACCGCTGCAGTCCGTGTGGTGAAGGTACTCCCACAGTGCTGTTAGGGAGGGAGTTCCAGGATTCTGACCCAGCGACGATGAAGGATCGGCGATATACCTCTAAGTCAGGATGGTGTGTGACTTGGAGGGGAACTTGGAGGTGGTGGTGTTCCCATGCACCTGCTGCCCTTGTCCTTCTAGGTGGAAGAGGTCGCGGGTTTGGGAGGTGCTGCCGAAGAAGCCTTGGCGAGTTGCTGCAGTGCAGCTTGTAGATGGTCCACACTGCAGCCACAGTACGCCGGTGGTGGAGGGAGTGAATGTTTAAGCTGATGGATGGGGTGCCAATCAAGCGAGCTGCTTTATCCTGAATGGTGTCGAGCTTCTTGAGTGTTGTTGGAGCTGCACTCATCCAGGCAAGTGGAGAGTATTCCATCACACTCCTGACTTGTGCCTTGTAGATGGTGGAAAGGCTTTGGGGAGTCAGGAGGTGAGACACTCGCCGCAGAATACCCTGCCTCTGACCTGCTCTTGTAGCCACAGTATTTATGTGGCTGGTCCAGTTCAGTTTCTAGTCAATGGTGACCCGCAGGATGTTGATGGTGAGGGATTCAGCAATGAGGATTTGGCAACGGTTTTGCAGATAACACAAAACTTGGAAGTATAGTGAACAGTGAGGAGGATAGTGATGGACTTCAAGAGGACATAGACAGGCTGGTGGAATGGGCGGACACGTGGCAGATGAAATTTAACGCAGAAAAGTGCGAAGTGATACATTTTGTTAGGAAGAATGGGGAGGGGCAATATAAACTAAAGGGTACAATCCTAAAGTGGGTGCACGAACAGAGAGACCTGGGGGTATATGTGCACAAATCGTTGAAGGTGGCAGGGCAGGTTGAGAAAGCGGTTAAAAAAGCTTACGGGATCCTGGGCTTCATGAAGAGAGGCATGGGGGAGAAACTGATCACCATGTCCCAGTTAACATATACTGGGGGAGAAACTCAGTTGGTTGCGCCGCCCGTTAGCGCCTTAAGAGGGCGCTAAGTGGGTCGCTAGCCAACTGGCGCCCGGGCGTGGCACTGTCTACGCCTCCCGCTAAATTCCGCGGGACGCTAGTGGTGGCGCTAGCTGTTAGCGCTGCGCCACCACCGATGACGTCATCGGTGTGCGCAGCGCCCCGCTGACGCCCCGGCCGCGATATTTGAAAGCGCCCCCTGATTTACCGCCGGACGCTATGTGCGACCGGTTCAGGGGGGCCTACCTGCGGCCGGGGAGGCGCAAATTAAAGGAGAGGTGCGGGGCGGCCATTTTTGTTGTTGGCCGCCTGCCAGCACCTGCCTGCGCTCCCGTCCCCGGCCGCCTGACCCTGCCCCCCCCTGCGGAGTGCCGGCTGTGCTCCAAGAGCCCGGCACTTCTCCTCGGTGCCGGGCTCTTTTGCCTACACTCGCGATCCTTGGGGGCCCAGCTGGGCCCCAGGTCGCGCTGCACAAGGCCCCTCCCCTTTAAGAAGGGGAGGAAGGCCTGCAATACCGCAGCACGACGTGCCACAGCGTGTGGCGCTGCGGCACGTTGCACCACGATATTCAGTCGCAGCGCCCCAAGAGGGATGCGGGGCGCCTCTAGTAGCGCCGCGCTTCCCTTTGGGGCGCTACCACTCAATTTCCGGCGGGCGGCCGCGAATGCTTCCGGGGCGCTACTTTTAGCGCCCTGGCGAGGCTGGCCCCCCAAACGGGGCTATAGTCAATTTCTCCCCCATAGAGTACAAAAGCAAGGAAGTTGTGATGAACCTGTATAAATCACTGGTTCGGCCTCAACTGGAGTAGTGTGTCCAATTCTGGGCACCGCACTTTAGGAAGGATGTGAAGGCCTTAGAGAGGGTGCAGAAAAGATTTACGAGAATGATTCCAGGGATGAGGGACTTCAGTTACGTGGATAGACTGGAGAAGCTGGGGTTGTTCTCCTTGGAGCAGAGAAGGTTGAGAGGAGATTTGATCGAGGTGTTCAAAATCATGAGGGGTCTGGACAGAGTAGATAGAGAGAAACTGTTCCCATTGGTGGAAGGGTCGAGAACCAGAGGACACAGATTTAAGGTGATTGGCAGAAGAACCAAAGGCGACATGAGGGAAAACCTATTTACGCAGCGAGTGGTTCGGATCTGGAATGCGCTGCCTGAAAGGGTGGTGGAGGCAGATTCAATCATGGCTTTCAAAAGGGAATTGGTTAAGTACCTGAAGGAAAAAATTTGCAAGGTTATGGGGACAGGGCGAGGGAGTGGGACTGGCTGAGGTGCTCTTGCAGAGAGCTGGCACGGGCTCGACGGGCCGAATAACGTCCTTCTGTGCTGTAACCATTCTCTGATTCTATGATTCTAATGCCTTGAATGTCAAGGGGCAGTGGCTAGACTCTCGCCTGTTGGAGATAGTCATTACCTGGCACTTGTGTGGCGCGAATGTAACCTGCCACTTATCAGCCCAACCCTAATGTCGTCCAGGTCTTGCTGCATGCGGACACGGACTGCTTCATTATCTGAGGAGCTGCTTTCAGGTAGTGCGTTCCAGATCATAACATCCAACTGTGTGAAAACATTTCTCCTCATTTCTCCTCTAGTTCTTTGACCAATTATTTTCAATCTGTGACCTCTGCTTACTGAGCCATTTGCCAGAGGAAACCGCTTCTCCCTCCTTCCTCTGTCAAAACCCCTCGCGATTTTGAACACCTCCATGAAATCTCCCCTTAGCCTTCTCTGCTCGAAAGAGAACAACCCCAGCTTCCCCAGTCCCTCCGTGTAACTGGACTCCCTCGTCCCTGGTAAACCTGGGAATATCGGGAGGAAGTCCATGACTCCCGTTCCATTGGGAGTTCACAGGGGGTGGAATTGGTCTCCACAAGTCCGTGAAACAGGCTCATGGTGAACCGGCAGCCTGGGTTACACCGGCCCATTCTCTTTCCCAAAAGCAAAATCCAGCGCGGTGTTGTACGGGATTCCGATTGGCTAGGATTTGCACCATTCTCATAGACCAGTTTCACCCCCAATAAATGAAAGACAGACTTGTAGTTCTATAGCACCTTTCCCAACCTCAGGACGTCCCAAAGCGCTTTACAGCCAATGAAGTACTTTTGAAGTGTAGTCACTGTTGTAATGTAGGAAATGCAGCAGCCAAATTGCACACAGCAAGATCCCACAAACAGCAATGTGATAATGACCAGATACTTTGTTTAGTGATGTTGGTAGCGGGATAAATATTGGCCAGGACACCGGGGAGAACGCCCCTGATGTACTAGTCTCATGGGATCATTTACATCCCCTTGAGAGAGCAGACAGGGCCTTGGTTTAACGTCTCATCCGAAAGATGGCAACCCGACAGTGCAGCGCTCCCTCAGTACTGCCCCTCCGACAGTGCAGCACTCCCTCAGTACTGCCCCTCCGACAGTGCAGCGCTCCCTCAGTACTGCCCCTCCGACAGTGCAGCGGTCCCTCAGTACTGCCCCTCCGACAGTACGGCGCTCCCTCAGTACTGCCCCTCCGACAGTGCAGCACTCCCTCAGTACTGACCCTCCGACAGTGCAGCGCTCCCTCAGTACTGCCCCTCCGACAGTGCAGCACTCCCTCAGTACTGCCCCTCCGACAGTGCAGCGTTCCCTCAGTATTGCCCCTCCGACAGTGCAGCGCTCCCTCAGTACTGACCCTCCGACAGTGCAGCGCCCCCTCAGTACTGACCCTCCGACAGTAAAGTGCTCCCTCAGTACTGCCCCTCTGACAGTGCAGCGCTCCCTCAGTACTGACCCTCTGACAGTGCAGAGCTCCCTCAGTACTGCCCCTCCGACAGTGCAGCGCTCCCTCAGTACTGCCCCTCCGACAGTGCAGCGGTCCCTCAGTACTGCCCCTCCGACAGTACGGGGCTCCCTCAGTACTGCCCCTCCGACAGTGCAGCACTCCCTCAGTACTGACCCTCCGACAGTGCAGCGCTCCCTCAGTACTGCCCCTCCGACAGTGCAGCACTCCCTCAGTACTGCCCCTCCAACAGTGCAGCGTTCCCTCAGTATTGCCCCTCCGACAGTGCAGCGCTCCCTCAGTACTGACCCTCCGACAGTGCAGCGCCCCCTCAGTACTGACCCTCCGACAGTAAAGTGCTCCCTCAGTACTGCCCCTCTGACAGTGCAGCGCTCCCTCAGTACTGACCCTCTGACAGTGCAGCGCTCCTTCAGTACTGCCCCTCCGACAGTGCAACGCTCCCTCAGTACTGCCCCTCCGACAGTGCAGCGCTCCCACAGTACTGCCCCTCCGACAGTGCAGCGCTCCCACAGTACTGCCCCTCCGACAATACAGCGCTCCCACAGTACTGCTCCTCCGACAATGCAGCGCTCCCTCAGTACTGTCCCTCCGGCAGTGCAGCGCTCCCTCAGTACTGCCCCTCCGACAGTGCAGCGCTCCCTCAGTACTGCCCCTCCGACAGTGCAGCGCTCCCTCAGTACTGCCCCTCCGACAGCACAGCGCTCCCTCAGTACTGCCCCTCCGACTGTGCAGCGCTCCCTCAGTACTGCCCCTCCGACAGTGCAGCGCTCCCTCAGTACTGCCCCTCCGACAGCACAGCGCTCTCTCAGTACTGCCCCTCCGACTGTGCAGCGCGCCCTCAGTACTGTCCCTCCGACAGTGCAGCGCTCCCTCAGTACTGACCCTCCGACAGTGCGGCACTCCCTCAGTGCTGCCCCGCTGACAATGCGGCACTCCCTCATTACTGACCCTCCGACAGTGCGGCGCTCCCTCAGTACTGACCCTCCGACAGTGTAGCACTCCCTCAGTATTGCCCCTCCGACAGTGCGGCGCTCCCTTAGTACTGCCCCTCCGACAGTGCGGCACTCCCTCAGTACTGACCCTCCGACAGTGCGGCGCTCCCTCAGTACTGACCCTCCGACAGTGCAGCGCCCCTTCAGTACTGCTGCTCCAACAGTGCAGTGCTCCCTCAGTACTGCCCCTCTGACAGTGCAGCACTCCCTCAGTACTGCTGCTCCCACAGTGCAGCGCTCCCTCAGTACTGTCCCTCCGACAGTGCAGCCCTCCCTCAGTACTGCCCCTCCGACAGTGCAGCGCTTCCCTCAGTACTGCCCCTCCGACAGTGCAGCGTTCCCTTAGTACTGCCCCTCCGACAGTGCAGCTCTCCCTCAGTACTGCCCATCCGACAGTGCAGCGTTCCCTCAGTACTGCCCCTCTGACAGTGCAGCGCTCCCTCAGTACTGCCCCTCCGACAATGCAGCTCTCCCTCAGTACTGCCCCTCCGACAGTGCAGCTCTCCCTCAGTACTGCCCATCCGACAGTGCAGCTCTCCCTCAGTACTGTCCCTCCGGCAGTGCAGTGCTCCCTCAGTACTGCCCCTCCGACAGTGCAGCGCTCCCTCAGTACCACCCCTCCGACAGCACAGCGCTCCCTCAGTACTGCCCCTCCGACTGTGCAGCGCGCCCTCAGTACTGTCCCTCCGACAGTGCAGCGCTCCCTCATTACCGACCCTCCGACAGTGCAGCGCTCCCTCAGTACTGCCCCTCCGACAGTGCGGCGCTTCCTCAGTACTGACCCTCCGACAGTGCGGCACTCCCTCAGTACTGCCCTTCTGACAATGCAGCACTCCCTCAGCACTGCTGCTACGACAGTGCAGCGCTCCCTCAGTACTGCCCCTCCGACAGTGCAGCACTCCCTCAGTACTGCTGCTCCCACAGTGCAGCGCTCCCTCAGTACTGTCCCTCCGACAGTGCAGCGCTCCCTCAGTACTGCCCCTCCGACAGTGCAGCGCTCCCTCAGTACTGCCCGTCCGACAGTGCAGCGTTCCCTCAGTACTGCCCCTCCGACAGTAAAGTGCTCCCTCAGTACTGCCCCTCTGACAGTGCAGCGCTCCCTCAGTACTGACCCTCTGACAGTGCAGCGCTCCTTCAGTACTGCCCCTCCGACAGTGCAACGCTCCCTCAGTACTGCCCCTCCGACAGTGCAGCGCTCCCACAGTACTGCCCCTCCGACAGTGCAGCGCTCCCACAGTACTGCCCCTCCGACAATACAGCGCTCCCACAGTACTGCCCCTCCGACAATGCAGAGCTCCCTCAGTACTGTCCCTCCGGCAGTGCAGCGCTCCCTCAGTACTGCCCCTCCGACAGTGCAGCGCTCCCTCAGTACTGCCCCTCCGACTGTGCAGCGCGCCCTCAGTACTGTCCCTCCGACAGTGCAGCGCTCCCTCATTACTGACCCTCCGACAGTGCAGCGCTACCTCAGTACTGCCCCTCCGACAGTGCGGCGCTCCCTCCGTACTGACCCTCCGACAGTGCGGCACTCCCTCAGTACTGCCCCGCTGACAGTGTGGCGCTCCCTCAGTACTGACCCTCCAACAGTGCAGCACTCCCTCAGTATTGCCCCTCCGACAGTGCGGCGCTCCCTCAGTACTGCCCCTCCGACAGTGCGGCACTCCCTCAGTACTGACCCTCCGACAGTGCGGCGCTCCCTCAGTACTGACCCTCCGACAGTGCAGCGCCCCTTGAGTACTGCCACTCCGACAGTGCGGCGCTCCCTCAGTACTGCCCCTGCGACAGTGCGGCACTCCCTCAGTACTGACCCTCCGACAGTGCGGCGCTCCCTCAGTACTGACCCTCCGACAGTGCAGCGCCCCTTCAGTACTGCTGCTCCGACAGTGCAGTGCTCCCTCAGTCCTGCCCCTCTGACAGTGCAGCACTCCCTCAGTACTGCTGCTCCGACGGTGCAGCGCTCCCTCAGTACTGCCCCTCCGACAGTGCAGCACTCCCTCAGTACTGCTGCTCCCACAGTGCAGCGCTCCCTCAGTACTGTCCCTCCGACAGTGCAGCCCTCCCTCAGTACTGCCTCTCCGACAGTGCAGCGCTTCCCTCAGTACTGCCCCTCCGACAGTGCAGCGTTCCCTCAGTACTGCCCCTCCGACAGTGCAGCTCTCCCTCAGTACTGCCCCTCCGACAGTGCAGCGTTCCCTCAGTAATGCCCCTCCGACAGTGCAGCGCTCCCTCAGCACTGCCCCTCCGACAGTGCAGCACTCCCTCAGTATTGCCCCTCCGACAGTGCGGCGCTCCCTCAGTACTGCCCCTCCGACAGTGCGGCACTCCCTCAGTACTGACCCTCCGACAGCGCGGCGCTCCCTCAGTACTGACCCTCCGACAGTGCAGTGCCCCTTCAGTACTGCCACTCCGACAGTGCGGCGCTCCCTCTGTACTGCCCCTCCGACAGTGCGGCACTCCCTCAGTACTGACCCTCCGACAGTGCGGCGCTCCCTCAGTACTGACCCTCCGACAGTGCAGCGCCCCTTCAGTACTGTTGCTCCAACAGTGCAGTGCTCCCTCAGTACTGCCCCTCTGACAGTGCAGCACTCCCTCAGTACTGCTGCTCCCACAGTGCAGCGCTCCCTCAGTACTGCCCCTCCGACAGTGCAGCGTTCCCTTAGTACTGCCCCTCCGACAGTGCAGCTCTCCCTCAGTACTGCCCATCCGACAGTGCAGCGTTCCCTCAGTACTGCCCCTCCGACAGTGCAGCGCTCCCTCAGTACTGCCCCTCCGACAATGCAGCTCTCCCTCAGTACTGCCCCTCCGACAGTGCAGCTCTCCCTCAGTACTGCCCCTCCGACAGTGCAGCGTTCCCTCAGTACTGCCCCTCCGACAGTGCAGCGCTCCCTCAGTACTGCCCCTCCGACAGTGCAGCGCTCCCTCAGTACTGCCCCTCCGACAGTGCAGCGTTCCCTCAGTACTGCCCCTCCGACAGTGCAGCGCTCCCTCAGTACCACCCCTCCGACAGCACAGCGCTCCCTCAGTACTGCCCCTCCGACTGTGCAGCGCGCCCTCAGTACTGACCCTCCGACAGTAAAGTGCTCCCTCAGTACTGCCCCTCTGACAGTGCAGCGCTCCCTCAGTACTGACCCTCTGACTGTGCAGCGCTCCTTCAGTACTGCCCCTCCGACAGAGCAACGCTCCCTCAGTACTGCCCCTCCGACAGTGCAGCGCTCCCACAGTACTGCCCCTCCGACAATACAGCGCTCCCACAGTACTGCCCCTCCGACAATACAGCGCTCCCACAGTACTGCCCCTCCGACAATGCAGAGCTCCCTCAGTACTGTCCCTCCGGCAGTGCAGCACTCCCTCAGTACTGCCCCTCCGACAGTGCAGCGCTCCCTCAGTACTGCCCCTCCGACTGTGCAGCGCGCCCTCAGTACTGTCCCTCCGACAGTGCAGCGCTCCCTCATTACTGACCCTCCGACAGTGCAGCGCTACCTCAGTACTGCCCCTCCGACAGTGCGGCGCTCCCTCCGTACTGACCCTCCGACAGTGCGGCACTCCCTCAGTACTGCCCCGCTGACAGTGCGGCACTCCCTCAGTACTGACCCTCCGACAGTGCGGCACTCCCTCAATACTGACCCTCCTACAGTGTGGCGCTCCCTCAGTACTGACCCTCCAACAGTGCAGCACTCCCTCAGTATTGCCCCTCCGACAGTGCGGCGCTCCCTCAGTACTGCCCCTCCGACAGTGCGGCACTCCCTCAGTACTGACCCTCCGACAGTGCGGCGCTCCCTCAGTACTGACCCTCCGACAGTGCAGCGCCCCTTGAGTACTGCCACTCCGACAGTGCGGCGCTCCCTCAGTACTGCCCCTGCGACAGTGCGGCACTCCCTCAGTACTGACCCTCCGACAGTGCGGCGCTCCCTCAGTACTGACCCTCCGACAGTGCAGCGCCCCTTCAGTACTGCTGCTCCGACAGTGCAGTGCTCCCTCAGTCCTGCCCCTCTGACAGTGCAGCACTCCCTCAGTACTGCTGCTCCGACGGTGCAGCGCTCCCTCAGTACTGCCCCTCCGACAGTGCAGCACTCCCTCAGTACTGCTGCTCCCACAGTGCAGCGCTCCCTCAGTACTGTCCCTCCGACAGTGCAGCCCTCCCTCAGTACTGCCTCTCCGACAGTGCAGCGCTTCCCTCAGTACTGCCCCTCCGACAGTGCAGCGTTCCCTCAGTACTGCCCCTCCGACAGTGCAGCTCTCCCTCAGTACTGCCCCTCCGACAGTGCAGCGTTCCCTCAGTAATGCCCCTCCGACAGTGCAGCGCTCCCTCAGCACTGCCCCTCCGACAGTGCAGCACTCCCTCAGTATTGCCCCTCCGACAGTGCGGCGCTCCCTCAGTACTGCCCCTCCGACAGTGCGGCACTCCCTCAGTACTGACCCTCCGACAGCGCGGCGCTCCCTCAGTACTGACCCTCCGACAGTGCAGTGCCCCTTCAGTACTGCCACTCCGACAGTGCGGCGCTCCCTCTGTACTGCCCCTCCGACAGTGCGGCACTCCCTCAGTACTGACCCTCCGACAGTGCGGCGCTCCCTCAGTACTGACCCTCCGACAGTGCAGCGCCCCTTCAGTACTGTTGCTCCAACAGTGCAGTGCTCCCTCAGTACTGCCCCTCTGACAGTGCAGCACTCCCTCAGTACTGCTGCTCCCACAGTGCAGCGCTCCCTCAGTACTGCCCCTCCGACAGTGCAGCGTTCCCTTAGTACTGCCCCTCCGACAGTGCAGCTCTCCCTCAGTACTGCCCATCCGACAGTGCAGCGTTCCCTCAGTACTGCCCCTCCGACAGTGCAGCGCTCCCTCAGTACTGCCCCTCCGACAATGCAGCTCTCCCTCAGTACTGCCCCTCCGACAGTGCAGCTCTCCCTCAGTACTGCCCCTCCGACAGTGCAGCGTTCCCTCAGTACTGCCCCTCCGACAGTGCAGCGCTCCCTCAGTACTGCCCCTCCGACAGTGCAGCGCTCCCTCAGTACTGCCCCTCCGACAGTGCAGCGTTCCCTCAGTACTGCCCCTCCGACAGTGCAGCGCTCCCTCAGTACTGCCCCTCCGACAGTGCAGCGTTCCCTCAGTACTGCCCCTCCGACAGTACAGCGGTCCCTCAGTACTGCCCCTCCGACAGTGCAGCGCTCCCTCAGTACTGCCCCTCCGACAGTGCGGCGCACCCTCAGTACTGACCCTCCGACAGTGCAGCACTCCCTCAGTATTGCCCCTCCGACAGTGCGGCGCTCCCTCAGTACTGCCCCTCCGACAGTGTGGCACTCCCTCAGTACTGACCCTCCGACAGCGCGGCGCTCCCTCAGTACTGACCCTCTGACAGTGCAGTGCCCCCTCAGTACTGCCACTCCGACAGTGCAGCGCTGCCTCTGTACTGCCCCTCCGACAGTGCGGCACTCCCTCAGTACTGCCCCTCCGACAGTGCAACACTCCCTCAGTACTGCTGCTCACACAGTGCAGCGCTCCCTCAGTACTGTCCCTCCGAGAGTGCAGCCCTCCCTCAGTCCTGCCCCTCCGACAGTGCAGCGCTCCCTCAGTACTGCCCCTCCGACAGTGCAGCGTTCCTTCAGCACTGCCCCTCCGACAGTGCAGCTCTCCCTCAGTACTGCCCCTCCGACAGTGCAGCGTTTCCTCAGTACTGCCCCTCCGACAGTGCAGCGCTCCCTCAGTACTGCCCCTCCGACAGTGCAGCGTTCCCTCAGTACTGCACCTCCGACAGTGCAGCGCTCCCTCAGTACTGCCCCTCCGACAGTGCAGCCCTCCCTCAGTACTGCCCCTCCGACAGTGCAGCGCTCCCTCAGTACTGCCCCTCCGACAGTGCAGCTCTCCCTCAGTACTGCCCCTCCGACAGTGCAGCGCTCCCTCAGTACTGCCCCTCCGACAGTGCAGCTCTCCCTCAGTACTGCCCCTCCGACAGTGCAGCTCTCCCTCAGTACTGCCCCTCCGACAGTGCGGCACTCCCTCAGTACTGCCCCTCCGACTGTGCAGCGCGCCCTCAGTACTGTCCCTCCGACAGTGCAGCGTTCCCTCAGTACTGCCCCTCCGACAGTGCAGCGCTCCCTCCGTACTGCCCCTCCGACAGTGCAGCGCTCCCTCAGTACTGCCCCTCCGACAGTGCAGCGCTCCCTCAGTACTGCCCCTCCGACTGTGCAGCGCGCCCTCAGTACTGTCCCTCCGACAGTGCAGCGTTCCCTCAGTACTGCCCCTCCGACAGTGCAGCGCTCCCTCAGTACTGCCCCTCCGACAGTGCAGCGTTCCCTCAGTACTGCCCCTCCGACAGTGCAGTGCTCCCTCAGTACTGTCTCTCCGACAGTGCAGTGCTCCCTCAGTACTGTCTCTCCGACAGTGCAGCGCTCCCTCAGTACTGCCCCTCCGACAGTGCAGCGCTCCCTCAGTACTGCCCCTCCGACAGTGCAGCGCTCCCTCAGTACTGCCCCTCCGACAGTGCGGCACTCCCTCAGTACTGCCCCTCCGACAGTGCAACACTCCCTCAGTACTGCTGCTCACACAGTGCAGCGCTCCCTCAGTACTGTCCCTCCGAGAGTGCAGCCCTCCCTCAGTCCTGCCCCTCCGACAGTGCAGCGCTCCCTCAGTACTGCCCCTCCGACAGTGCAGCGTTCCTTCAGCACTGCCCCTCCGACAGTGCAGCTCTCCCTCAGTACTGCCCCTCCGACAGTGCAGCGTTTCCTCAGTACTGCCCCTCCGACAGTGCAGCGCTCCCTCAGTACTGCCCCTCCGACAGTGCAGCGTTCCCTCAGTACTGCACCTCCGACAGTGCAGCGCTCCCTCAGTACTGCCCCTCCGACAGTGCAGCCCTCCCTCAGTACTGCCCCTCCGACAGTGCAGCGCTCCCTCAGTACTGCCCCTCCGACAGTGCAGCTCTCCCTCAGTACTGCCCCTCCGACAGTGCAGCGCTCCCTCAGTACTGCCCCTCCGACAGTGCAGCTCTCCCTCAGTACTGCCCCTCCGACAGTGCAGCTCTCCCTCAGTACTGCCCCTCCGACAGTGCGGCACTCCCTCAGTACTGCCCCTCCGACTGTGCAGCGCGCCCTCAGTACTGTCCCTCCGACAGTGCAGCGTTCCCTCAGTACTGCCCCTCCGACAGTGCAGCGCTCCCTCCGTACTGCCCCTCCGACAGTGCAGCGCTCCCTCAGTACTGCCCCTCCGACAGTGCAGCGCTCCCTCAGTACTGCCCCTCCGACTGTGCAGCGCGCCCTCAGTACTGTCCCTCCGACAGTGCAGCGTTCCCTCAGTACTGCCCCTCCGACAGTGCAGCGCTCCCTCAGTACTGCCCCTCCGACAGTGCAGCGTTCCCTCAGTACTGCCCCTCCGACAGTGCAGTGCTCCCTCAGTACTGTCTCTCCGACAGTGCAGTGCTCCCTCAGTACTGTCTCTCCGACAGTGCAGCGCTCCCTCAGTACTGCCCCTCCGACAGTGCAGCGCTCCCTCAGTACTGCCCCTCCGACAGTGCAGCGCTCCCTCAGTACTGCCCCTCCGACAGTGCAGCGCTCCCTCAGTACTGCCCCTCCGACAGTGCAGCCCTCCCTCAGTACTGCCCCTCCGACAGTGCAGCGCTCCCTCAGTACTGCCCCTCCGACAGTGCAGCTCTCCCTCAGTACTGCCCCTCCGACAGTGCAGCGCTCCCTCAGTACTGTACTGAAGAATGAGCCTCTGCTCAAGTCTCTGGAGTGGAACTTGAACCCACGACCTTGTGACACTGGGGAGAGTGATAACCACTGAGCCATGGCCTTGTGGGAAAGTGCAGGGGACTGAGAGGACAGCTCTTTCAAAGAACCGGCATCGGCACGATGGGCCGAATCGACCTCCTTCTGTGCTGTAAGATTTACGAAGGAGAGAAGGTCAGCAATGTACGGAGTGCGGTTTTAACTCGGGGCCACTTGGTGTCACTGCAGGTTTCGCTCTCTGGAGAGTGAGCTGGAAGGACGTGATGCCGATCTGAAGAACTCCTTGGCACTTGCAGAATTCCTTCAGGACATGCGTGAGGAGGTGAGGCCACCAGGGGAGGAGCGAGTGAGATGTCGTCCAGAGGCGGAGGTATTACTTTGAGTTACATCGAGCTATATATAGAATTAAATAGAATGCACAGCACATAAAAACCAGCATGGACCAGTTTGATCTGCATATTGGAATACAGAGTCGAATTTCTAAATTTGCCGATGACACCAAACTTGGGGGTGTGGCAAACAGTGAGGAGGATACTGTGATGAAATATTCCATTCATCACTGCCTGTGACTGTGGTTGGTTTCAGGTTTCAGTTCCCTTACCTCAGTTCCGTCTCCTCACCATTGTATTGTATATTGGAATGTGTTGTGTGTAGGGCTCCGCCCATACCTGGCCCCTATGTAAGCAAGCTCAGTCTGGCCTCATATCCAGTACTGCAGACCTCCAGATGGAAGATACCTCTCTCCACTGCGTGTTACCTTCTAAGTTAATAAAAGCCTTGTTTTGTTTCGCTAACATCGAGTCTCGGAATTATTGAGGCACATCAATTTTATTAACTTACTTTTCAACACAATGGATCAACTCCTAAAACCCGAACGTTTGGATTTGGACCAGCATGCTTTGGACGCATCGGCACGCTTCGGACACTGGTTTATGTGTATGGAATTCTTCCTGGACAATTCCGCAGCCGTCAAAGACGCTACGGACGCTGCGAGTATGAAACTCGGAATTCTGCGGAATTGGGTAAGCCACCGGGTTTACCCCCTCATCCAAGACGCCGACACGTACCTGGCCGCCTGCGACATCTTAAAGGCGCATTACCAGCAGCCTACGAATGAGGTGTATGCTAGGCATCTGCTCGCTACTCGCGCACAGCGACCTGGGGAATCGGTGGAGGAGTTCCTAGGCACCCTGAAAATGCTTGGCAAAGACTGCAAGTGCCAAGATGTAAAAGTCGCAGTGTACACTGACGAGCTTGTTCGTGATGCCTTTATCACAGGCCTCAGCTCCACTTACATCCGGCAGAGACTGCTGGAAAAAACGGGATTGGACCTGAAACAGGCTGCGGACGCCGCGCGATCCCTGGATGTGGCCCAGAGAAACTCGGACGCCTACTCTTCAGCCCGCGCCGTCCACGCCGCCACGTGTGCACCAAGGGCGCCGCCATCTTGGAAGGCATCTTCCCCGCCCGGCAGCCCGACACCGTCGGGGCCCCGCTCTCCCCCCAGAAGCCCTACGACAGCCGCGACGCGTCGGGGACCCAACTGCTACTTCTGCGGGCAGCCAAAGCACACCAGAAACCTGTGCCTGGCGAAAGGCACCACCTGCTTTAAGTGCGGTAAGAAGGGGCACTTCGGGAAGGTGTGCAGAGGGAACCCCGCCGGAAAACCCGCCACCGCCGCGTGTGCGCCGTGGGAGCGGCCATCTTGGACGCCATCTTGCCCGACCTCGTGGGGTCCGCCATCTCATGAGCAGACAGCGTGGACGCCATCTTGTCTCGATCAGGGCCCTACAATGGCATCGGTCACAGTGGACCAGACCAGGCCGCACCCGCTATCCAAATCAATGGTGGACATCGAGGTAAACGGGTGCCGGGTTAAATGTTTAATTGACAGTGGAAGCACGGAGAGTTTTATCCACCCTGAACTGGCACAACAACTCTCCCTAAAGGTGGTCCCTACTCAGAGGACCATCTCTATGGCTGATAAAACCCAGACATCGACCATTCTGGGTTACTGCACGGTACAATTGTCCGTTAACGGAACTGTATACGATAATTTTAAAGTATTAATCATGAAGAATCTATGTGCGAGCGTGATCTTGGGCCTGGATTTCCAGTGCAACCACCAAAGCATCACGCTCAAGTACGGTGGGTCCCAGCCGCCCCTCACAGTGTGCGGTCTGGCTACCCTGAAGGTAAAGCCGCCTTCGCTATTCGCGAACCTTACCCCTAACTGCCGGCCAATAGCGACCAAAAGCAGGAGGTACAGCTGGGAGGACAGGCGGTTTATCGCGACCGAGGTAGACAGGCTCCTGAAAGAGCGCATTATTGAACGCAGCAACAGCCCGTGGCGCGCCCAAGTGGTAGTGGTAAGGGGTAGCGAGAAGAAACGGATGGTGATCGACTATAGCCAAACGATCAACAGGTACACCCAACTGGACGCCTACCCGCTACCCCGCATATCAGAAATGGTGAACCAAATCGCCCAATACCGGGTGTTCTCCACCATCGACCTCAAGTCAGCGTACCACCAGCTCCCTATCAGACCAGAGGACCGCCCGTACACCGCCTTCGAGGCGAACGGACGCCTCTACCAATTCCTCAGAGTCCCCTTTGGGGTGACGAATGGGGTCTCGGTCTTCCAGAGGGAGATGGACCGCATGGTCGATGACCACCACTTGCAGGCAACCTTCCCCTACCTCGACAACGTCACCATCTGCGGACACAACCAGCAGGATCACGACTCGAACCTCGAGAGGTTCCTGAAAACCGCACAAAAACTCAACCTCACCTACAACGAGGACAAGTGCGTTTTCAACACCACGCATCTCTGCATACTAGGCAGCGTGGTGGAGAATGGGGAGATCGGACCAGACCCCGACCGATTGCGCCCCCTACGGGAGCTGCCCCTGCCCAACACTCCCAAAGCCCTGAAAAGGTGCCTGGGGTTATTTTCTTATTATTCCCAATGGGTCCCCAACTACTCCGACAAAGCCCGCCCCCTCTTGAAAGCATCCTCTTTTCCGCTCTCTGCTGAGGCCCACGCCGCCTTCAAAAGCATTAAGCAGGATATTGAGCGGGCCACGCTACAGGCAGTGGACGAGAACACTCCCTTTCAAGTGGAAAGTGATGCGTCTGACTTTGCCTTGGCGGCCACCCTCAACCAGGCGGGGCGGCCCGTAGCTTTCTTCTCGAGGACCCTCCAAGGGCCCGAGATCAGACACTCCTCCGTAGAAAAGGAGGCCCAAGCCATCGTGGAGGCAGTGCGCCACTGGCGCCACTACCTAGCCGGCAAACGCTTCACCCTACTTACCGACCAGCGGTCGGTAGTGTTTATGTTCAATAATAAACAGAGGGGGAAGATTAAAAATGATAAGATTCTTAGGTGGCGGATCGAGCTCTCCACCTTCGAGTATGACATCATTTACCGGCCAGGGGCCCTTAACGAATCCCCTGACGCCCTCTCACGAGGGATGTGTGCCAGCGCCACCGGGGATCGGCTACAGACCCTCCACAACGACCTCTGCCACCCAGGGGTCACGCGGCTGTTCCACTTCATAAAGTCCCGTAACTTACCCTACTCGCTTGAGGAAGTTCGGTCTCTGACCAGGAACTGCCGCACTTGCGCTGAGTGCAAGCCTCGGTTCTACCGCCCAGATAGAGCCCACTTAATCAAAGCTACACGGCCCTTTGAGCGGCTCAGCTTAGATTTCAAGGGCCCCCTCCCGTCAGTCGACCGCAATGTTTACTTCCTGAACATTGTGGACGAATACTCCCGTTTCCCATTCGCCTTCCCCTGCCCAGACATGACCAGCGCCACGGTCATTAAATGCCTCAACAGCCTGTTCTGCCTGTTCGGTATGCCAAGCTACATCCACACGGATAGGGGGGCGTCCTTCATGAGTGAAGAGCTACGCCAGTACATGCTGTCCAGGGGGATCGCCACGAGCCGTACCACCAGCTACAACCCCCGGGGTAACGGCCAAGTGGAGCGAGAGAACGGGACAGTATGGAAAGCAGTCACTCTAGCTCTAAGGACCAAGGGCCTCCCTATCTCCCGCTGGCAGGAAGTCCTCTCAGATGTGCTCCATTCGATACGGTCGCTATTGTGTACTGCCACTAATGCCACGCCTCATGAACGAATGTTTGTCTTTCCCCGGAAATCCACCTCAGGCGTATCCATGCCGTCATGGCTCTCCACCCCAGGTCCGGTATTCGTGCGAAGGCATGTGAGGGGCCACAAGACGGACCCTCTCGTGGAGCCAGTGCACCTACTCCACGCCAACCCCCAATATGCGTATGTCCAGCACGCCGACGGAAGGGAGGACACCGTGTCCATAAAAGACGTCGCCCCAGCCGGTAACGACAACAACCACGGCAATAGCAACAACAACGATCACAGCAACTCTTACCCACCCACTACTCTTTCATCACCCCCGGAAGAACATCGACCAACGGCACCCCCACCAACTACCCCTTCAACAACCCTGGCGGCACCCCCGGCAGAGACGCAGGAGGCCACCAGGGACACCCAGCCGACACCCGCGGCACCACAACAGCCACGTCGGTCGCAGAGGACTATCAAACCCCCGAACAGACTAAATCTATAGAAGGGGTGAATGTGATGAAATATTCCATTCATCACTGCCTGTGACTGTGGTTGGTTTCAGGTTTCAGTTCCCTTACCTCAGTTCCGTCTCCTCACCATTGTATTGTATATTGTAATGTATTGTGTGTAGGGCTCCGCCCATACCTGGCCCCTATGTAAGCAAGCTCAGTCTGGGCTCATATCCAGTACTGCAGACCTCCAGATGGAAGATACCTCTCTCCACTGCGTGTTACCTTCTAAGTTAATAAAAGCCTTGTTTTGTTTCGCTACCATCGAGTCTCGGAATTATTGAGGCACATCAGATACCAATCGACTGCAACAGGACATAGAAAGACTAGCAGAATGGGCAGACAGGTGGCAGATGGAATTTAATACAGAGAAGTGTGAGGTGATGCATTTTGGCAGAAGGAACAGGGAGAGGCAATATTCACTTAATGGCACAGTTTTAAAGAGTGTGCAGGGACAGAGGGACCTGGGAGTTAATGTGCATAGGTCCCTGAAGGTGGCAGGACATATTGAGAGAGTGGTTAACAAAGCATATGGGATCTTGGGCTTCATAAATAGAGGTATTGAGTACAAAAGTAGAGAAGTTATGCTGAACCTTTATAAAGTGCTGGTTAGGCCACAACTGGAGTATTGCGTCCAGTTCTGGTCACCAGACTTTAGGAAGGATGTGAAGGCCCTTGAGAGGGTGCAGAGGGGATTTACCAGAATGGTTCTGGGGATGGGGGATCTTAGCTACAAGGACAGGTTGGAGAAGCTGGATTTGTTTTCATTAGAGCAAAGGAGGTTGAGGGGTGATTTGATCGAGGTGTACAAGATTATGGCCGGTTTGGATAGGCTAGACGGGGAAAGGCTGTTCCCACTAGTTGATGGTACAAGGACTAGGGGACACAGATTTAAGGTTTTGGGCAAGAGATACAGGGGGGATGTGAGGAAAAACCTTTTTACGCAGCGAGTGGTGAGGACCTGGAACTCGCTGCCGACGGAAGTGGAAGCGGAGACACTCAATGTTTTCAAGGGGAGACTGGATAGGCACTTGAGGGAAATAAACTTGCAGGGCTACGGGGATAGAGAGGGGGAGTGGGACTGACTGGATTGCTCTACAGAGAGCTGGCACGGACTCGATGGGCTGAATGGCCGCCTCCTGTGCTGTTATGACTCTGACTGTATGTTAACCTCAGTTTTCTGTTGTTAGCCAGCTTGCTATCCATTCTGTTGCCTGCCCTCTGATTCCACATGTGCTGACCTTAGACATGAATCTACTATGTGGTACTGTATCGAAGGCCTTTTAAAAATCCAAATATATTACATCTATTGCATTACCCTTATCTACACTTTCTATTACTTCTTCAAAAATTCAATAAGGTTGGTCAAGCATGACCTTCCATTTTGAAATCTGGGCTAACTAATTATAATATTTTTGGTTTCTGGATGTTTTTAATGGAATCATAGAATCATAGAATGGTTACAGCACAGAAGGAGGCCATTCGGCCCATCGAGCCCATGCCGACTCTGCAAGAGCACTTCAGCTAGTCCCACTCCCCCGCCCTTTCCCCGTAGCCCTGCAAATTTTTTTCCTTCCGGTACTTATCCAACTCCCTTTTAAAAGCCACGATTGAGTCTGCCTCCATCACCCTTTCAGGCCGTGCATTTCAGATCCGAACCACTCACTGAGTAAAAAAGTTTTCCCTCATGTCGCCTTTGGTTCTTCTGCCAATCACCTTAAATCTGTGTCCTCTGGTTCTGCACCCTTGCACCAATGGGAACTTGTATTTATATAGCGCCTTTAATGTAGTGAAACGCCCCAAGGCGCTTCACAGGAGCGTTATCAAAATTTGACACCGAGCCAAATAAGGAGATATTGGGGCAGATGAGGTCACAAAGGGGGAGGTTTTAAGGAGCGTCTTAAGGAGGAGAGAGAGGTAGAGAGGGGGTGAGATTTCGGGGAATTCCAGAGCTTAGGGCCTCGGCAGCTGAAGGCATGGCAACTAATGTTGGCGCGATGGAAATCGGGGCTGCTCAAGAGACTAAAATTAGAGGAGTGCAGAGATCTCGGGGGGTTGTGGGGCTGGAGGAGGTCACAGAGATAGGGAGGGGGGGCGAGGCCATGGAGGGATTTGAAAACAAGGATGAGAATTTTAAAATCTCTTTCCGTCAGTATTATTCTCCCTGGTTCCACTCTCATCCCCTCAAAGTGAGCTTTATTCCGCCAATCTATTACTACGAGGTACGTGTTGCTATTAAAACTAGTCAGGTCTCGGCCTCCCTCCCCAGACACGGTCTGTGTTTCATGCTGCTCGTTAGTGTGATGGATGGGCTCGGGATCATTAATGGGACCCACACAGGAAGAGCCTCCAGCACCAATTCATTCCAAATCTCTTCAAATCGCTGCTAATGGGATTTTATTTTAATGGAGATAATTGTCAAAACAAACTGAGGAATTAATTCCCCACTGGAGCGGGGAGGGAGGGAGAGCGTGCTCCTAACCAACAGGCCTCAATCCTGCCTCCAGCTACTACCAGTTAAAGAGCCAACTCTGCTGGCAAGGATGCGGATAATAAACAACCAGAGAACAAAAGGCACTGTTAACAACACCGCCAACAGCAATCGGCAATTATACAGCGTCTTTAACACAGTAAAACATCCTAAGGCACTCACAGGAGCGTTATAAAACAAAATCAGACACCGAGCCACTTAACAGGGTATTCGGGCCGCTGACCAAAAGCTTGGTCAAAGAGGGAGGTTTTAAGGAGCGTCTTAAAGGTGGCATAATGGTTAGCACTGTTGCCTCACAGCACCAGGGACCCGGGTTCAAATCCGGCCTCGGGTGACTGTAAAGTCTGTGTGTTATCTGGCGAATTAATACACAGACTACAAGAGTAACTTTAACAGGACTTTACTATTCGAAGGTCAGGGCGAATCTGCCCAATAAATCCTTACACAGCACTTATATACCGGTGTGGTCACCACCGGTATTACAGTATACAGTAGCCAAGATAAAGTAGTGCAACCCTTAAAATAGTTCTCTTAAAGGTGGAACATTACATACACTACAATCCTCCCTTTTTAGGTTAACAATATATATATATTCCCATTAATATAACATCATAACATATATACAACTTTATGTAAAACAGTTCACAGATTCAGTCACTCTGGAGGCTTCCTGACTCTGTCCGGATAACGCCTTGGTGGTGTAGTAGTTTTCGGTGGTGTAGTAGGTTCTTCTGGCAAGGTCGATTCTGCTTGAAGGACAGTGTCAGGTTCATCTGATTCCAGTATTACCGGATCGGAGGTAGATGCTCTGGGTATCTCTGCTTCAACATTAGGCGTATAGAGTTGTGGAGTAGGTTGGCCCTTTGTGGATGACTCTATGATCTGGTCAACATGACGCCTTATTATGCTTTCACCAATGTCCACGGTATACATCAGCGGTCCTAGCCTTTTTCCAATAGTTCCAGGCTGCCATTTCTCGGTACGGTAGTCCCGGGCCAAAACTTGTTGACCTATCTGGAAGGTTCTAGTTGGCCTTTCATTCATGCCTTGAAATTGCCGGTTCTCTACGTCCCTTCTGACGTTTGGCTTAATCAAATCCAGCCAGCATCTTAGTCTTCTATTGAAAAACATCATGGCGGGAGTTTGGTTTGTGACCGCATGTGTTGCATTCCTGTACACCAACAAGAAGTTATCTACCTTATGTTGTAGATTTATGTCTTCATTACCCATGGCCTTTATGGCCTTCTTGAAGGTCTGGACAAACCTTTCAGCTAATCCATTGGTGGCGGGATGGTATGGGGCGGACGTGTAGTGCTTAACCCCATTGCTTTTTAAGAACTTCCTGAATTCTTCGGACACAAATTGCGGTCCATTATCAGAACAGATCTGTTCCGGCAGCCCATTCCTGGCAAATATGTTCCTTAATACTGTGATGGTTTTTTCCGTGGTGGTGGAGGACATCTTTATTACCTCCGGCCACTTGGAGTGTGCATCCACCGCGATTAAAAACATTGAGTCCATAAATGGACCAGCAAAGTCGATATGTACCCTTTGCCATGGAGATGAGGGCCACTCCCATGGATGCAGAGGAGCTTGTGGTGGGGCGTTTTGGACCTTCTGGCATCCTAGACAGCTCTTGGTTATTTCTTCGATGTCTCCATCAATACCTGGCCACCACACAAACGCTCTGGCTAGGTTCTTCATTTTCACTCCACCCAGATGCCCCTCATGAAGCTCCTTTAGCACTTTATGCTGGAGTTTGGGTGGAATCACCACTCTAGATCCACACATCAAGGTTCCTCAGCACACTGACAGCTGTTCTCTTCTTTGCGAAAATGCTGGCAACAGTGGTTCGCCATGTGCTGGCCATCCCTCCACCGTTAAATCGTAGACTCGTGAGAGAGTCGGGTCATTTCTTGTTTCCTTTTCGATCATAGAATTTGTTACTGGTAGACATTCCACTATGGTTGAGTGGAACATCTCCACTGGGTCCACTGTAGTTGCCTTTTCTACCACTGGCAACGGTAGGCGCGATAACCCATCAGCATTTCCATGCTGTTTGGACCTTTTGTATTCGATGTCATATTGGTGTGCCCCTAGTAAAACGGACCACCTCTGTAGCCTTTGCGCTGTCATAGTGGAAACGGCCTTGTTAGGGTTGAATATGGATACCAACGGCTGGTGGTCTGTCAGCAATGTAAACTTCTTGCCCTGCAGGTAATGATTGAATTTCTTTACTCCCCACACAAGGCTGAGAGCCTCCCTATCTATCTGAGCATAATTGCGCTCAGCGGAGGTCAATGATCGGGATGCAAATGCGACTGGCCTTTCCGAGCCATTTGGCAACTTGTGTGAGAGTACTGCTCCAATACCATAAGGGGAAGCATCACAAGCTAGACGAAGAGGTAGCGTTAGATTGAAGTGAGCCAACACTTCCTCAGAGGTGATCAATGCCTTGCTTTTGCGAAAGGTCTTCTTACAGTCCTCGCTCCACTTCCATGGTACTTCTTTCCGCAACAGAGCATTCAGCGGGTGCAGCACCGTGGATAGATTTGGCAGAAACTTATGGTAATAGTTAATCAACCCCAGAAACGACCTCAACTGTGATACATTTTCCGGAGCGGGGGCCTTCACGACAGCTTCGATCTTTTCAGGTGACTTGTGCAGGCCCTCTTGGTCAATGACATGACCACAGTACGAGATCCGTTTCTGGAAGAACTCACATTTCTGGCGGTTAGCTCGAAGGCCATATTCCTTCAACCTGGTGAGCACCAGTTTCAAATTTGTGAGGTGTTCCTCCTCGTCCTCTCCCGTAATCAGGATATCGTCCAAGTAACACTGAGTGCTTGGAATACCCTGTAAGACCTGCTCCATGGCCCTCTGCCAAATTGCTGGAGCCGAAGCTACTCCAAAAACCAGTCTATTATATCGATACAAGCCTCTGTGCGTGTTGATTGTGAGATACTGGCGCGACTCTTCCTCGACTTCCATCTGTAAGTATGCTTGCGCCAGGTCTATCTTGGTGAAGTGTTTCCCGCCAGACAATGAAGCAAAGATATCCTCAATCCGCGGAAGCGGGTATTGTACCGTGTGAAGCACCGGATTAACTGTGATCTTGAAGTCTCCGCAGATGCGGACCTTTCCCGGTCCCCCTGGCTTGTTACTCGACGAAGGCTTCATGACGGGAACAATGGGCGTGGCCCACTCACTCCAGTCCACCTTAGACAGTACCCCTGAACGTTCAAGCTCTTCCAGTTCTGCCTCCACAGCAGGTCGTATCGCGTAAGGTACCGATCTGGCTTTGAAAAATTTTGGGCTTGCATGTTCTGCAATCTTGATTTTTGCCTTAATTCCTCTCAGTATTCCCAGTCCCTGCTTGAATACCTCTTTAGCCTCGTCCAATATTCTGGACAATCGTTCAGGTTTGACATCTTTCTTTCCGGAATCTACCATCATTGTGTTTAGGGAGTGCCAGTCTTATCTTTATTTTCCTGATCCACTCCCGCCCCAGAAGTGGTGGACCTCCCTCGGGTAGTACATATATGTCCATTCCTTGGTGTTCTTTGCCCTTGTGTCTGACCTTGACTTTTATCTTTCCGATGGGGTATACTTTATGCCCCGTGTATGTCTGCAATACTATCTCCGTATCCCGTAGGGGAATATGTTTGAATAACTTTTTGTAATCTTGCTTATTCATGACCGTCAACGCCGATCCGGTGTCCACTTCCATCTTCACTTGGACTTTTGCAATCTGTAGTGTGACCCAGATAGTTTGTCGGTCAGTTTCCTTACTCACATTGTGAATCCTCAGACTACCCAGTTCCTTGCTGTTGGAGTCTGAATCCGAATTCTGTTCATCTGAACCCTTCACAGTCACCTTATGTACCTTTCTGTACTTCTTCTGCGGTGACTTATTGTTGCTGGTCTTCTTTCCTGACCGGCATACTTTAGCTATGTGACCAAGCTTGCCACATTTTCTACATTCCTGGTTTTTAAACCAGCATTGGTTCTGGTCGTGTGTTGTCTTCCCACAACGATAACATTTCGTTGTACCCGAAGTCATTTGATCCACGCTGAGTACCGCTGTCTTCAGCTGCATTTCCGCCGTGCCTCTCGCTGCGGCTTCGTGCGATGCTGCAATAAGGACAGCCTCATCAAGTGTAAGATCGTTCTCTTTGAGCAGTTGCTTTTGTGTTTCTTCCTTCGACATCCCACACACGAACTTGTCTCTCAGTGCCTCTGTCAGATTTTCCCCCAACTGACAGTATTTTGCTAGCCTACGCAGTTCAACCAAGTACTCCGCGTTGCTTTCCTCTTTTAGTTGCGTTCTCACGTAAAATTTAGATCGTTCTGCTTGTGATGAAATATTCCATTCATCACTGCCTGTGACTGTGGTTGGTTTCAGGTTTCCCCTCACCATTGTATTGCCTGTGACTGTGGTTGGTTTCAGGTTTCTCCTCACCATTGTATTGTATATTGGAATGTATGGAATGTGTTGTGTGTAGGGCTCCGCCCATACCTGGCCTCTATGTAAGCCAGTTCAGTCTGGCCTCATATCCAGTACTGCAGAGCTCCAGATGGAAGATACCTCTCTCCACTGCGTGTTATCTTCTAAGTTAATAAAAGCCTTGTTTTGTTCCGCCAACATCGAGTCTCGGGATTATTGAGGCACATCACCGCTAACATCAGCGGTGTGGGGTTCAAATGATCCTTCAGGACAGCAACAATATTAGCGAAAGACTGATCCGCCGGTTTAGCTGGTGATAGAAGATGCTTCAATAGCCCGTATGTCTTCGCACCCATTGAGTTTAGTAAGGTTAGAGCTTTATCATAATTTGCTATCTTATTGACCTTACAATATATCTCGATGCGTTCTACATACGTGGCCCAATCTTCCACATCGGAATCGAAATCGTTGATGTTACCACGCTTAGGCATCTTCACAATCTTTCTGAGAACAACAACGAAATTTTTCTTTACTTTTTAACTTTTTTTTTCAAAAATGGCGGTTTCCCACGCTTATCTTCTCCCCCGCCTCCGAAGATGGCGGTTTCCCGCGCTTGTCTTCCTCTGGCGGGGGGGTAAGCTTTGCCCTCGGGCGACGACCGCTGGCTTTCGGGTTTCGCAGCCTGCGCGCCGGCTTCAGTTTATTCTGAAGCTCTCCCGCTCGCTCGGGCTCTGTCTCTCCCTCAGCGGCTTTCAATCGCGCCTCCCCAGCCCTCTCGCAGTCCGGTCCTTTCCTCCCCCGGCTGCGGCTGAGTTCTCCGCGGTTTTATTTATTTATTTCTTCCCACGCCTTACGATCCCGGTCGCAGCGCCTCGCGGCCTCGGTAGCTGCCCGGCCTTTTTCGCCGGTCGCGGTCGAGCTGTCTCCCGATGCTGTTGCGTCACCCAGCCCGCTTGTAGCCCGGTCTCTCACACCGGCTGCGTTCCCGCTTGTAGCCCGGTCTCTCACACCGGCTGCGTTCCCGCTTGTACCGCGGCTTCCGTGCCCTATGCTGCCCCAGTCTCAGCGTCTCTGGCCCCGACTTCTGTCCGGCTCCTTTCCCCCGACCGTGGTCGAGTTCACCGCCCTTATCCTCCGTTTCTTTTTATTTCCCCCCTACTCACAGTCAACGTGGCCGACTTGCTTCTTGTGGCTGATCGGCTCACTCACCACCGTGACAGAAGGGACGATCACTGCCTGTTGCTGATGGAAGGCTTCGTGTCTGAATTCTTCCTTCTTCCTTGCTCTGCAGACTCGAGTCTTCTCTCAGCAGAACGACTAGGGCGGATGCCTCTTCTCGACGCTCGTTAACTGCTTCGGCTGTATCGCTGCCGCAGGGTAAGATCGAACTCGTCGCCACTGTAAAGTCTGTGTGTTATCTGGCGAATTAATACACAGACTACAAGAGTAACTTTAACAGGACTTTACTATTCGAAGGTCAGGGCGAATCTGCCCAATAAATCCTTACACAGCACTTATATACCGGTGTGGTCACCACCGGTATTACAGTATACAGTAGCCAAGATAAAGTAGTGCAACCCTTAAAATAGTTCTCTCAAAGGTGGAACGTTACATACACTACAGTGACTGTCTGTGTGGAGTTTGCACATTCTCCCCGTGTTTGCGTGGGTTTCCTCCGGGTGCTCCGGTTTCCTCCCACAGTCCAAAGATGTGCGGGTTAGGTTGATTGGCTATGATAAATTGACCCTTAGTGTTAGGGGGATTAAATACGTGGGGTTATGGGGATCGGGTGGGATATGTGTTGGTGTAGGGGTTACGGGGATCGGGTGGGATATGTGTCGGTGCAGGCTCGATGGGCCGAAATGGCCTCTATCTGTATTGTGGGGTTTCTGTGATTCTGTGAAAGGAGAAGCGAGAGGTGGAGAAGCGGAGATTTTAGGGGAATTCCAGAGCTTAGGGCCTCGGCAGCTGAAGGCACGACCACCAGTGGTGGAGCGATTTAAAATCAGGGAGAGGAAGAAAGAAAGACTTGCATTTCTATAGCGCCTTTCACAACCTCAGGACGTTCCAAAGCGCTTTACAGCCAATGAAGTACTTTTGAAGTGTAGTCACTGTTGTAATGTAGGAAACACGGCAGCCAATTTGCGCACAGCAAGCTCCCACAAACAGCAATGTGATAATGATCAGATATTGCATGATGCGTAAGAGGCCAGAATTGGAGGAGCGCAGATATCTGGGAGGGTTGTGGGGCTGGAGGGGGTTACAGAGATGGGGAGGGGCGAGGCCATGGAGGGGTTTGAACATGAGGTGGGGAATTTTAAAATCGAGGTGTTGAATACAAGATCTTCTGTTTCTTTTCCCTGACTAGATGTTGGAAAGTGAGCTGGACTGTCAGAGTCTTTCGCCCCGAGTCTCCAATGAAACTGGGCGGAGGCTGTTGCCTGCCTCACTCTGCCGTCCTGAGGAAGCAGCCAATCCGATGGAGAAGCTGTGGGAGGCCGTGGAAACCCTCAAGCAGGCTGGGGTGGAGGAGCGGGAGGAAATACGACAGGAGGCCCATGACGTTCAGCTCCTCTTCACTCAGGCATGGTGCATTGTCTGTCAGTATTATTTGCCCCAGTTCTATTCTCATCCCCTCAAAATGAGCTATTAAAGAGTTGGGCTGTTGAGGAGGTGGGAGGTGAAATCCGCATCTCTCCACACTTAGCCACACCCAGACATAGTAACATAGAAACATAGAAGATAGGAGCAGGAGTGGGCCATTCGGCCCCTCGAGCCTGCTCCGCCATTCAATGAGAACATGGCTGATCATCCAAACTCAGTACCCTGTCCCTGCCTTCTCCCCATATCCCTTGATCCCTTAAGCCTTAAGAAATATATCCAACTCCTTGAATATATTTAATGAACTGGCCTCCACCGCCCTCTGTGGTAGAGAATTCCACAGGTTCACCACTCTCTGGGTGAAGAAATTCCTCCTCATCGCAGACCGTCGGATCAAACTGAAGCCTAAATTTAGCCTGGCTTGGGCCTACTATTGGGCCTGCCTCAGGTTGGGGCCTGCTGCTGACTAGATTTGGTTGGGGATCGAAGGGACCACTCCCTCCACGACACCCTGGTCCACTCCTCAATCACCCCCAACACCCCTTCCCCTTCGCCCGGCACCTTCCCGTGCAAGCGCAGGAGGTGCAACACCTGCCCTTTTACCTCAGTCCTTCCCACTGGGCGGGAGGGGGGTGTAGGGTGGGGGGAGGGGGGTGTAGGGTGGGGGGAGGGCGGTGTAGGGTGGGGGGAGGGGTGTAGGGTGGGGGAGGGGGTGTAGGGTGGGGGAGGGGGGTGTAGGGTGGGGGGAGGGGGTGTAGGGTGGGGGAGGGGGTGTAGGGTGGGGGTGTGGGGGGTGTAGGGGGTGGGGGAGGGGGTGTGGGGGGTGTAGGGGGTGGGGTGTGTGGGGAGGGGGTGTAGGGTGGGGGAGGGGGTGTAAGGTGGGGGTGTAGGGTGGGGGAGGGGGTGTAGGGTGGGGGTGTAGGGTGGGGGAGGGGGTGTAGGGTGGGGGAGGGGGTGTAGGGTGGGGGAGGGGGTGTAGGGTGGGGGGAGGGGTGTAGGCGGGGGGAGGGGTGTAGGGTCCTACACGGTCTCTCTATCTCTGTCTCTCTCTCTCTATCTCTTTCTATCTATCTATCTCTCTCTCTCTATCTCTGTCTCTCTCTCTCAATTCAATTCAATTCAAATTGCTTTATTGGCAGACAAGGTACATCTTATGTTGCCAAAGCACAGAAAAACATGTATGATTGAACACGTAAATGCAGATCTAGACATAGTGTATAGACAGATATATCCCTGTATACATAAATATACACACATATAATATGCATATAATCTTTTCTTAGATTTAATGGTTGTCCCTCTGCTTATGGCAAGCTGTAACATAGTTTGCCGCTAAAGTTATGTAATTTCTCTGTTCCCCTAATAGATATGGGAGTTTTTGGTGGTCATTCAAATTTTTGAATTCAGGGCATATTTTTGTGAATTTTGGTAGAAATTCCCCCTTATGTCCTGATAGTTTCCACAAGTTGTGAGGAGTGCATCTCTGTCTCCACCACTCCCTGACTGCAGTGAGAGCATATCCTGTCCTCTCTTGGCAGCCGGTCTGCTGTGTCTGCCTTTTTTGATGGCCAGGCTATGCTCACTAAGTCTGTACATTGTCAAGGTTTTCCTCAGTTTGCTATCTTTTACCATGGTCAGGTAATCAACCATGGTGTATTGTCTGTTAGGGCCAAATAGCAATCGAGTTTGTTTGGGTTTTTGTTGTTTCTGCCCAATATGACGATATTTTTCCTTTGTTTAGTGACAATTGTGTGGGTCGAATTTTCTGTGCTACGATGTCACTGTCTGGGGCTGGTTATTGTTAGTAGTGTTGTATTTACTTCACTGAGTCCCAGGACTAGTTGACTGAGGGTATTCTTCTTTATGATCCTCTCTTGGCATTTCAGGGCTTCGTAATGATAGCAGTGGGGGTTGCTCATTTTTAGTGTGTTTCCAAATTTGGTGGCTCTTTTTGGATAGTAATTAAAAGTGGATATTGGTCTAGTTCTGCCCTGCATGCATTGTTTGCGGTTTTCCTTTGAGTCCGGAGGATACTTTTACAGAATTCTGCATGTCGGATCTCAATTGGGTGTTTGTCCCATTTTGCAAATTCTTGTTGTGTTAGCGGTCCCCACACCTCACTGCCATAGAGTGCAATTGGTTCAATTACTGATTTAAAATTTTTGAGCCAAATGCCAATTGGGATTTCTATTTGGATTGATGTTTTAATGGCTTAGAAAGCCCTTCTTGCTTTCTCTTCAGTTCATCACAGCAGATGAAAATTTCCCGTAGAACTGATTTTAAGCCCAAGTATGTGTAGTTAGTGGTTTGTTCAATTGTAGTTGTTCCTAGTGTGAAATTTATTCTGGGTCACTGATGTCTGGATCTTTGCTGGAACACAAGGACTTTGGTTTTTTGGGGGTTTATTGTCAGGGCCAGGTCTGACAGAACAACTCTAGCAGATCCAGGTTCTGCTGTAGACCCTCCTTAGTTGGTGACAGCAGAACCAGGTCATCTGCATAGAGGAGGAATTTAACCTTGGATTCACATAGGGTGAGGCCGGGTGCTGTAGATTGTTCAAGTAGTTTTGCCAGTTCATTTATGTAAATATTAAAGAGTGTCAGGTGAGATGGGCGAGCCCTGCGTCACCCCCTGCCCTGTGGGAAGTATTTTGTTTGTTTGTCTCCAATTTTAACTGCACATTTATTGTTTGTATAACATTGATTTAATTACATCATATGTTTTTCCCCCTACACCACTTTCAATAAGTTTCAAGAATAGACCGTCGTGCCAGATGGAAGTGAAAGCCTTCTGGAATCTATAAAGCAGGCAAAAATTTTGCTTTTGTTTTGATGAACGTTTGTCAATTAGGGTCTGCAGGGTGAAGATATGATCTGATGTTCTATAGTTTGGTAGGAATCCAATTTGGCTTTTACTCAAGACATTGTGCTCCTCAAGGAAGTTTATAAGTCTTTTGTTTATGATACTACAGAATACCTTCCCCAGGTTACTGTTTACACAGATGCCTCAATAGTTATTTGGGTCAGCTTTGTCTCCACTTTCTCTCACTGACTCTCTCTGTCTCCTTCTCTCTGTCTCTGTCTCTTTCTCTCTCTCTGTCTCTCTCACTCTCTCTCTGTCTCTCTCTCTCTGTCTCTCTCACTCACTCTCTATCTCTGTCTCTCTCTATCTATCTCTCTCTACCTCTGTCTCTCTCACTCTCTCTATCTCTATCTCTCACTCTCACTGTCTCTATCTCTCTCTATCTCTGTCTCTCTCTGTCTCTATCTATCTCTCTCTATCTCTGTCTCTCTCTCTCTCTCTCTCTGTCTCTCTATCTCTGCCTCTCTCTCTGTCTCCCTCTCTCTGTCTCTGTCTCTTTCTCTCTCTCTATCTCTATCTCTCACTCTCACTGTCTCTCTCTATCTCTCTCTATCTCTGTCTCTCTATCTCTGCCTCTCTCTCTCTCTTTCTCTCTGTCTCTCTCACTCTCTCCATCTATCTCTCTCTATCTATCTCTCGCTATCTATCTCTATCAATTCAATTTCAATTCAAATGCTTTATTGGCATGAAAGTTTACAGGGAACCATATTGCCAAAGCTTACATAACAAAAAGTACAGTTTTCCAACATTCTGTAGGTGTCAAACAATATTGACCTTCGTTGGGTACATACAATATTACTTTAAACAATATTAATTTAAACAGTCGTTGTACATCGTTGGGTACATTCAGTATTAATTTTAAACAGTCCTCAGGTTGTGACATGTTGTTATATATTTGGCACCAAGGTATGGTCTATCTCCTTCTCCCAGGACTAATCTTAATTTTGACAGGTCATCCAATTCTTTGAAATCTGGGGTTGTTTGGCTGAGCTTGTCAAATAATATGTTTCTTGTTGTGTTGAATTTTTCGCATTTTAGGAGGAAATGCATCTCTGTCTCAACCTCGCCGGCCAGACATTGATCACATATTCTATTCTCTCTAGGCTGCCAGGATTTCTTGTATCTTCCTTTTTCAATTGCCAGTTGGTGGTCGCTTAGTCTGTACCTGGTGAGGGTCTGTCTCTGTTTTGTGTCTCTGATGGTCGAGAGATAGTCTGCCAGTTTATATTCTCTTTTTAGGGCCCGGTAACATTCTAATCTGCTTTGGCTTTTGGTTATTTTGTTCCAATGTTCCAGGTAGGTTTCTTTGCATTGTTTAATGATTTGGTTCACTCGGATTGGTGTTTGGACGGCAGTGTTGGTCTGGGACTGGTCAGGGTCCGGCTGAGTAGGAGTACTTAGTTTCAGTAGCAGCTGACTCAGGGGACTCTTTTCTGGGTTTAGCTCTTGGGCCTGGAAGGCTTTAAAATGAAGGGTGTCTGGGGAGCCAGATTTGAGGTGATTCAGGAAGTTTAGTGCTCGTTTTTGGATGTTTATTATCAGTGGGTATCTGCCTAGTTCAGCTCTGCATGCATTTGTTGGTGTTTTCCTTTGGGTGCGAAGAATGCTTCGGCAAAATTCTGCA
Organism: Somniosus microcephalus; assembly: GCF_052327205.1. Lineage (NCBI taxonomy): Eukaryota > Metazoa > Chordata > Chondrichthyes > Squaliformes > Somniosidae > Somniosus > Somniosus microcephalus. The sequence continues at coordinate 247,572,037 of NC_140995.1, read as the reverse complement.
TGTAGGGCTTCTATTGTGTGTTTTTCCCATTTAGTGTAGCTATGGTGATTGAGCGGGCCCCATACTTCACTACCGTACAGCGCAATGGGCAGGATTATGCTGTCAAATATTTTGAGCCAGATTTTGATTGGGATTTGGATGTTGTAGAATTTTCTTTTTATTGCATATAGGGCTCTTCGGGCTTTTTCTTTTAGTGCATTCACTGCTATGCTGAAGCTCCCTGATGCTGTAATGGTTAGACCAAGGTAAGTGTAGCTCATAGTGTGTCCTATGATGGTATCACTGAGAGTAAACTGGTATTTGTTTTCCTGACACCTGGGCCTTTTTTGAAAAATCATGATGTTGGTTTTCTTTAGATTTACTGTTAGGGCCCAATTTTGGCAGTATTTGTCGAGTAGGTCTAGTTGTTGCTGTAATCCCTGTTCTGTGGGAGACAGCAGAACCAGGTCGTCCGCATAGAACAGGGATTTCACTTCTCCATCCAGGAGACAGAGACCCGGTGACTCGCTTTGCTCCAGCATGTCTGCTAATTCATTTATGTATATGTTGAACAGGGTCAGGCTCAAATTGCAGCCCTGCCGGACGCCTCTTCTCTGGGTGAAGAAACCGGTGCATTTGTCTCCAATTTTGACACCGCATTTATTTTTCAGATACATCGATTTAATAAGGTCATAGACTTTGCCCCCTATTCCACACTGAAGAAGTTTATAATAGAGCCCTTCGTGCCAGATAGAGTCAAAGGCTTTCTTGAAGTCAATGAAACAAGCGAATATTTTCCCATTTTTTGTTTGGTGTATATGTTTTTCAATGAGAGTGTGAAGGATATAGATATGGTCGGTGGTGCGGTGTTTTGGAAGAAAGCCTATTTAATTTTTTCTAAGGATATTATGTTTGTTAAGAAAATCCAGTAATCTACTATTTAGAATACTGCAGAATAACTTCCCTAGACAACTGTTGACACAGATGCCGCGGTAGTTATTCGGGTCTGATTTGTTTCCACTTTTATATATGGGAGAGATGAGTCCTTGGCACCAGATATCGGGAAAACAGCCTGAACGTAATATGATGTTGAATAACTTGAGTACAGCACCCTGCATCTCCATATTGCTGAACTTGAGCATTTCATTTTTGATGTTGTCTGGACCACAGGCTTTCTTTAGGTGGAGAGATTTTGTTTTTGTGGCCAGTTCTTTCCATGTGATTGGCGAGTCCAGAGGGTTTTGGTTGTCTTTAATTGTTGCTTCTAATGTGTGGAGTTTTTCTGTGACATGATGTTGACTTGGGTTTGTTTCGTTTATTGGGATGTCTTTGTAGAGGTTTTCAAAATGTGTTTTCCAGATGTCGCCATCTTGGATTGGTAATGCTTGCAATTGTGTTGTACTCAGGTTATTCCACATATCCCAGAATTGATTTGGATTAATGGAGTTTTCAATTTCTTCGAGTATTTTGTGGGTATAATTTTGTGTTTTGTTCCTAATGGTGTGTTTATATCTTTTGAGGGTCTCATTGTATCTAATACGTAGGTCTGGATTGTTTGGTTGGCGATGCTTTTGGTTTGATATTTTTCTCAGGTCTTTTCTGGCATTTTTGCATTCGTGGTCAAACCATTTCTCATTTTTATTTTGTCTTTTGTAACGTTTCCTCTTCTGTTTCACAAGGTCGGCTTTTACAGCTGCCTCATGGAAGATCATATTTATATCATCTATGGCCATGTTTACACCATCTCTGGTGATCTCATATAGATTTTCTTTAAATTTTGATATTTTACTTGTGAGATCAGGTGAATTTAGTGCTGTGATGAATTTATCTCCACTGTCTGGGGCCCATCTGTATGTCTGGTTTATTTTATGGAGCTTACTGCGTTCCTTTTTTGTGTCTGTAGTTTGGGCAGAAAGTTTAAGGTACACATTTATTTGGTTATGGTCTGAGAGGGGGGATTGCTGCCTGACAGTGAATGCGTTGATATCGCAGGGGTCCAGGTCAGTGATTGTATAATCCACCACACTAGACCCAAGAGTTGAGGAATATGTGAGTCTCCCTAAGGAGTCCCCTCTGAACCAACGTTAACTATGTACAGGCCTAAGGCTCGGCAGAGTTGCACTACCTCCCTACCGCTTTTATTTATTTCACAATCAAGGTTGTTCCGATTTGCGATGGCTGGTGTGACATATAAAGGGGTCTGGCCAAACACATGGTTGTTGCCCTGTGGGTCTATGAAGTCAGGTTCACATCCGGTCCTTGCATTTAGGTCCCCACATAGTAGCACCTTTCCTTGGGCCTGGAAATGGCTGATTTCCATGTGGAGAGTAACAAATAACTCCTCTTCAAAATATGGCGATTCTATTGGAGGTATGTAGATCGCACATAAGTAGACATCTTTTTTTGCTATTCCTATATTTTTATCTAATTTTAGCCATACGTGTGATTTTCCCTGTTTTTTCGGTGAGATGTGTTTGTCCAGTTCTCCTTTATACCACACCAAGATTCCCCCGGAGGTTCTGCCCTTGCGTGTCTTAGTGTTCTTTACTGAGGGCACAGTGATTTCATGGTACATTGGAGGACAGTGGGTGGGCACGTCCTTTTGGCACCATGTTTCTGTTAACACAATTATATCAATGTCTTTTATAGCTTTTAGGAATTCAGGGTCTGTACTCTTCATCCCAAAAGTTGAGGAGCGGAGACCCTGGATATTCCAGCAGCTTATGTGGAAAGAACGCATTTATATAGTTCAAAAAACGAAATAAAATGGACCTATTTTGTGGGATGAGTGTGAAAACACTAGTTTCTATAATGCTAAATGACGATTTAGTATAAATTTCATGAGGCATGCACATACTGCTATCTAATAATAGTAATAGTAATGATAAAATAACAATAATGATAATGATAAAATAACAATATTAATAATTTAGTGCATTCCTCTCCGGCTTTCTATCAGGGTGCTCATCATCGTCATGATCTTTCTCAGTTCTTGGTCTATCTATCTATCTATCTATCTATCTCTCTCTGTCTCTGCCTCTCTCTGTCTCTCTATCTATCTGTCTCTCTCTCTCTATCTCTCTATCTCTGTCTCTCTCGCTCTGTGTGTCTCTCTCTCTCCCTCTGTGTCTCTCTCTCTCTCTCTCTCTCTCTCTCACTCTCTGTGTCTCTCTCTATCTCTGTCTCTCTCGCTCTGTGTCTCTCTCTCTCTCTCTCTCTCTCTCTCACTCTCTGTGTCTCTCTCTATCTCTGTCTCTCTCGCTCTGTGTGTCTCTCTCTCTCTCACTCACTTTCTGTCTATCCAACTGTCATTTTCTGGATTGTGTTTCCAGGTTTCCGATGTTGCCAGAAGGATCGAGAAGCTTATTTCTCAGGCGGAGACTCTTACTGTTAAAGTCCAGGACACTGAGGACAACCTGACGACCCTGGAATTTGACCCCGATCCCCAGGAGCTGCTGGACCTGCTCCACCAGCAGGAGGCGCTGGAGGCAAATAACATCTTGTGCTCACGGGGGTGTGTGTGTGTGTCGGTGTGTGTGTGTCGGGGTGTGTGTGTGTCGGGGTGTGTGTGTGTGTCGGGGGGTGTGTGTGTGTCGGGGGGTGTGTGTGTCGGGGTGTGTGTGTGTCGGGGTGTGTGTGTGTCGGGTGTGTGTGTCGGGGGTGTGTGTGTGTGTCGGGGTGTGTGTGTGTGTCGGGGTGTGTGTGTGTGTCGGGGGGTGTGTGTGTGTCGGGGGGGTGTGTGTGTCGGGGGGTGTGTGTGTGTCGGGGTGTGTGTGTGTCGGGGGGTGTGTGTGTGTCGGGGGGTGTGTGTGTGTCGGGGTGTGTGTGTGTCGGGGGGTGTGTGTGTGTCGGGGGGTGTGTGTGTGTCGGGGTGTGTGTGTGTGTCGGGGTGTGTGTGTGTGTCGGGGGGTGTGTGTGTGTCGGGGGGTGTGTGTGTGTCGGGGGGTGTGTGTGTGTCGGGGTGTGTGTGTGTCGGGGTGTGTGTGTGTGTCGGGGTGTGTGTGTGTCGGGGTGTGTGTGTGTGTCGGGGGTGTGTGTGTGTCGGGGTGTGTGTGTGTGTCGGGGTGTGTGTGTGTCGGGGTGTGTGTGTGTGTCGGGGGTGTGTGTGTGTCGGGGTGTGTGTGTGTGTCGGGGGTGTGTGTGTGTCGGGGGGTGTGTGTGTGTCGGGGGTGTGTGTGTGTCGGGGTGTGTGTGTGTGTCGGGGGTGTGTGTGTGTCGGGGTGTGTGTGTGTGTCGGGGGTGTGTGTGTGTCGGGGGGTGTGTGTGTGTCGGGGGGTGTGTGTGTGTCGGGGGGTGTGTGTGTGTCGGGGGGTGTGTGTGTGTCGGGGGGTGTGTGTGTGTCGGGGGTGTGTGTGTGTCGGGGGTGTGTGTGTGTCGGGGGTGTGTGTGTGTCGGGGGGTGTGTGTGTGTCGGGGGTGTGTGTGTGTCGGGGGTGTGTGTGTGTCGGGGGTGTGTGTGTGTCGGGGGTGTGTGTGTGTCGGGGTGTGTGTGTGTCGGGGTGTGTGTGTGTCGGGGTGTGTGTGTGTCGGGGTGTGTGTGTGTGTCGGGGTGTGTGTGTGTCGGGGGGTGTGTGTGTGTCGGGGTGTGTGTGTCGGGGTGTGTGTGTGTCGGGGGTGTGTGTGTGTCGGGGTGTGTGTGTGTCGGGGTGTGTGTGTGTGTCGGGGGTGTGTGTGTGTCGGGGGGTGTGTGTGTGTCGGGGGTGTGTGTGTGTCGGGGGTGTGTGTGTGTCGGGGGTGTGTGTGTGTCGGGGTGTGTGTGTGTCGGGGTGTGTGTGTGTGTCGGGGTGTGTGTGTGTGTCGGGGGGTGTGTGTGTGTCGGGGTGTGTGTGTGTGTCGGGGGTGTGTGTGTGTCGGGGGTGTGTGTGTGTGTCGGGGTGTGTGTGTGTGTCGGGGTGTGTGTGTGTGTCGGGGTGTGTGTGTGTGTCGGGGGGTGTGTGTGTGTCGGGGTGTGTGTGTGTGTCGGGGTGTGTGTGTGTGTCGGGGTGTGTGTGTGTGTCGGGGGTGTGTGTGTGTCGGGGTGTGTGTGTGTGTCGGGGGTGTGTGTGTGTCGGGGTGTGTGTGTGTGTCGGGGGGTGTGTGTGTGTCGGGGTGTGTGTGTGTGTCGGGGTGTGTGTGTGTGTCGGGGGTGTGTGTGTGTGTCGGGGTGTGTGTGTGTGTCGGGGGGTGTGTGTGTGTCGGGGTGTGTGTGTGTGTCGGGGTGTGTGTGTGTCGGGGTGTGTGTGTGTGTCGGGGTGTGTGTGTGTGTCGGGGTGTGTGTGTGTGTCGGGGTGTGTGTGTGTCGGGGTGTGTGTGTGTGTCGGGGGGGTGTGTGTGTGTCGGGGTGTGTGTGTGTGTCGGGGTGTGTGTGTGTCGGGGTGTGTGTGTGTGTCGGGGTGTGTGTGTGTCGGGGTGTGTGTGTGTGTCGGGGTGT
>NC_140995.1:247525460-247566149 GCF_052327205.1 Somniosus microcephalus | reverse complement strand
GTGTGTGTGTCGGGGGGTGTGTGTGTGTCGGGGTGTGTGTGTGTGTCGGGGTGTGTGTGTGTCGGGGGGTGTGTGTGTCGGGGGGTGTGTGTGTGTCGGGGGGTGTGTGTGTGTCGGGGTGTGTGTGTGTCGGGGTGTGTGTGTGTCGGGGGGTGTGTGTGTCGGGGTGTGTGTGTGTCGGGGGTGTGTGTGTGTCGGGGTGTGTGTGTGTCGGGGGTGTGTGTGTGTGTCGGGGGGTGTGTGTGTGTCGGGGGGTGTGTGTGTGTCGGGGGGTGTGTGTGTGTCGGGGGGTGTGTGTGTGTCGGGGTGTGTGTGTGTCGGGGGGTGTGTGTGTGTCGGGGGGTGTGTGTGTGTCGGGGGGTGTGTGTGTGTGTCGGGGTGTGTGTGTGTCGGGGGTGTGTGTGTGTCGGGGGTGTGTGTGTGTCGGGGGGTGTGTGTTGTGTGTCGGGGTGTGTGTGTGTCGGGGGTGTGTGTGTGTGTCGGGGTGTGTGTGTGTCGGGGGTGTGTGTGTGTCGGGGGTGTGTGTGTGTCGGGGGGTGTGTGTGTGTCGGGGGGTGTGTGTGTGTCGGGGTGTGTGTGTCGGGTGTGTGTGTGTGTCGGGGTGTGTGTGTGTCGGGGTGTGTGTGTGTGTCGGGGTGTGTGTGTGTCGGGGGTGTGTGTGTGTCGGGGTGTGTGTGTGTCGGGGTGTGTGTGTGTCGGGGGTGTGTGTGTCGGGGTTGTGTGTGTGTCGGGGGTGTGTGTGTGTCGGGGGGTGTGTGTGTGTCGGGGGGTGTGTGTGTGGTCGGGGGGTGTGTGTGTGTCGGGGTGTGTGTGTCGGGGGGTGTGTGTGTGTCGGGGTGTGTGTGTGTCGGGGGTGTGTGTGTGTCGGGGTGTGTGTGTGTCGGGGGGGGTGTGTGTCGGGGGTGTGTGTGTGTCGGGGTGTGTGTGTGTCGGGGTGTGTGTGTGTCGGGGGGGTGTGTGTGTCGGGGTGTGTTGTGTGTCGGGGTGTGTGTGTGTCGGGGTGTGTGTGTGTCGGGGGGGTGTGTGTGTGTCGGGGGGTGTGTGTGTCGGGGTGTGTGTGTGTCGGGGGGTGTGTGTGTCGGGGTGTGTGTGTGTCGGTGTGTGTGTGTGTCGGGGGGTGTGTGTGTCGGGGTGTGTGTGTGTGTCGGGGGGTGTGTGTGTGTCGGGGTGTGTGTGTGTCGGGGGGTGTGTGTGTGTCGGTGTGTGTGTGTGTCGGGGGTGTGTGTGTGTCGGGGGGTGTGTGTGTGTCGGGGTGTGTGTGTGTCGGGGTGTGTGTGTGTCGGGGGGTGTGTGTGTGTCGGGGTGTGTGTGTGTGTCGGGGTGTGTGTGTGTCGGGGTGTGTGTGTGTGTCGGGGGTGTGTGTTGTGTGTCGGGGTGTGTGTGGTGTCGGGGTGTGTGTGTGTGTCGGGGTGTGTGTGTGTCGGGTGTGTGTGTGTGTCGGGGGTGTGTGTGTGTCGGGGTGTGTGTGTGTCGGGGTGTGTGTGTGTGTCGGGGGGTGTGTGTGTGTCGGGGGGTGTGTGTCGGGGGTGTGTGTGTGTCGGGGGTGTGTGTGTGTCGGGGGGTGTGTGTCGGGGGTGTGTGTGTGTCGGGGTGTGTGTGTGTTGGGGGTGTGTGTGTGTGTGTCGGGGTGTGTGTGTGTGTCGGGTGTGTGTGTGTGTCGGGGTGTGTGTGTGTGTCGGGGGTGTGTGTCGGGGGTGTGTGTGTGTCGGGGTGTGTGTGTGTCGGGGTGTGTGTGTGTGTCGGGGGTGTGTGTGTGTCGGGGTGTGTGTGTGTCGGGGTGTGTGTGTGTCGGGGTGTGTGTGTGTGTCGGGGTGTGTGTGTGTGTCGGGGTGTGTGTGTGTCGGGGTGTGTGTGTGTCGGGGTGTGTGTGTGTCGGGGTGTGTGTGTGTCGGGGTGTGTGTGTGTGTCGGGTGTGTGTGTGTGTCGGGGTGTGTGTGTGTGTCGGGGTGTGTGTGTGTCGGGGTGTGTGTGTGTCGGGGTGTGTGTGTGTCGGGGTGTGTGTGTGTCGGGGTGTGTGTGTGTGTCGGGGTGTGTGTGTGTCGGGGTGTGTGTGTGTGTCGGGGGGTGTGTGTGTCGGGGTGTGTGTGTGTCGGGGTGTGTGTGTGTCGGGGTGTGTGTGTGTGTCGGGGTGTGTGTGTGTCGGGGTGTGTGTGTGTGTCGGGGGTGTGTGTGTGTCGGGGTGTGTGTGTGTCGGGGTGTGTGTGTCGGGGTGTGTGTGTGTGTCGGGGGGTGTGTGTGTGTCGGGGTGTGTGTGTGTCGGGGGTGTGTGTGTGTCGGGGTGTGTGTGTGTGTCGGGGTGTGTGTGTGTGTCGGGGGGTGTGTGTGTCGGGGTGTGTGTGTGTGTCGGGGGGTGTGTGTGTCGGGGTGTGTGTGTGTCGGGGTGTGTGTGTGTGTCGGGTGTGTGTGTGTGTCGGGGTGTGTGTGTGTCGGGGTGTGTGTGTGTCGGGGTGTGTGTGTGTGTCGGGGGTGTGTGTGTCGGGGGGTGTGTGTGTGTCGGGGGGTGTGTGTCGGGTGTGTGTGTCGGGGTGTGTGTGTGTCGGGTGTGTGTGTGTCGGGGTGTGTGGTGTGTCGGGGGGTGTGTGTGTCGGGGTGTGTGTGTGTGTCGGGGTGTGTGTGTGTCGGGGTGTGTGTGTCGGGTGTGTGTGTGTGTCGGGGTGTGTGTGTGTGTCGGGGTGTGTGTGTGCGGGGGTGTGTGTGTGTCGGGGGGTGTGTGTGTGTCGGGGGGTGTGTGTGTCGGGGGTGTGTGTGTGTCGGGGGTGGTGTGTCGGGTGTGTGTGTCGGGGGTGTGTGTGTCGGGGTGTGTGTGTGTGTCGGGGGGTGTGTGTGTGTCGGGGGGTGTGTGTGTGTCGGGGGGGTGTGGGGTGTGGGTGTCGGGGTGGGGTGTGGTGTGTGTGTCGGGGGGGGTGTGGGTGTGTGTGTCGGGGTGTGTGTGTGTCGGGGTGGGTGTCGGGTGTGTGGTGTCGGGGTGTGTGTGTCGGGGTGTGTGTGTGTGTCGGGGTGTGTGTGGGGGTGTGGTGTCGGGGGGTGTGTGGGGTGTGTGGTGTGTCGGGGGTGTGTGTGTGTCGGGGGGTGTGTGTGTGTCGGGTGTGTGTGTGTGTCGGGGGGTGTGTGTGTGTCGGGGGTGTGTGTGTGGGGTGTGTGTCGGGGTGGTGTGTGTGTCGGGGGGTGTGTGGGTGTGTGTGTCGGGGGTGTGTGTGTGTCGGGTGTGTGTGTCGGGGGTGTGTGTCGGGGTGTGTGGTGTCGGGGTGTGTGTGTGTCGGGGGGTGTCGGGGGGTGTGTGTCGGGGGTGTGTGTGTGTCGGGGTGTGTGTGTGTGTCGGGGGTGTGTGTGGTCGGGGTGTGTGTGTGTGTCGGGGTGTGTGTGTGTCGGGGTGTGTGTGTGTCGGGGGTGTGTGTGTGTGTCGGGGGGGGGTGTTGTGTGTGTCGGGGGTGTGTGTGTGTCGGGGTGTGTGTGTGTCGGGGTGTGTGTGTGTGTCGGGGTGTGTGTGTGTCGGGGTGTGTGTGTGTCGGGGGGTGTGTGTGTGTCGGGGTGTGTGTGTGTCGGGGTGTGTGTGTGTGTCGGGGGGGTGTGTGTGTCGGGGTGTGTGTGTGTCGGTGTGTGTGTGTGTGTCGGGGTGTGTGTGTGTGTCGGGGTGTGTGTGTGTGTCGGGGTGTGTGTGTGTGTCGGGGTGTGTGTGTGTCGGGGTGTGTGTGTCGGGGTGTGTGTGTGTCGGGGTGTGTGTGTGTGTCGGGGTGTGTGTGTGTCGGGGTGTGTGTGTGTCGGGGGGTGTGTGTGTGTCGGGGTGTGTGTGTGTCGGGGTGTGTGTGTGTGTCGGGGGGTGTGTGTGTGTCGGGGTGTGTGTGTGTCGGGGTGTGTGTGTGTGTCGGGGTGTGTGTGTGTGTCGGGGTGTGTGTGTGTCGCGGTGTGTGTGTGTCGGGTGTGTGTGTCGGGGTGTGTGTGTGTCGGGGTGTGTGTGTGTCAGGGTGTGTGTGTGTCAGGGTCTCTCCCACTTCCACCCGTGCTCAATGACTCTGAGCCGGAGAGGGTCGAGATGGAGACATCTCCTGCAGACGTCTTTGCTCGGGACAGTCTCGCTGTCCACACAGTCCCACAGTCTGCAGTCTAGACACAGCCTAACCTGCCATATGTTAGTCTGGCCTTATTTTATTAATTGTATTCGTTAAAACCTTTAATCAACGATTATGTATTGATATATTAATTAGTTCAACTAGTTAAACTATAAATTTAATACATTATGTTATAGTTTCCCGCATCTAGTTGAAGCCACGGCCCTAGAGAGAAATTCCTGAATCCTCACCAACCAATCACCTCACCAGAGGGCCCAGATTTAAGGTGATTGGCAAAAGGAGCCGAGGTGAGCGGCTGTGATGTGGGACACGCTGCCTGAAAGCAGATTCAATAATAACTTTCAAAAGATAAATACTTGAAGGGGGAAATGTGCCGGGCTGTGGGGAAGAGCAGGGGAGTGGGACTAATTGGAGAGGTCGTTCAAAGAGCCGGCAGAGGCACGATGGGCTGAATGGCCTCCTCCTGTGCTGTATCAGTCTACGAGGCTCTGACGTGTGTCTCTTCTTTGAAACAGCTGGCCGCGGACTGTGCACAGGGAGAGGTAGGCGAGCTGAGAGAGAAGGCCGATCGACTGGGGGAGCAGAACCCGGGATTGGCACAGGGCCTGTGGCAGGAGATGGAGGGGGCTCTGCGGGCCAGCGAGGAGCTGGCAGTAATAAACACGGAGAACAGGACCAGGCTGCAGCACGTCTCGCGACTGGAGACCTTCTTCAGAAACTACCTCGCCTTGATGTAAGTAACGGGATCATCAGTCAGTTACAAACTGCGCCTGTCAATCACTCAGACACAACATGGCACTCAAATCCTTCAATAACACAGGAACAGGAGGAGGCCCAGTCAGCCCCTCGAGCCTGTTACACAGGAACAGGAGGAGGCCATTCAGCCCCTCGAGCCTGTTACACAGGAACAGGAGGAGGCCATTCAGAACCTCGAGCCTGTTACACAGGAAAAGGAGGAGGCCACTCAGCCCCTCGAGCCTGTTACACAGGAACAGGAGGAGCCCAGTCAGCCCCTCGAGCCCGTTACACAGGAACAGGAGGAGGCCATTCAGCCCCTCGAGCCTGTTACACAGGAACAGGAGGAGGCCCAGTCAGCCCCTCGAGCCTGTGACACAGGAACAGGAGGAGGCCCATTCGGCCCCTCGAGCCTGTTACACAGGAACAGGAGGAGCCCATTCAGCCCCTCGAGCCTGTTACACAGGAACAGGAGGAGGCCATTCAGCCCCTCGAGCATGTTCCACAGGAACAGGAGGAGCCCATTCAGCCCCTCGAGCCTGTTATACAGGAACAAGAGGAGGCCATTCAGCCTCTCGAGCCCATTACACAGGAACAGGAGGAGGTCATTCAGCCCTCGAGCCTGTTACACAGGAACAAGAGGAGGCCATTCAGCCCCTCGAGCCTGTTACACAGGAACAGTAGGAGGCCATTCAGCCCCTCGAGCCTGTTACACAGGAACAGGAGGAGGCCCAGTCAGCCCCTCGAGCCTGTTACACAGGAACAAGAGGAGGCCATTCAGCCCCTCGAGCCTGTTACACAGGAACAGGAGGAGGCCATTCAGCCCCTCGAGCCTGTTACACAGGAACAGGAGGAGGCCATTCAGCCCCTCGAGTCTGTTACACAGGAACAGGAGGAGGCCCATTCAGCCCCTCGAGCCTGTTACATAGGAACAGGAGGAGGCCATTCAGCCCCTCGAACCCGTTACACAGGAACAGGAGGAGGCCATTCAGCCCCTCGAGCCTGTTACACAGGAACAGGAGGAGGCCATTCAGCTCCTCGAGCCTGTTACACAGGAACAGGATGAGGCCATTCAGCCCCTCGAGCCTGTTACACAGGAACAGGAGCAGGCCATTCAGCCCCTCGGGCCTGTTACACAGGAACAGGAGGAGGCCCAGTCAACCCCTCGAGCCCGTTACACAGGAACAGGAGGAGGCCATTCAGCCCCTCGAGCCTGTTACACAGGAACAGGAGGAGGCCATTCAGCCCCTCGAGCCTGTTACACAGGAACAGGAGGAGGCCCAGTCAGCCCCTCGAGCCTGTTACACAGGAACAGGAGGAGGCCCAGTCAGCCCCTCGAGCCTGTTACACAGGAACAGGAGGAGGCCCAGTCAGCCCCTCGAGCCCGTTACACAGGAACAGGAGGAGGCCATTCAGCCCCTCGAGCCTGTTACACAGGAACAGGAGGTGGCCGCTCAGCTCCTCAAGCCTGTTACACAGGAACAGGAGGAGGCCCAGTCAGCCCCTCGAGCCTGTTACACAGGAACAAGAGGAGGCCATTCAGCCCCTCGAGCCTGTTACACAGGAACAGTAGGAGGCCATTCAGCCCCTCGAGCCTGTTACACAGGAACAGGAGGAGGCCATTCAGAACCTCGAGCCTGTTACACAGGAAAAGGAGGAGGCCATTCAGAACCTCGAGCCTGTTACACAGGAACAGGAGGAGCCCAGTCAGCCCCTCGAGCCCGTTACACAGGAACAGGAGGAGGCCATTCAGCCCCTCGAGCCTGTTACACAGGAACAGGAGGAGGCCCAGTCAGCCCCTCGAGCCTGTGACACAGGAACAGGAGGAGGCCCATTCAGCCCCTCGAGCCTGTTACACAGGAACAGGAGGAGCCCATTCAGCCCCTCGAGCCTGTTACACAGGAACAGGAGGAGGCCATTCAGCCCCTCGAGCATGTTCCACAGGAACAGGAGGAGCCCATTCAGCCCCTCGAGCCTGTTATACAGGAACAAGAGGAGGCCATTCAGCCTCTCGAGCCCATTACACAGGAACAGGAGGAGGTCATTCAGCGCTCGAGCCTGTTACACAGGAACAAGAGGAGGCCATTCAGCCCCTCGAGCCTGTTACACAGGAACAGTAGGAGGCCATTCAGCCCCTCGAGCCTGTTACACAGGAACAGGAGGAGGCCCAGTCAGCCCCTCGAGCCTGTTACACAGGAACAAGAGGAGGCCATTCAGCCCCTCGAGCCTGTTACACAGGAACAGGAGGAGGCCATTCAGCCCCTCGAGCCTGTTACACAGGAACAGGAGGAGGCCATTCAGCCCCTCGAGTCTGTTACACAGGAACAGGAGGAGGCCCATTCAGCCCCTCGAGCCTGTTACATAGGAACAGGAGGAGGCCATTCAGCCCCTCGAACCCGTTACACAGGAACAGGAGGAGGCCATTCAGCCCCTCGAGCCTGTTACACAGGAACAGGAGGAGGCCATTCAGCTCCTCGAGCCTGTTACACAGGAACAGGATGAGGCCATTCAGCCCCTCGAGCCTGTTACACAGGAACAGGAGCAGGCCATTCAGCCCCTCGGGCCTGTTACACAGGAACAGGAGGAGGCCCAGTCAACCCCTCGAGCCCGTTACACAGGAACAGGAGGAGGCCATTCAGCCCCTCGAGCCTGTTACACAGGAACAGGAGGAGGCCATTCAGCCCCTCGAGCCTGTTACACAGGAACAGGAGGAGGCCCAGTCAGCCCCTCGAGCCTGTTACACAGGAACAGGAGGAGGCCCAGTCAGCCCCTCGAGCCTGTTACACAGGAACAGGAGGAGGCCCAGTCAGCCCCTCGAGCCCGTTACACAGGAACAGGAGGAGGCCATTCAGCCCCTCGAGCCTGTTACACAGGAACAGGAGGTGGCCGCTCAGCTCCTCAAGCCTGTTACACAGGAACAGGAGGAGGCCCAGTCAGCCCCTCAAGCCTGTTACACAGGAAAAGGAGGAGGCCCAGTCAGCCCCTCGAGCCTGTTACACAGGAACAGGAGGAGGCCATTCAGACCCATGGACCTGTTACACAGGAACAGGAGGAGGCCCATTCAGCCCCTCGAGCCTGTTACACAGGAACAGGTGGAGACCCATTCAGCCCCTCGAGCCTGTTACACAGGAACAGAAGGCGGCCCAGTCAGCCCCTCGAGCCTGTTACACAGGAGCAGGAGGAGGCCATTCAGCCCCTCGAGCCTGTTACACAGGGACAGGAGGAGGCCATTCAGCCCCTCGAGCCTGTTACACAGGGACAGGAGGCGGCCCAGTCAGCCACTTGAGCCCGTTACACAGGAACAGGAGGAGGCCATTCAGACCCATGGGCCTGTTACACAGGAACAGGAGGAGGCCATTCAGCCCCTTGAGCCTGTTACACAGGAACAGAGGAGGCCCATTCAGCCCCATAGGACTGTTACACAGGAACAGGAGGAGGCCATTGAGCCCCTCGAGCCTGTTACACAGGAGCAGGAGGAGGCCATTCAGCCCCTCGAGCCTGTTACACAGGAACAGGAGGAGGTCATTCAGCCCCATGGGCCTGTTACACAGGAACAGGAGGAGGCCCATTCAGCCCCATGGGCCTGTTACACAGGAACAGGAGGAGGTCATTCCGCCCCTCGAGCCTGTTACACAGGAACAGGAGGAGGCCATTCAGCCCATCGAGCCTGTTACACAGGAACAGGAGGAGGCCCATTCAGCCCCATGGGCCTGTTACACAGGAACAGGAGGAGGCCCATTCAGCCCCTCGAGCCCTTTACACAGGAACAGGAGGAGGCCATTCAGCCCCTCGAGCCTGTTACACAGGAACAGGAGGAGGCCCAGTCAGCCCCTCGAGCCTGTTACACAGGAACAAGAGGAGGCCATTCAGCCCCTCGAGCCTGTTACACAGGAACAGGAGGAGGCCATTCAGCCCCTCGAGCCTGTTACACAGGAACAGGAGGAGGCCATTCAGCCCCTCGAGTCTGTTACACAGGAACAGGAGGAGGCCCATTCAGCCCCTCGAGCCTGTTACATAGGAACAGGAGGAGGCCATTCAGCCCCTCGAACCCGTTACACAGGAACAGGAGGAGGCCATTCAGCCCCTCGAGCCTGTTACACAGGAACAGGAGGAGGCCATTCAGCTCCTCGAGCCTGTTACACAGGAACAGGATGAGGCCATTCAGCCCCTCGAGCCTGTTACACAGGAACAGGAGCAGGCCATTCAGCCCCTCGGGCCTGTTACACAGGAACAGGAGGAGGCCCAGTCAACCCCTCGAGCCCGTTACACAGGAACAGGAGGAGGCCATTCAGCCCCTCGAGCCTGTTACACAGGAACAGGAGGAGGCCATTCAGCCCCTCGAGCCTGTTACACAGGAACAGGAGGAGGCCCAGTCAGCCCCTCGAGCCTGTTACACAGGAACAGGAGGAGGCCCAGTCAGCCCCTCGAGCCTGTTACACAGGAACAGGAGGAGGCCCAGTCAGCCCCTCGAGCCCGTTACACAGGAACAGGAGGAGGCCATTCAGCCCCTCGAGCCTGTTACACAGGAACAGGAGGTGGCCGCTCAGCTCCTCAAGCCTGTTACACAGGAACAGGAGGAGGCCCAGTCAGCCCCTCAAGCCTGTTACACAGGAAAAGGAGGAGGCCCAGTCAGCCCCTCGAGCCTGTTACACAGGAACAGGAGGAGGCCATTCAGACCCATGGACCTGTTACACAGGAACAGGAGGAGGCCCATTCAGCCCCTCGAGCCTGTTACACAGGAACAGGTGGAGACCCATTCAGCCCCTCGAGCCTGTTACACAGGAACAGAAGGCGGCCCAGTCAGCCCCTCGAGCCTGTTACACAGGAGCAGGAGGAGGCCATTCAGCCCCTCGAGCCTGTTACACAGGGACAGGAGGAGGCCATTCAGCCCCTCGAGCCTGTTACACAGGGACAGGAGGCGGCCCAGTCAGCCACTTGAGCCCGTTACACAGGAACAGGAGGAGGCCATTCAGACCCATGGGCCTGTTACACAGGAACAGGAGGAGGCCATTCAGCCCCTTGAGCCTGTTACACAGGAACAGAGGAGGCCCATTCAGCCCCATAGGACTGTTACACAGGAACAGGAGGAGGCCATTGAGCCCCTCGAGCCTGTTACACAGGAGCAGGAGGAGGCCATTCAGCCCCTCGAGCCTGTTACACAGGAACAGGAGGAGGTCATTCAGCACCATGGGCCTGTTACACAGGAACAGGAGGAGGCCCATTCAGCCCCATGGGCCTGTTACACAGGAACAGGAGGAGGTCATTCCGCCCCTCGAGCCTGTTACACAGGAACAGGAGGAGGCCATTCAGCCCATCGAGCCTGTTACACAGGAACAGGAGGAGGCCCATTCAGCCCCATGGGCCTGTTACACAGGAACAGGAGGAGGCCCATTCAGCCCCTCGAGCCCTTTACACAGGAACAGGAGGAGGCCATTCAGCCCCTCGAGCCTGTTACACAGGAACAGGAGGAGGCCACTCAGCCCCTCGAGACTGTTACACAGGAAGAGGAGGAGGCCATTCAGCCCCTCGAGCCCGTTACACAGGAACAGGAAGAGGCCACTCAGCCCCTCGAGCCTGTTACACAGGAACAGGAGGAGGCCATTCAGCCCCTTGAGCCTGTTACACAGGAACAGGAAGAGGCCACTCAGCCCCTCGAGTCTGTTGCACAGGAACAGGAGGAGGACATTCAGCACCTTCAGCCTGTTACACAGGAACAGGAGGAGTCCATTCAGTCCCTCGAGCCTGTTACACAGGAACAGGAGGAGGCCATTCAGCCCCTCGAGCCTGTTACACAGGAACAGGAGGAGGCCACTCAGCCCCTCGAGCCTGTTACACAGGAACAGGAGGAGGCCATTCAGCCCCTTGAGCCTGTTACACAGGAACAGGAAGAGGCCACTCAGCCCCTTGAGCCTGTTACACAGGAACAGGAGGAGGCCATTCAGCCCCTTGAGCCTGTTACACAGGAACAGGAGGAGGCCATTCAGCCCCTTGAGCCTGTTACACAGGAACAGGAACAGGCCATTCAGCCCCCTCGAGCCTGTTACACAGGAACAGGAGGAGTCCATTCAGTCCCTCGAGCCTGTTACACAGGAACAGGAGGAGGCCATTCAGCCCCTCGAGCCTGTTACACAGGAACAGGAGGAGGCCACTCAGCCCCTCGAGCCTGTTACACAGGAACAGGAGGAGGCCATTCAGCCCCTCGGGCCTGTTACACAGGAACAGGAGGAGGCCACTCAGCCCTTCGAGCCTGTTACACAGGAACAGGAGGAGGCCATTCAGCCCCTTGAGCCTGTTACACAGGAACAGGAAGAAGCCATTCAGCCCCTTGAGCCTGTTACACAGGAACAGGAGGAGGCCATTCAGCCCCTTGAGCCTGTTAGACAGGAACAGGAAGAGGCCATTCAGCCCCTCGAGCCTGTTACACAGGAACAGGAGGAGACCCATTCAGCCCCTCGAGCCCGTTACAGAGGAACAGGAGGAGGCCATTCAGCCCCTCGAGCCCGTTACACAGGAACAGGAGGAGGCAATTCAGCCCCTCGAGCCTGTTACACAGGAACAGGAGGAGGCCATTCAGCCCCTTGAGCCTGTTACACAGGAACAGGAGGAGGCCATTCAGCCCCCTCGAGCCTGTTACACTGGAACAGGAGGAGGCCACTCAGCCCCTCGAGCCCGTTACACAGGCACAGGAGGAGGCCACTCAGCCCCTCGAGCCTGTTACACAGGAACAGGAGGAGGCCATTCAGCCCCTCAAGCCTGTTACACAGGAACAGGAGGAGGCCACTCAACCCCTCGAGCCTGTTACACAGGAACAGGAGGAGGCCACTCAGCCCCTCGAGCCTGTTACACAGGAACAGGAGGAGGCCACTCAGCCCCTCGAGCCTGTTACACAGGAACAGGAGGAGGCCACTCAGCCCCTCGAGCCTGTTACACAGGAACAGGAGGAGGCCACTCAGCCCCTCGAGCCTGTTACACAGGAGCAGGAGGAGGCCACTCAGCCCCTCGAGCCCATTACACAGGAACAGGAGGAGGCCACTCAGCCCTTCGAGCCTGTTCCCCCTTTCAATCAGATCGTGGCTGATCAGCACCTCAACTCCATTTACCCACCTTTGCTCCATATCCCTCGATACTCTTACCCAGCAAAAATCTATCGATCTCGGCCTTGAAATTGAGCCCCAGCACCCTCAGCCTTTTGGGGGAGAGAGTTCCAGATTTCCACCACCCTTTGTGTGGAGAAGTGCTTCCTGACATCACCCCTGAACGGCCGGGCTCTGATTTTAAGGTTCTGCCCCCTTGTTCTGGACTCCCCCCACCAGAGGAAGGAGTTTCTCTCTATCCACCCGATCGAATCCCTTTATCATCTTAAACACCTCGATCAGATCACCCCTCAACCTTCTACCCTCGCGGGAATACAAGCCCAGTCTGTGGAACCTGGCCTCGTAATTTAACCCTTTCAGCCCCGGTACCATTCTGGTGAATCTGCGCCGCTCCCCCTCCGAGGCCAGTTTATCCTTCCTGAGGTGCGGGGCCCAGAACTGAACCCAGTGTCCAGGTGGGGTCTGACCAGAGCTCAGTACAGCTGCAGCACAACTTCCACCCCTTTGTGTTCCAGCCCTCGAGACAAAGGTCAACGTTCCGTTAGCCTGGAATCCGGGCAGAGAAACCCCTCTTTGACCTTTCTGCCCCTGTTTGAAGTGTTGCTGTGACAGGCGAACCTTTGGCGCTCAGAGACGACTCCTCTTGGTGTGTCTGTTCTGTTTTTTTTTTTGCGTTCAGCTCCTGGACAGAGGAGACGAGGGCTTCCATCTTCTCGGGCAGCCCCAAGACTGCCGCGAAGGATCGGGAGCTCCGGCCGGAGATGGCGGAGCCGGGAGACATAGACCTGGACAGGGAGATCGAGCAGAAGTTCGAGGAATTTGAAGAGCTGTCGAACGCTGGGATGAAGCTTGTCGAGGAGGACCATCGCGCCTCCGTGACGGTACTTGCTGCCCTGTTGCCCAGACCCGAGTCTCCTGTCCTGAGGGGAAACGTTCCAAGACCTCTGTTAGAGTGCAGGTGCCCAGAAAACCCACAACCTCAATTGGAGTGTTGGGTCCAACTCTGGGCTCCGCGCTTTAGGAAGGATGTCAAAGCTTGGGAGAGGGTGCGGAGGAGATTCACTAGAATGGTCCCAGGGATGAGGGACTTCAGTTACGTGGATAGACTGGAGAAGCTGGGGTTGTTCTCCTTGGAGCAGAGAAGGTTGAGAGGAGATTTGATGGAGGTGCTCAAAATCATGAGGGGTCTGGACAGAGTAGAGAGAGAGAAACTGTTCCCATTGGTGGAAGGATCGCGAACCAGAGGACACAGATTTAAGGTGATTGGCAAAAGAACCAAAGACGACATGAGGAAAAAGTAATTTACGCAGCGAGTGGTTGTGATCTGGAATGCGCTGCCTGAAAGGGCGAAGGAAGCAGATTCAATAGGAACTTTCAAAAGGGATTTGGATAAATACTTGAAGGGGAAAATTTTACAGGGCTATGGGGAACAGCGGGGGAGTGGGACTGATTGGCTCGTTGAAAGATCCGGCACAGGCTCGACGGGCCGAACGGCCTCCTCCTGTGCTGTGAGATTCTTTCATGCTTTGAATTTCCAGGAGGAATGAGTGAATTACTTCGACACAAAAGGCAGACTCGCGCCTTTCATACCCTCGGGATGTCCCTCACCCTTTACAGCCAGTTACAGCCAGCAAAGGACTTTGTCAAGTGAAGTCACTGTTGGGATGTGGCAAAGGTGGCAGCTAATTTGTGCACTGCAAGATCCCACAGACAGCAATGTGATAATGACCAAATGATCTGCTTTTTTAATGATGTTGGATGATGGATAAATATTGCCCAGGGTGTTAGATCCGTGGTTCAGTGGATAAATAATTACACGGATGCTGTACATTAACAAATAACAGGTCTTTACTGGAGGAGGGTAATCTCTAGACTGGGTACAGAGGCATGCGCAAAGCTTATATACCGGTGTGGTCACTGCCGGTACTACAGTATACAGGAGCTGTAAAAAGTAGTTCTGACTTAAAGCACATACACTACAATTCCTCCGTTTTTAGATTAATAATACCCCCTTAATATTCAAATAACAATTACATTTTTACATGTACATTCAATAACAAAAGTCCATTTATAGATTCAGTCTTTGGGGCGGCTTCCTGGCCCTTTCGGGATAGCGCCTTTCCGGAGGTTCTTGTTCTTGGTGCAGAGGCGATTCTGACCCCCTTTCATCGGGTAGTTCATCGGGTTCCACTGCTACTGGGTCTGAAGTAGATGCTACCGGTATGTCGGGTTCATCCCCAGGTACTCGAGACATGGGGTTGACGCATTCCTGTGATGCTAAGATCTGATCGATGTGGCGCCTCACAATGTTCTCCCCGACATCCACTGTGTACATTAATGGCCCCTGCCTTGTACATATCGTTCCGGGTTGCCACTTCTCTGTTCGATAGTCCCGGGCCAAGACTGGTTGCCCTACATTGAAGCTCCTTGTCGGCTTCTCGTTGATGTGCTGGAATTGTTTGTCCTCAACATTTCTTCGCACATTTGGTCTGAGCAAGTCCAGACGAGATCTCAACCTTCGGTTAAAGAACATCATGGCCGGGGTCTGGTTGGTAACTGCATGTGTCGCGTTTCGGTAGGCTAATAAGAAATTGTCCATCTTATGCTGTAGTGGAATTTCCTCGTCGCACATGGCCTTTATCGCCTTCTTAAAGGTTTGCACGAACCTCTCAGCCAATCCATTGGTGGCTGGATGATACGGGGCGGATGTGTAATGCCTTACCCCATTCCTTTTCATGAATTTTTGGAACTCGTCGGACACAAACTGTGGTCCATTATCAGAGCAGATCGGCTCTGGCAAACCGTTTCTGGCAAATATGGTCCGTAGGACTGCAATCGTTTTCTCTGTAGTGGTTGAAGACATCTTTATCACCTCAGGCCACTTTGAATGAGCATCCACTGCTATTAAGAACATTGAGTCCATGAATGGACCAGCGAAATCAATGTGCACCCATTGCCATGGAGAGGAGGGCCACTCCCATGGGTGTAGAGGGGCATGTGGTGGTGCATTTTGGACCTTCTGGCATCCTGAGCAGCTCTTGGTTAGGTCCTCGATTTGTTGATCGATCCCCGGCTACCAAGCCCTAGCAAGGCTTTTCATTTTCACTCCCCCCAGATGACCTTCATGTAGCTCATTTAGCACTCTCTCCCTTAACTTGGGTGGAATCACCACTCTGGATCCACACATCACTGTCCCCTGGCATACTGACAGCTGTTCTCTTCTGGATGAGAATGCTGGCAACAGCGAGTCGCCATGTGTTGGCCATCCCCTCACCGTCAATTCATATACCCGTGACAGCATCGGATCATTGCGGGTCTCCTTCTCTATATCCGCGTTAGTTACTGGCAATCGTTCAATTATTGACGAATAAAATATCTCGATAGGGTCCACTGCTGGTGCTTCCTCCACAGCAGGCAGTGGCAGGCGCCATAGCCCATCAGCGTTTCCATGCTGTTTCGTGCCTTTATATTCTATTTCATATTGATTCGCCCCTAGAAACAGGGACCATCTTTTTAACCGTTGTGCCGTCATTACTGGAACGCCCTTCTTAGGATTAAAGATGGAGACAAGTGGTTGGTGGTCAGTCAGCAAGGTGAACTTCTGCCCATGCAGATAGTGGTTGAATTTTTTTACTCCCCATACTAGGCTGAGGGCCTCCCTGTCAATCTGGGCGTAGTTGCGCTCGGCTGAGGTTAGTGACTGAGACGCAAAGGCTACTGGCCTCTCCAACCCGTCTGGGAATTTGTGCGACAGCACCGCTCCAATGCCGTAGGGTGATGCATCACATGCCAAACGAATTGGTAGTGCTGGGTTGAAATGGGCCAACACCTCTTTTGATGTGATCAATTCTTTACACTTCTGGAAAGCTCGTCTACGTTCGTCATCCCACTTCCATGGTACCCCTGTTTGCAGTAGGGTGTTCAGCGGGTGTAATACCATAGACAAATTGGGTAAGAACTTGTGGTAGTAGTTTACCAGCCCGAGGAACGACCTCAGTTGTGACACATTTTCCGGTGCTGGAGCCTTGACTACTGCCTCAATCTTGTCAGGGGACTTATGTAACCCCTCGATGACGTGGCCGCAATATGAGATCTGTTTCTGGAAAAACTCGCACTTGTGGCGATTAGCTCGTAGCCCATATTCCTTTAATCTGGCGAGCACCTTCTCCAAGTTAGCGAGGTGATCACCGTCATTTTCGCCCGTGACCAAGATGTCGTCCAAATAACACTGGGTCCCTGGAATCCCTTGCAGGACCTGATCCATCGCCCTTTGCCAGATAGCCGGAGCCGAGGCTACTCCAAACACCAGCCGGTTGTATTGATAGAGACCTTTATGGGTGTTGATCGTAAGGTAATGTTTCGAAGCTTCTTCTACCTCCATTTGCAAGTACGCCTGGGCTAGATCAATTTTGGTGAAGCGTTTACCACCAGATAGCGAGGCGAAAATATCCTCAATTCGTGGAAGCGGATATTGCACCGTGTGAAGGACTGGGTTCACTGTCACCTTAAAATCCCCACAGATGCGGACCTTCTTTGGTTCCCCAGGCGTATTACTCAACGACCTCTTCATTACAGGAACGATGGGTGTCGCCCACTCGCTCCAGTCCACTTTGGACAGTACTCCTGAACGTTCCAACCCTTCCAGCTCTGCTTCAACAGCTGGTCTGATCGCATAAGGCACTGGTCTGGCCTTCAGAAACTTTGGCCTTGCATTATCCTCTATTTAGGTTATATTATGTAGTTTCAGACAACCCAGCTCCTTGCTGTGTCACTCCTTGCTTGAGTCTGTGTCACTTTTCTGTTCGTCTGAACCACTGTCCATCACCTGGTGTACCTTTTTGTACTTCTCCTATGGAGATGTCTTACTGTTGGTTTTCTTCCCAGACCTGCAGACTCTTGCTATGTGTCCTGCTTTCCCACACTGTCTGCACACTTGGTCCTTGAACCAACAATCTTTCTGGTCATGTGTTGTTCTGCCGCAGCGATAGCACTTCCCTGTTCCATAGGTCATTTCATTGGTGCCATATTCTTGCGGTCTCCGTTGTATCTCTGCAGCGCCCCTTGCGGCTGCTTCGTGTGATACTGCCATACTGAAAGCTTTGTCCAGCGCAAGGTCCTTTTCTGACAGAAGCCGTTTCTGGGTTCCTTCCCTTTGTAGCCCACACACAAACTTGTCCCTTAACGTGTCTGCTAGTCCCGCTCCAAACTGGCAGTATTTCGATAGCTTGCGCAGTTCCGTTAGGTACTCAGCATTGCTTTCGTCTTTGTGTTGGTTCCTTTTATGGAACTTAAATCGTTCTGCTATCAGCAGCGGTGTGGGGTTTAAGTGGTCCTGTAGGATTTCTACTATGCTTTCAAAATTCTTGTTTACCGGCTTCTCTGGGGTTATTAGATTTCGCAGTAACCCATAAGTTTTTGCACCCATGGAATTTAACAGAACCAGTGCTTTATTAGCATCTGGCACTTCATTCGCCCTGCAGTACACCTCAATACCTTCCACATATGTCGCCCAATCTTCGACGTCATTGTCGAACGTAGAGATACTGCCACTCTTCGGCATTCTTGGTTGTGCGTTAACTATCACCAATGGCGCCTCCCGCGCTTCCCCTTCTTCTCCGTTGGCACAAAATGGCGTCTCCCACGCTTTCCTTCCTTCCCGCGCTCGCCCGTCTTCTCCGCTGCGGCTTCGCAAAATGGCGTCTCCCGCGCTCTTCCTTCTTCTCCGTGGCTCAATGGCGCCTCCCGCGCTCTCCCTGCTTCTCCGCGGCTCAATGGCGTCTCCCGCACTCTCCCTGCTTCTCCGCGGCTCAATGGCGTCTCCCGCGCTCTCCCTGCTTCTCCGCGGCTCAATGGCGTCTCCCCTTGCTTCGCCCCGTGGACCCTGATCAGCCCGTGATCCCTGGCTGTGCTCTGCGCATTCCTTTCTTGATATTTGTCGACGCCTCTCAGTCTAGAACCCGGCTGTTTCTTACCCTCTCTCCGGTTTGCAGTATTTTTCCTTGACGCCGCTCAGTGATCAACCCCCGGCTGCGCCCTGCTCTCTTCACCCTCTTCTTACCCCGTCGACGCTGCTCGGCTCTCTCTCTCTGCCGTCGGTCGGCTCCAGCCGCCGCTGCTCGGGAAGGGTCTGCTCTGGACCTGTCGTCGGTCTCTTACTGCTCGTTGTGGCTGGGGAACCAAGCCCGGCTCTCCACAGCCTCCCCAGTGAAGTTGGATCTCTGCCTGACTGCTGGGCGGTTGCTCGCGGTCGACGCCCGTGTTCCTGGACTCGACTATTTTTTTTTTTCTGTTTTATGTTGCAGGTAGATTCGCACCAACACTCGTCGCCACTGTTAGATCCGTGGTTCAGTGGATAAATAATTACACGGATGCTGTACATAAACAAATAACAGGTCTTTACTGGAGGAGGGTAATCTCCAGGCTGGGGTACAGAGGCATGCGCACAGCTTATATACCGGTGTGGTCACTGCCGGTACTACAGTATACAGGAGCTGTAAAAAGTAGTTCTGACTTAAAGCACATACACTACACAGGGCACCGGGAGATCTCCTCTACTGGTCTTCAAATAGTGCTTCAAATAGATCCAGGGGATCTTTTACATCCACATGAAAGAGCAGACGGGCCCTCGGTTTAACGTCTCATCTGAAAGACGGCACCTCTGACAGTGCAGCACTCCCTCAGTACTGCCCCTCCGACAGTGCAGCGCTCCCTCAGTACTGACCCTCCGACAGTGCAGCGCTCCCTCAGTACTGACCCTCCGACAGTGCAGCGCTTGCTCAGTACTGACCCTCCGACAGTGCAGCGCTCCCTCAGTACTGCCCCTCCGACAGTGCGGCGCTCCCTCAGTACTTCCCCTCCGACAGTGCAGCGCTCCCTCAGTACTGCCCCTCCGACAGTGCAGCGCTCCCTCAGTACCGCCCCTCTGACAGTGCAGCGCTCCCTCAGTACTGGCCCTCCGACAGTGCAGCGCTCCCTCAGTACTGCCCCTCCGACAGTGCAGCGCTCCCTCAGTACCGCCCCTCCGACAGTGCAGTGCTCCCTCAGTACTGCCCCTCCGACAGTGCAGCGCTCCCTCAGTACTGCCCCTCCGACAGTGCAGCGCACCCTCAGTACTGACCCTCCGACAGTGCAGCGCTCCCTCAGTACTTCCCCTCCGACAGTGCAGCGCTGCCTCAGTACTGCCCCTCCGACAGTGCAGCGCTCCCTCAGTACCGCCCCTCCGACAGTGCAGCTCTCCCTCAGTACCGCCCCTCCGACAGTGCAGCGCTCCCTCAGTACTGCCCCTCCGACAGTGCAGCGCTCCCTCAGTACTGCCCCTCCGACAGTACAGCGCTCCCTCAGTACTGACCCTCTGAGAGTGCAGCGCTCCCTCAGTACTGACCCTCCGACAGTGCAGCGCTCCCTCAGTACTGCCCCTCCGATAGTGCGGCGCTCCCTCAGTACTGCCCCTCCAACAGTGCAGCACTCCCTCAGTACTGCCCCTCCGACAGTGCGGCGCTCCCTCAGTACTGCCCCTCCGACACTGCAGCGTTCCCTCAGTACTGACCCTCCGACAGTACAGCGCTCCCTCAGTACTGACCCTCCGACAGTGCAGCGCTCCCTCAGTACTGCCCCTCCGACAGTGCGGCGCTCCCTCAGTACTGCCCCTCCGACAGTGCAGCGCTCCCTCAGTACTGCCCCTCCGACAGTGCAGCACTCCCTCAGTACTGCCCCTCCGACAGTGCAGCACTCCCTCAGTACTGCCCCTCCGACAGTGCGGCGCTCCCTCAGTACTGCCCCTCCGACAGTGCGGCGCTCCCTCAGTACTGCCCCTCCGACAGTGCAGCGCTCCCTCAGTACTGCCCCTCCGACAGTGCAGCGCTCCCTCAGTACTGCCCCTCCGACAGTGCGGCACTCCCTCAGTACTGCCCCTCCGACAGTGCGGCGCTCCCTCAGTACTGCCCCTCCGACAGTGCAGCGCTCCCTCAGTACCGCCCCTCCGACAGTGCAGCTCTCCCTCAGTACCGCCCCTCCGACAGTGCAGCGCTCCCTCAGTACTGCCCCTCCAACAGTGCAGCACTCCCTCAGTACTGCCCCTCCGACAGTGCAGCGCTCCCACAGTACTGACCCTCCGACAGTGCAGCGCCCCCTCAGTACTGCCCCTCCAACAGTGCGGCGCTCCCTCAGTACTGCCCCTCCGACAGTGCAGCGCTCCCTCAGTACTGCCCCTCCGACAGTGCAGCGCTCCCTCAGTACTGCCCCTCCGACACTGCAGCGTTCCCTCAGTACTGACCCTCCGACAGTACAGCGCTCCCTCAGTACTGACCCTCTGACAGTGCAGTGCTCCCTCAGTACTGACCCTCCGACAGTGCAGCGCTCCCTCAGTACTGCCCCTCCGATAGTGCGGCGCTCCCTCAGTACTGCCCCTCCAACAGTGCAGCACTCCCTCAGTACTGCCCCTCCGACAGTGCAGTGCTCCCTCAGTACTGCCGCTCCGACAGTGCAGCACTCCCTCAGTACTGCCCCTCCGACAGTGCAGCGCTCCCTCAGTACTGCCCCTCCGACAGTGCAGCACTCCCTCAGTACTGCCCCTCCGACAGTGCGGCGCTCCCTCAGTACTGCCGCTCCGACAGTGCGGCGCTCCCTCAGTACTGCCCTTCCGACAGTGCAGCGCTCCCTCAGTACTGCCCCTCCGACAGTGCGGCGCTCCCTCAGTACTGACCCTCCGACAGTGCAGCACTCCCTCAGTACTGCCCCTCCGACAGTGCAGCACTCCCTCAGTACTGCCCCTCCGACAGTGCGGCGCTCCCTCAGTACTGCCGCTCCGACAGTGCAGCACTCCCTCAGTACTGCCCCTCCGACAGTGCGGCGCTCCCTCAGTACTGCCGCTCCGACAGTGCAGCACTCCCTCAGTACTGCACTGCAGTGTCTGCCTGGATTTTTGTGCTCAAGTCTCTGGAGTGGGACTTGAACCCACGACCCTCTGACTCGGGCGAGTGTGCTGCCCACTGAGCCACCGCTGACACCCACAGTGTTTTTATCTGGAGCCAAGCGGAACGATCCCAGCTCCCAGTGACAGGTCTTCCCCTCCAGGTCCCATCAGTGAGCTAAGCGAAGCTCTGCCGGCCAGCTCTTGCTGGTATCTGCCAACTGTGGATCGACTGGTTCCATTCTCCCGTTCCCAGGCCTCTCTGTTCAAAGCCCAAAGGAGATTCCCTTCCCCGCTGCTCCAATGAGGACAGTCCCCGGCTAGTCCACGGACTGTTAGGAAGCACAGGTTGGAGCAGTCACTGGGCTTGAGGGCCCAATCCGATCCCACGCACACCAAGTGGGGTCATCGACACAGACGCCCCTTGGACATGCAGCCTCCAGGCTGAGCCGAGTTTCCCTCGCCCCGCTCTGAGTTGCTTCTTGTCTCTGTTGTCCAGATGAAGGTGAGGCTGCAGGAGGTGAAGCGAGGGTTGCTGTGTGTGCTGCTGTGCTGGCAATCACCGAATGAGCGACGGAGGGAGAGCCAGGGTGGAGCCGCGGACTCAGGATCCAGGCAGACTCCAGCTTCAGTCCTTCCTGCTGAGCCGGTGAGTCGAGCAGGTCCCTTCACTCCCGGCCTCGCTGCCGGGGCTGGCGTTTATTGCCAGTCCCACGCTGCCCTGGAGAAGGTGACGGTGAGCCTTCTTGTAGTTTAATACACCTGGGCCTAGTAATTCAGTTGGGCGCGCCAGCCGTTAGCGCCTTAGGAGGAGTAGATCTCGGGCGCTAGGCGCTTAGCACCCGGGCGCAGCACGATCTGCGCCTTGCCCCAACTTCAGTACACATTTAGCGCTGGCGCAAAGTCTTAGCGCGCGCCCTGCTGCGCGCGCAGATCATGACGTCATTTCGTCGTGCAACACCCTTTGTGCGCCCCGAACCGGAACTTCACTCGCGCCGGCCCATTGTGCGCCGGGCGGCCCTAACGACTGTGAAGTGGAACGGTACACAGCCGAGGCGGGCCGCGGGGAGCGCTAATTAAAGGGCACTTACCCTGCACTATAAAGGCCAGCCATTTTGCAGCATTCACTCTTGTGCAACGGTTTTTTGGAGAGAGACCAAGGAGGAGAGCTTACTGGTTTGGACCAACACTAGGACAGGTATTTTTGGCTCAGGCCAGAGCTTAGCAATTATCTTTGCCTTCATTGAGAGCTCAGTGTTTGCCAGCATATAATGGGGGCTGCATTGGGTGCCAACGCTGACTTTCAGCCTTATGCCAGAAGGGCTTACAGACGCCGTGAGAGAGTGGCAGCCCTGGCTAGACGCAGAGGGGGCAACAGGCGTCGCCAACTGAGGCCTTACCCACCCAGGGTATACCGCCAGCAGTCCTCCTATCTGACCATGTCTGCCGCGATGTGTGTTAGGAGGCTGCGATTCCGAAGGGAGGTGGTTGCAGACATCTGCCAGCTGCTTCACAGAGATCTGCAGCCACAGCTGATGCGCAGGACGTCTCTGTCGGTGGCAGTGAAGGTGACGGTGGCTCTCAACTTCTATGCCACCGGCTCCTTCCAATCCGCTGCTGGGGACATCGCTAACATCTCCCAGTTTGCCGTGCATTGCTGCATCCGCCAGGTGACCAATGCCCTTTTCAGAAGGAGACATCAATTCATCTCCTTCCCCATGACCCTGGACAAGCAGCAGCAGCGTGCAGTGGGATTTGCAAGAATAGCGGGCTTCCCCATGGTGCAGGGCGCCATTGACTGCACGCATGTGGCTTTGCGGGCACCTCTGGAGCATGCCGAGGATTACCGCAACCGGAAGGGCTACCATTCCCTCAACGTACAGCTGGTGTGTGACCACAGGCAGCGCATCCTAGCTGTCAATGCCCGCTTTCCAGGCAGCAGCCACGATGCCTTTATCCTGCGACAGACAACTGTGGCTGACATGTTCCAGGCACAGCCTCACCCAAGAGGATGGCTTATCAGAGACAAAGGCTATCCTTTGTGTACCTGGCTCATGACCCCGCTCCGCGCGCCCACGACCCCTGCTGAAGAGGCATACAACGAGAGCCATCAAGCAACTAGGAACATCATAGAACAAACAATCGGCGTCCTCAAGCAACGGTTCCGCTGTCTCGATCGCTCCGGGGGAGCCCTCCAGTATTCGCAGGAGCGAGTCTCCCAATTCGTCGTCGTTTGCTGCATGCTGCACAACCTGGCTATCCGCAGGACTCAGGCACTGCCACCTCACGTTGGACCACCACCTCAGGAGGAGGAGCAGGAGGAGCATGAGGAGGAGGAGGACGAGGAGTACCAGCCCAGGAGGGAGGCAGAAGGTCCAAGGGCCGCCCGTCGGCGGCTTATTGAACGTCACTTCTAGGCCCCCTGTCAGGGAATGGCTTGTGCCAATGAAAGAACATGATTGCAGCCGCTCCGCAAGCCCTCAGCCGGTTAAGGCAACAAACACTTCAAAGATCAAACATGGACAATGTTAATAAATAAAATGCTTTATTGTACAAACTCAGGGCCCTTCCCACATGAAAACCAAAAACAGACGAAACCCCCAAAAAACACTGAAACACATTACTCGCTCCCACAACCTGGAGAGGATTAACAAAACAGTGCAACTAAAATGGCCGTCATCCTCGGCCTTCGTAAAAAACAAACCACATCCTCAGCCTTCAAAAAACAAACATCCAATTCTCGGCCTTCAAAAAACAAACATCCAATTCTCGGCCTCAAAAAACAAACACAACTGGCCACACATTCGACTTTTTGGCCCGCTAGGGCGATGCCTTGGCCATCTTTGTGTGGCCCCTGCCCGCCCTGCTGCTCCTCCTCAAAGTAAGGCCATTGGCTGCTGCAAGGCTGGGGGCAGGCTCCAGAGGGGCACATGTCGTGACGGCAGATGCCCTTGGGGGTCGGCCTAGTCGAGGTCTGGCCGTCGAGCAGGCGGCTGTTGAATGCTGCAGCTGTGGCTGGCCAGCATCAGTCGCTGCAGCAGCTCCTGGCAGCTCCACTGGGGGAGTGGCAGTGGCGGCTGGAGGAATGGGGGCAAGCTGGCGGATGGCAGGCGCTTGCTGGTCGCCTGAGACACTGGCACTCGCCCGGGCCAGCACTGCAGCATGCGCACCAATCTGCCGAGGGACAGACCGCTGTGCTGCTGCAGCACGCCGGGTGCCCTGGCGATGCCTGGCTGACACAGCGAGTGTGGCAGCAGTGAGTGCCCGTGTTGACCTGTTCAGTGACCTCATCAGAGCACCCAGTGACTGCACGGCACCACTGATCAGCTGCCCACTCGCTGCCTGAGCTGCCCCGAATGCCGCCCGACTCGCTGCCTGCTCTGCCCCGAATTCCGCCAAACTGATGGCCTGTGAGGCCCCGACGTCGGTCACACTCCGAGAGAGGGACTCGATGGCCTCAGGCAACCGTGCCACTACCCCCATGAGCTCCATGTGCCGGCGCTCCGAGTCCGCGGACAAGTCCTCGAGGCGTTCCATCTCCTCGGCGAAGACCATCTCCGGACTGGAGGCCGGACTCTCCCTCTGGGGAGAAGGCCGCCGAGCTGGCCGACCCTTCCTGCGTTGCTGGACGCCGCTGGGCCCAGCAATTGGACTCCCCTCCGACCCTTCCCCCCTCTAGGGAGAAGGCCGCTGAGCTTCCACCCCCCTCCCGCGTTTCTGCAGGCCGCAGGTCCCATGAGCTCCCCTCCCCTCCGACACTTCCGCCACGCTCCCCTCCAGGAAGACGTGTCCCCTACATTCGCATGGGTTGCCGCGGCTGAGGGTTCCCCTGATGGGCCGCCTTCCTCTTGCTCCTCCTCCTCCCCCTCTTCTGAGGGGCTGTCACTGGCAAGTTCAGGGACCTCCTCCTCACCATCTGAAAGCAGGAAGGCACAAGAGTAGCTTTAGAGTGAGGAGAGGGCGTCAGCGAGGGATGCATGAGTGGTGGCATTCAGCGCATTGGTCGGACAGTGGCAAAGGATGTAGATCTGATGCGCAAGTGGGACGAGAGAGGTCCAAATGTTGATGTCCTTACCATTGGTGCCCAGAACAGGGTCGGCATCTCCACATGCAACGGGCCCAATCACCCGGCCACCCATGATGCGCTCCACGCGATGTTGCAGCTCGGTGAGCGGCTGGATCTGGGGTCGGCCTCCCCCGGTCGCAGTCCGACTCTTCTTGTTATTGGCCAGCTTGGCCTGCAAGAGAAAGGACGGCCTCTAAGTACAGTGTGTAGCCCTGATCTTGTGTGCACTGCCTCCCATGGTGGAATAGCCTGGCCAGTGTGTCGCCCTGATGTTGTGTGCACTGCCTCCCATGGTGGAATAGCCTGGCCAGTGTGTAGCCCTGATCTTGTGTGCACTGCCTCCCATGGTGGAATAGCTTGGCCAGTGTGTTAAGTGCAGAATGTGCAATTGATGTTCATGCCTGTCCCATAGCTGCTGGATGAGGGCTGGCCATTAGGGCTTTCAGGTCCCTTTGCCCATAATGTGAGGTGCACATGCAAGGATGAGGAGGTCACTGGAAAGGGTACTCACCCTGACAACCCGAGTGAGGTCATTAAACTTTTTGCGGCATTGGACACCGGTCCTGGGGACCTCGCTGTTGGCTGACACCTTGCTGGCGACATGCTTCCAGGCTCTCCGGTAGACGCGGACCGGCGCCTTCCTGCCATTGTCCGGGTACAAAATATGGCGCCTCTTCTCCACAGCACCAACCAGCACACTCAGATCACGCTCTGAGAAGCGCTGCGCTCGTTCACGGGCCTTCTGCATGGCTTCAGGCGCTATCTGGGTCCAGCAGCAGTGTTCAGGCCTAGCTGGAGGGCTCCACTATCCAGGGCGTGGCAGCAGACCAAGTCGACCCTTCCCCCTTAAGAGCTGGCCGGCGCCAGGGTGTCTGCTGTCAATCACGAGATGGCCGCACCTGCGCTGCGCCCGGCCTCGGCGCTATCGATCACCACCTCCGGCTTAGCGCCTAAAGAGAGGTGTGCAGCGCCAGTTTTAGCGCTCGAGCAAACTCTTAGGGCGAAGCTAATGAATATCGGAGAAGTGGCCTCGATTTTGCACCGGGCGCAAACTTTAGCGGCTGCCCGACTTTACCGCCCCAAAAGTGGCTACAATGAATTTCTAGGCCCTGAGGTTTGCTGGGCCACTTCAGAGCGCAGCTCAGAGTCGACCATGTCGGTGTGGGACTGGAGTCACATGTAGGCCCAGACATAAGAGCATATGAAGTAAGAGCAGGAGTTGGCCACACATCCCCTCGAGCCCGCTCCGCCGCACGTCCCCTCGAGCCTGCTCCGCCACACGTCCCTTCGAGCCTGCTCCGCCACTCATCCCCTCGAGCCTGCTCCGCCTCACGGCCCCTCGAGCCTGCTCCGTCACACGGCCCCTCGAGCCTGCTCCGCCACACATCCCCTCGAGCCTGCTCCGTCACACGGCCCCTCGAGCCTGCTCCGCCTCACGGCCCCTCGAGCCTGCTCCGCCTCACGACCCCTCGAGCCCGCTCCGTCACACGGCCCCTCGAGCCCGCTCCGCCTCACGGCCCCTCGAGCCTGCTCCGTCACACGGCCCCTCGAGCCTGCTCCGCCTCACGGCCCCTCGAGCCTGCTCCGCCTCACGGCCCCTCGAGCCTGCTCTGCCTCACGGCCCCTCGAGCCTGCTCCGCCTCACGGCCCCTCGAGCCCGCTCCGTCACACATCCCCTCGAGCCCGCTCCGCCTCACGGCCCCTCGAGCCTGCTCCGTCACACGGCCCCTCGAGCCTGCTCCGCCACACATCCCCTCGAGCCTGCTCCGTCACACGGCCCCTCGAGCCTGCTCCGCCTCACGGCCCCTCGAGCCCGCTCCGCCTCACGGCCCCTCGAGCCCGCTCCGCCGCACGGCCCCTTGAGCCTGCTCCTCCATTCCCCCTCGAGCCTGCTCCGCCACTCGTCCCCTCGAGCCTGCTCCGCCACTCGTCCCCTCGAGCCTGCTCCGCCTCACGGCCCCTCGAGCCTGCTCCGTCACACGGCCCCTCGAGCCTGCTCCGCCACACATCCCCTCGAGCCTGCTCCGCCACGCGGCCCCTCGAGCCTGCTCCGCCACACGGCCCCTCGAGCCTGCTCCACCACACGGCCCCTCGAACCCGCTCCGCCACACAGCCCCTCGAGCCTGCTCCGCCGCACAGCCCCTTGAGCCTGCTCCGCCACACGGCCCCTCGAGCCTGCTCCGCCACACGGCCCCTCGAGCCTGCTCCGCTACACGGCCCCTCGAGCCCGCTCCGCCACACGGCCCCTCGAGCCCGCTCCGCCACACGGCCCCTCGAGCCTGCTCCGCCTCACGGCCCCTCGAGCCTGCTCCGTCATTCAATAAGATCATGGCTGATCTTCGACCTCAACTCCACTTTCCCGTCCGATCCCCATATCCCTCGATTCCCCTCGAGTCCAAACATCTATCGCTCTCAGCCTTGAATATACTCAATGACTGAGCATCCACAGCCCTCTGGGGTAGAGAATTCCAAAGATTCACCGCCCTCTGAGTGAAGAAATTCCTCCTCATCTCAGTCCTAAATGGCCGACCCCTTATTCTGAGACTGTGACCCCTAGTTCTAGACACTCCAGCCAGGGGGAAACAACCTCTCAGCATCTACCCTGTCAATCCACCTCAGAATCTTGTATGTTTCAATGAGATCACCTCTCATTCTTCTAAACTCCAGAGTATCGGCCCATTCTACACAATCTCTCCTCATAGGACAGCCCTCTCATCCCAGGAATCAATCTAGTGAACCTTCGTTGCACCGCCTCCAAGGCAAGTATATCCTTCCTTAGATAAGGGGACCAGAACTGTGCACGGTACTCCAGGTGTGGTCTCACCAAGGCCCTGTACAATTGGAGCAAGACTTCCTCACTCTTATATTCCAACCCCCTTGCAATAAAGGCCAACATGCCATTTGCCTCCCTTATTGCTTGCTGTACCGGGCAAGGACGGCGGGTTTCCAGGACACTAGTGAACCAGTTGGGTTTTTACGACAATCCGCCAGTTTCACGCTCACTTTTACTGACCCCAGCTTTTAATTTGCAGATTTATTAAACTGAATTCAAATCCTCAAACTGCCCTGCTGGGATTTGGATTCCCGATTATTAGGCCAGGCTTCTGTCTCGGACTCACAGATGAAGCATTGAATGCCTGATTTATACCATCCCTCGATGTTCACTATTGCCCATTTTACACTATTGTCCATTTTACACGATTGCCCATTTTACACGGTTGCCCTTTGTACACTATTGTCCATTTACACTATTGTCCATTGTACACTATTGTCCATTTTACACTATTGCCCTTTGTACACTATTGTCCACTTTACACTATTGTCCACTTTACACTATTGCCCACTTTACACTATTGGCCATTTTACACTGACCCTGGTGTTTCACTGTCTCCCGGTTTATCGCTCACAGTAAAGATTCCTGCACTCAGGGTGATCAGAGGATTTCCGATGGAGCGCTGCCACCATCTGGTGGCGAGATCTGAGCACTGAATCAGAGAAATTTACGGCACGGAAGGAGACCATTCGGCCCATCGTGTCTGTGCCGGCCGACCAAGAGCGATCCGGCCTAATCCCACTTTCCAGCTCTTGGTCCGTAGCCCTGTAGGTTACGGCACTTGAAGTGCATATCCAAGTACTTTTTAAATGTGATGAGGGTTTCTGCCTCTACCACCCTTTCAGGCAGTGAGTTCCAGACCCCCACCACCCTCTGGGTGAAAAACATTCTCCTCAAATCCCCTCTAAACCTCTGACCATTACTTTAAATCTCTGCCCCTGGTTATTGACCTCTCTGCTAAGGGAAATAGCTCCTTCCTATCCACTCTATCCAGGCCCCTCATAATTTTAGACACCTCAATTAAATCTCCCCTCAGCCTTCTCTGTTCCAAAGCCTATCCAATCTTTCCTCATAGCTAAAATTCCCCAGTCCTGGCAACATCCTGGTAAATCTCCTCTGCACCCTCTCTAGTGCAATCACATCCTTCCTGCAACATAGAAAAATGTCCCAAGGTGCTTCACAGGAGCGATTATCAAACAAACTTTGACACGGGCCACATAAGGAGATATTAGGTCAGGTGACCAAGAGCTTGGTCAATGAGGGAGGTTTTAAGGAGCGTCTTAAAGGAGGAGAGAGAGGCGGAGAGGGCAGGTGCTGAGTTCCCTCTCCGCAGGGAGAGGCTCATTGGCCGGGAGCAGAGACTCGGAGCGAGCCCCTCCCACTGACCCCGATCCCTCCCCGGGGGTGAGATGTCTCGGAGCGAGCCCCTCCCATTGACCCCGATCCCTCCCACTGACCCCGACCCCTCCCCGGGGGTGAGATGTCTCGGAGCGAGCCCCTCCCACTGACCCCGACCCCTCCCCGGGGGTGAGATGTCTCGGAGCGAGCCCCTCCCACTGACCCCGTTCCCTCCCCGGGGGTGAGATGTCTCGGAGCGAGCCCCCCCCCACTGACCCCGACCCCTCCCCGGGGGTGCGATGTCTCGGAGCGAACCCCTCCCATTGACCCCGATCCCTCCCACTGACCCCGACCCCTCCCCGGGGGTGAGATGTCTCGGAGCGAGCCCCTCCCACTGACCCCGACCCCTCCCACTGACCCCGACCCCTCCCACTGACCCCGACCCCTCCCACTGACCCCGACCCCTCCCCGGGGGTGCGATGTCTCAGAGCGAACCCCTCCCATTGACCCCGATCCCTCCCACTGACCCCGACCCCTCCCCGGGGGTGAGATGTCTCGGAGCGAGCCCCTCCCATTGACCCCGATCCCTCCCACTGACCCCGACCCCTCCCCGGGGGTGAGATGTCTCGGAGCGAGCCCCTCCCACTGACCCCCGACCCCTCCCACTGACCCCGACCCCTCCCCGGGGGTGAGATGTCTCGGAGCGAGCCCCTCCCATTGACCCCGATCCCTCCCACTGACCCCGACCCCTCCCCGGGGGTGAGATGTCTCGGAGCGAGCCCCTCCCACTGACCCCCGACCCCTCCCACTGACCCCGATCCCTCCCCAGGGGTGAGATGTCTCGGAGCTGCCCCACCGACTGACCCCGACCCCACCCAGGGGGTGAGATGTCTCGGAGCGAGCCCCCCCCCCACTGACCCCGACCCCTCCCACTGACCCCGATCCCTCCCCGGGGGTGAGATGTCTCGGAGCGAGCCCCCCCCCACTGACCCCGACCCCTCCCACTGACCCCGACCCCTCCCACTGACCCCGACCCCTCCCACTGACCCCGATCCCTCCCCGGGGGTGAGATGTCTCGGAGCGAGCCCCCCCCCACTGACCCCGACCCCTCCCACTGACCCCGACCCCTCCCACTGACCCCGACCCCTCCCCGGGGGTGAGATGTCTCGGAGCTGCCCCTCCCACTGACCCCGACCCCTCCCACTGACCCCGACCCCTCCCACTGACCCCGACCCCTCCCACTGACCCCGATCCCTCCCACTGACCCCGACCCCTCCCACTGACCCCGACCCCTCCCACTGACCCCCGACCCCTCCCCGGGGGTGAGATGTCTCGGAGCTGCCCCTCCCACTGACCCCGACCCCTCCCCGGGGGTGAGATGTCTCGGAGCAAGCCCCTCCCATTGACCCCGACCCCTCCCACTGACCCCGACCCCTCCCACTGACCCCGACCCCTCCCCGGGGGTGAGATGTCTCGGAGCGAGCCCCTCCCACTGACCCCGATCCCTCCCATTGACCCCGATCCCTCCCACTGACCCCGACCCCTCCCACTGACCCTGATCCCTCCCATTGACCCTGATCCCTCCCACTGACCCTGATCCCTCCCACTGACCCCGACCCCTCCCCGGGGGTGAGATGTCTCGGAGCGAGCCCCCCCCCACTGACCCCGATCCCTCCCATTGACCCTGATCCCTCCCACTGACCCTGATCCCTCCCACTGACCCTGATCCCTCCCACTGACCCCGATCCCTCCCACTGACCCCGACCCCTCCCCGGGGGTGAGATGTCTCGGAGCTGCCCCTCCCACTGACCCCGACCCCTCCCCGGGGGTGAGATGTATCGGAGCGAGCCCCACCCACTGACCCCGACCCCTCCCACTGACCCCGACCCCTCCCCGGGGGTGAGATGTCTCGGAGCGAGCCCCTCCCACTGACCCCGACCCCTCCCATTGACCCCGACCCCTCCCATTGACCCCGATCCCTCCCCGGGGGTGAGATGTCTCGGAGCGAGCCCCACCCACTGACCCCGACCCCTCCCACTGACCCCGACCCCTCCCCGGGGGTGAGATGTCTCGGAGCGAGCCCCTCCCACTGACCCCGACCCCTCCCATTGACCCCGACCCCTCCCATTGACCCCGATCCCTCCCCGGGGGTGAGATGTCTCGGAGCGAGCCCCTCCCACTGACCCCGACCCCTCCCATTGACCCCGATCCCTCCCCGGGGGTGAGATGTCTCGGAGCTGCCCCACCCACTGACCCCGACCCCTCCCACTGACCCCGACCCCTCCCACTGACCCCGACCCCTCCCCGGGGGTGAGATGTCTCGGAGCTGCCCCACCCACTGACCCCGACCCCTCCCACTGACCCCGACCCCTCCCACTGACCCCGACCCCTCCCCGGGGGTGAGATGTCTCGGGGCTGCCCCTCCCACTGACCCCGACCCCTCCCACTGACCCCGACCCCTCCCCGGGGGTGAGATGTCTCGGAGCTGCCCCACCCACTGACCCCGACCCCTCCCACTGACCCCGACCCCTCCCACTGACCCCGACCCCTCCCCGGGGGTGAGATGTCTCAGGGCTGCCCCTCCCACTGACCCCGACCCCTCCCACTGACCCCGACCCCTCCCCGGGGGTGAGATGTCTCAGGGCTGCCCCTCCCACTGACCCCGACCCCTCCCACTGACCCCGACCCCTCCCACTGACCCCGACCCCTCCCACTGACCCCGACCCCTCCCCGGGGGTGAGATGTCTCGGGGCTGCCCCTCCCACTGACCCCGACCCCTCCCACTGACCCCGACCCCTCCCACTGACCCCGATCCCTCCCCGGGGGTGCGATGTCTCAGAGCTGCCCCTCCCACTGTCTCCGACCCCTCCCACTGACCCCGATCCCTCCCCGGGGGTGCGATGTCTCAGAGCTGCCCCTCCCACTGTCTCCGACCCCTCCCTGGGGGTGAGATGTCTCGGAGCGAGCCCCTCCCACTGACCCCGATCCCTCCCCGGGGGTGAGATGTCTCGGAGCTGCCCCTCCACTGACCCCGATCCCTCCCCGGGGGTGAGATGTATCGGAGCTGCCCCTCCACTGACCCCGACTCCACCCACTGACCCCGATCCCTCCCACTGACCCTGATCCCTCCCCGGGGGTGAGATGTCTCGGAGCTGCCCCACCCACTGACCCCGACCCCACCCAGGGGGTGAGATGTCTCGGAGCGAGCCCCTCCCCCCACTGAACCCGACCCCACCCAGGGGGTGAGATGTCTCGGAGCGAGCCCCACCTACTGTCCTTGACCCCACCCAGGGGGTGAGATGTCTCGGAGCCCCCCCCCCCCACTGACCCCGACCCCTCCCCGGGGGTGAGATGTCTCGGAGCGAGCCCCTCCCCCCACTGACCCCGCCCCCACCCAGGGGGTGAGATGTCTCGGAGCGAGCCCCACCTACTGTCCTTGACCCCACCCAGGGGGTGAGATGTCTCGGAGCCCCCCCCCCCCCCACTGACCCCGACCCCTCCCCGGGAGTGAGATGTCTCGGAGCGAGCCCCTCCCCCCACTGACCCCCGACCGCTCCCCGGGGGTGAGATGTCTCGGAGTGAGCCCCTCCCCCCACTGACCCCGACACCTCCCAGGGGGTGAGATGTCTCGGAGCGAGCCCCTCCCCCCACTGACCCCGACACCTCCCTGGGGGTGAGATGTCTCGGAGCGAGCCCCTCCCCCCACTGACCCCGACACCTCCCAGGGGGTGAGATGTCTCGGAGCGAGCCCCTCCCCCCACTGACCCCGACCCCTCCCCGGGAGTGAGATGTCTCGGAGCGAGCCCCTCCCCCCACTGACCCCGACCCCTCCCCGGGGGTGAGATGTCTCGGAGTGAGCCCCTCCCCCCACTGACCCCGACACCTCCCAGGGGGTGAGATGTCTCGGAGCGAGCCCCTCCCCCCACTGACCCCGACACCTCCCAGGGGGTGAGATGTCTCGGAGCGAGCCCCTCCCCCCACTGACCCCGACACCTCCCAGGGGGTGAGATGTCTCGGAGCGAGCCCCTCCCCCCACTGACCCCGACACCTCCCAGGGGGTGAGATGTCTCGGAGCCCCCCCCCCCCCACTGACCCCGACCCCTCCCCGGGGGTGAGATGTCTCGGAGCGAGCCCCTCCCCCCACTGACCCCGACACCTCCCAGGGGGTGAGATGTCTCGGAGCGAGCCCCTCCCCCCACTGACCCCGACCCCTCCCCGGGGGTGAGATGTCTCGGAGCGAGCCCCTCCCCCCACTGACCCCGACACCTCCCCGGGGGTGAGATGTCTCGGAGCGAGCCCCTCCCCCCACTGACCCCGACCCCTCCCCGGGGGTGAGATGTCTCGGAGCGAGCCCCTCCCCCCACTGACCCCGACACCTCCCAGGGGGTGAGATGTCTCGGAGCGAGCCCCTCCCCCCACTGACCCCGACCCCTCCCAGGTGGTGAGATGTCTCGGAGCTGCCCCACCCACTGACCCCGACACCTCCCAGGGGGTGAGATGTCTCGGAGCGAGCCCCTCCCCCCACTGACCCCGACACCTCCCAGGGGGTGAGATGTCTCGGAGCTGCCCCACCCACTGACGGCCGAAAGAAACCATTTGGAACAGAGACTGTTTGGGTTGACTTGAAGGGTTAATTACAGTCCTAGTCCTTTTGGGCTGCCCCAGATCAGGCGTATTCCCCAGACGTTCACCTTCAACTTAAGTTAGAGATAGCCGAACTCCAAAAGACGCTAAAATGGGTCTAAAGGTTCAGGCTGTCTCTCCCTAAAGGAAAGGAATGACTGAAGACGTTACCGTCCTCCGGATAGTACTTTTAATAAGTTGAACTAGACTGTAACCTTCCGGATATTTTGAGGGTCCGGTATACCCCCCAGAATTCTGCAACTCCTTACAAAAGAGTGTACAGAATTTGTGGGTTCGCGAGTCTATACAGATTCACTCTTTGAGACAATTCTAAAAATATATAGTTTTATTTAAGAGCCGACATTCAGTTAACATCTGTTGAATCAGTCGCAACATTAACAATTCAAAATACAATTAGCTTACATTTCTTATTTCTCAGAGATCCTTATTCTTAAATCTTTACTTTGTTACATTTCTTATTTCTTACTTATTTCTAAATCCAGAACATCCACCAAAAATCAATACCTTGGTTTTACCCAAGACTCAAAGTTAAAAACTTACAGAGATGCCTCTGGAAAGTTGAGAAACGCCCTGCCCGTTCAGCGTGTTCTGACTTTCTGTTAAAAAGGGTCTTATTTTTATACCCTTTTGGCTTTGCTTTCTTCTTTGATGTTCTCTGCTGATGTCAGCTAATTGTCTTTATTGATACCTCTTTCAAATGCTTTCTATTCTTACTGTCAATTCAACTATTGCATGCATAATTATTTCTCTACTTTTAGGTGTTCCAAAAACCATCATAAAAACAATGACAGCAATGGTTTTTGTTTGATATCATTCTTATCGAAGATTCTTCATTCATTTCTTAATATTAGCTGAACTGCTTTTTAGCAGACACCTCGGGGTCGATTTTCATTGCGCCGTGGAGTCGGGATTGGAGGCGTGCGGGGGGTTAAAGTCCTGAATTCGGGGGTCCCGACACCATCCCGCCCCCAACCCGCCTCTATGTAAGTTTCAAAGGAGGCGGGTACCCGCCCCGCACTGGGACCCACCTACCCGAGGGGGGAAGGGATTAGTGCCAATTAACTGCCTGGTAACAGGCAGTTTTTTAGCCTAATCCCTATTTTGAGGGGTGTCGTGTGGGATTCCCGATGGCTCCAAACCACGCCAGGTTAGAGGAGTCGGGCCGTCGGGTTGAAGGACTTGGAGGGGTCGAGATGTCGGTGTTCAGCTGAGTGATGGGTGCATGAGTGCAAAGGTAAGTGTGTTTAGTGTGTCTAAAGTGTGTAAAGAAGTTTAAATTACCTGTACTTACCTTTTCAGCCTTCCTTCCTTTAGGTCTCGGGAGTCCATCATCTAACCGGCACAGAAAGCAGAAGTCAGAAGTGACAGCCTGCAGCTTTCAGTGCTGGTGTGAGTTCTAACTGAGTCTGTGTAGAAGGACTCAGGTTAGAAGTGAGACTGTCAGTGTTTGACAGCTTCAAACAGCTGTGAAACACTGATACTTCATCTGTCAAGACCTCTTGACAGATGAAATTTCAGTCTGTGACATCACCTGTTGCCGGGTGGCCCTTAATTGGCCTGCTGAACCCGTTGGGTGGGCTCAACAAGGTCAATCAAGTTAAAATCGCGCGGATTGGCCGCATCTCGATGGAGGCGGGACTACAACCCCGAAAGTTGTAGTCCCGCCTCCTTCTCGACTTCTGAATGAAAATCACCCCCCGAGTCTCCGCGGCGATCCACGTTTAATACAAACACAATGCAATTGCTTGGTGTAATCTATTGAAGTCTTATCTTCAAAGTCTTGTTGGTATGGTTTTTACTATATCTAAATTCAAGACACTTTAACTGAATGGTTCATGCATTTCTAGCTATCTCAGTTGGTTGCATATTTAATCTTATGGTTCCTGTTTTCCAAGTTTAACATAAAACTATTTGATGTTACTTTTACAAAGGCACATGGTTCTTTTAATGTTTGTGTTTCTGTTTTATCGTGTTAGCTCTTCACACCTCACTTGGGTCTTCCATTGTGTTACACCCAAACTCTAGACCTTTCGGAAGCACCAATGGTTTGCTTCAATCTTTCATTGTTTTAGTATATTTAACTAATTCCCATTTCAAAGCTTGTTTACAACATTGTTATCAACTGACCTTCTCTCAGAAGCCGGTATTTCGGTTTACAGCCTGTGTCTCTGAGACTTGTGTCTTTGAGGCTTTAGATTTTTAAACCCAGTATGTCTTTTATTATTTTTGCACAGGTTTCCCCTGCGATGGAGGCCGAGGAGGACGGCAGTGATCCTGGGGGCCGGCAGCGAGCTGGGTGCATGCTGGAGCTCTGCCTCGGCAGCACGGCACAGTTACCCAGGCCGGGGGATCAGAGCGCGGGCACGGAAAGCCCCTCCGACCGACTACTGGCCGAGATGTTCAGGCTATCGGACGAGGTCCTGCTCTCGGAGCTCGCCGCCAGGCCAGGGGAGGACCTTCGGGAGACGGACAGCGAGGAGGACTCCTCCGACCCCAGACCCCCAGAGGACCCGCTGATACTCGTGCCGCGCGATGCCCCCCTGATCCTCACTGGGCAGCCGAGCCTGGCACCGCTGGGGGGCACCGTCAACCTCATCCTCAGCATTGGCAGAGAGGCCAATCATAGGCCACAGGCCAGGGTGGCACAGGGCAGCGGAGATTCCAGGAACCCGGAACCGGTGCAGAGGGTGAGTATCACCGAGAAAGGGAGAGAGAGACAGAGAGAGACAGAGAGAGAGACAGAGAGAGAGACAGAGAGAGACAGAGGGAGAGAGAGAGAGAGACAGACAGACAGAGAGAAACAGAGAGTCAGGAGAGAGAGAGGGAGAGAGAGAGATAGAGGGAGAGAGAGAGAGGGAGGCAGAGAGGGAGGCAGAGAGAGAGAGAGGGAGGCAGAGAGAGAGAGAGAGGCAGAGAGAGAGAGACAGAGAGAGAGAGAGATAGATAGAGGGAGAGACAGAGAGAGAGAGAGAGACAGATAGAGAGAGAGAGGGAGAGGCAGAGAGAGAGAGAGAGAGAGAGGCAGAGAGCGAGGGAGAGGGAGACAGTGAAGCAACCACTAACACTACTAACAATAACCAGCCCCAGGACAGTGACATCGTAGCAGAGAGAATTCGACCCAACACAATTGTCACTAAACAAAAGGAAAAATACCTGTCATATTGGGCAGAAACAACTAAAACCCAAAGCAAACTCAATTGCTACTTGACCCTAAACAGACAATACAACATGGCTGCGTACCTGACCATGGTAAAGGATAACAAACTGAGAAAAACCTTGACAAGGTACAGACTTAGCGAACATAGCCTAGCGATCGAAAAAGGCAGACACAGGCAGACCAGGCTGCCAAGAGAGGACAGGATATGCTCTCACTGCAGTCAGGGAGTAGTGGAGACAGAGATGCACTTCCTCACAGCCTGTGGAAAATATCAGGGCATCAGGGAGAATTTCTACAAAAAATTTTCACAAATATGCCCTGAATTCAGAAATCTGAATGACAACCAAAAACTCCCATACCTACTGGGGGAGGAGAGAAGCTGTGTAGCACTGGCAGCACACTATGTTACAGCTTGCCATGAACAGCGGGACAACCAGTAAACCTAAGAAAAGAGTATATATAAATAATGTGAATGTATATTTATACACTCAGGGATATATCTGTTTATACACTGTATGAATAGATCTGCGTTTATGTGTTCAACCATAAATGTATTTTGATGCTTTGGCAACATAAGATGTACCTTATCATGCCAATAAAGCGATTTGAATTGAATTGAATTGAATTGAGACAGAGAGAGAGAGACAGGAGAGAGAGAGGGGGAGAGAGAGAGAGAGAGAGAGATAGACAGAGGGAGAGAGAGAGAGAGACAGACAGAGGGGGAGAGAGAGAGAGACAGAGAGAGAGAGACAGAGAGAGAGAGAGACAGAGAGAGAGAGAGAGACAGAGAGAGACAGAGAGAGAGAGACCCAAAGGATGTTTATTATCAGTGGGTATCTGCCTAGTTCGGCTCTGCATGCATTTGTTGGCGTTTTCCTTTGGGTGCTCGCATATTCTATTCTCTCTAGGCTGCCAGGATTTCTTGTATCTGCCTTTTTCAATTTCCAGTTGGTGGTCGCTTAGTCTGTACCTGGTGAGGGTCTGTCTCTGTAATAAACATCCAAAAACGAGCACTAAACTTCCTAAATCACCTCAAATCTAGCTCCCCAGACACCCTTCATTTCAAAGCCTTTCAGACCCAAGAGCTAAACCCAGAAAAGAGTCCCCTGAGTCAGCTGCTACGGAAACTAAGTACTCAGCCGGACCCTGACCAGCCCCAGACCAACACAGCCGCCCAAACACCAATCCGAGTGAACCAAATCATTAAAAAATGCAAAGAAACCTACCTGGAACATTGGAACAAAATAACCGAAAGCCAAAGCAGATTAGAATGTTACCGGGCCCTAAAAAGAGAATATAAACTGGCAGACTACCTCACGACCATCAGAGACACAAAACAGAGACAGACCCTCACCAGGTACAGACTAAGCGACCACCAACTGGAAATTGAAAAAGGCAGATACAAGAAATCCTGGCAGCCTAGAGAGAATAGAATATGCGATCAATGTCTGGCTGGCGAGGTTGAAACAGAAATGCATTTCCTCCTAAAATGCGAAAAATTCAACACATCAAGAAACATATTATTCAACAAGCTAAGCCAAACAACCCCAGATTTCAAGGAATTGGATGATCTGTCAAAATTGAGATTAGTCCTAGGAGAAGGAGACAGACCATACCTTGGGGCCAAATATGTAACAACATGTCACAACCTGAGGACTGTTTAAAATTAAGACTGTTTAAAATTAATATTGAACGTACCAAATGAAGTACAAAGACTGTTTAAAATTAATATTGTTTAAAAGTAATATTGTATGTACCCAACAAATGTCAAATCGATTGACACCTACAGAATGTTGGAAAACTGTACCTTTTTGCTATGTAAGCTTTGGCAATATGGTTCTCTGTAAACTTTCATGCCAATAAAGCATTTTAATTGGA
Organism: Somniosus microcephalus; assembly: GCF_052327205.1. Classification (NCBI taxonomy): domain Eukaryota; kingdom Metazoa; phylum Chordata; class Chondrichthyes; order Squaliformes; family Somniosidae; genus Somniosus; species Somniosus microcephalus. The sequence goes on along the minus strand of NC_140995.1, from coordinate 247,527,429 downwards.
ATTGGAATTGGAGAGACAGAGCGAGAGAGAAAGGGAGGGAGACAGAGACAGAGAGAGACAGAGAGAGACAGAGAGAGACAGAGAGAGAGGGAGAGACAGAGAGAGAGACAGAGCGAGAGAGACAGAGAGAGAGAGAGAGAGAGACAGAGCGAGAGAGAGACAGAGAGGGGGAGAGGGGGAGAGAGAGAGAGACAGAGCGAGACAGAGAGAGAGCTATATAGAGGGAGAGAGAAAGAGAGAGAGAGGGAGAGACAGCGAGAGAGAGAGAGAGAGATAGAGGGAGTGAGAGAGAGACAGAGCGAGAGGGAGAGACAGAGAGATAGAGAGAGACAGAGAGAGAGAGATAGAGGGAGAGAGAGCCTGGGTCTGTACATTGTCAATGGTAGGTTCATGGGAGACTCCCTAGGAAGATCGACCTATTCCTCACCTCTTGGCTTCAGCACCGTAGACTATATGATTACGGATCTGGACCCACCCTCTTTCAGAGCATTCACACAAACAACACTGTCAGACCACAGCCAAATTACTGCGTATCTTAAAAGGACAGAAACAACCAACACAGAAACACAGCCCAGTAAGCTGTACAACATTAAAAAATCCTACAGATGGGCCAAAAACAGCACGGAAAAATACCAGAAAGCAATTAGCAATCAATCAACTCAAGCTCTCTTGGACACCTTTCTGGAAAACACATACACTCACAATAAAGAAGGCGTAAACCGGGCAGTGAATAACCTAAATAATATTTTTGATAATTTGGCATCAATGTCAAACTTGAAAGTTCGCAAGAATAAACACAAAACACAAAACCACGAAAAATGGTTTGATTCAGACTGTCATAACATGAGGAAAAAACTCAGAAAAATATCAAACCAAAAACACAGACAACCAGAAAACGAGGAATTACGCCTTACTTATTGTCAGGCACTAACACAATACAAAAACACACTCAGAACCAAGAAAGAACATTATATTAAGAATACACTCAGCTCCATTGAGGAATCTATTGATTCTAATTGTTTCTGGGACAACTGGAATACATTACACAAAAAACAACACGACGAATTGGCCATTCAAAACGCAGACACATGGGAAAACCATTTTGAAAAATTATACCAGAAAAATACACTAAGCCCAGAGCAAGATCAAATATGTAAAAAACTGGAAAAGCTCGAACTGGCCATAAAAGATAACCAAAACCCGTTAGACTCCCCAATAACTGAAAAAGAGCTATTTGAAAAACTCAAGGACCTGCGACCAGGAAAAGCTTGCGGTGCAGATGGCATCCTAAACGAGATGATTAAACACACGGACGATAAAATGAAATTGGCTATCCTAAAACTCTTCAACTTGGTTCTGAGTGTCGGTTACTTCCCTGATATCTGGAACAAAGGACTCATAACGCCCATATACAAAAGTGGAGACAAAGTTGACCCAAATAACTATTGAGGCATCTGTGTGAACAGTAACCTGGGAAGGTATTCTGTAGTATCATAAACCAAAGACTTATAAACTTCCTTGAGGAGCACAATGTCTTGAGTAAAAGCCAAATTGGATTCTTACCAAATTATAGAACATCGGACCATATTTTCACCCTACACACCCTAATTGACAAACATGTTCACCAAAACAAAAGCAAAATTTTTGCCTGCTTTATAGATTTCCAGAAGGCTTTCGATTCTATTTGGCACGACGGTCTATTAAAACTTATTGAAAGTGGTGTAGGGGGAAAAACATATGATGTAATTAAATCAATGTATACAAACAATAAATGTGCAGTTAAAATTGGAGACAAACAAACAAAATATTTCTCACGGGCGTGGCGTGGCGCAGGGCTCGCCTATCTCACTGACACTCTTTAATATTTACATAAATGAATTGGCAAAACTACTTGAACAATCTACAGCACCTGGCCTCGCCCTATATGAATCCAAGGTTAAATTCCTCCTCTATGCAGATGACCTGGTTC
>NC_140995.1:247417960-247520460 GCF_052327205.1 Somniosus microcephalus | reverse complement strand
CTCTATATCCGCGTTCGTTACTGGCAATCGTTCAATTATTGACGAATAAAATATCTCGATAGGGTCCACTGCTGGTGCTTCCTCCACAGCAGGCAGTGGCAGGCGCCATAGCCCATCAGCGTTTCCATGCTGTTTCGTGCCTTTATATTCTATTTCATATTGATTCGCCCCTAGAAACAGGGACCATCTTTGTAACCGTTGTGCAGTCATCACTGGAACGCCCTTCTTAGGATTAAAGATGGAGACAAGTGGTTGGTGGTCAGTCAGCAAGGTGAACTTCTGCCCATGCAGATAGTGGTTGAATTTTTTTACTCCCCATACTAGGCTGAGGGCCTCCCTGTCAATCTGGGCGTAGTTGCGCTCGGCTGAGGTTAGTGACCGAGACGCAAAGGCTACTGGCCTCTCCAACCCGTCTGGGAATTTGTGCGACAGCACCGCTCCAATACCATAGGGTGATGCATCACATGCCAAACGAATTGGTAGTGCTGGGTTGAAATGGGCCAACACCTCTTTTGATGTGATCAATTCTTTACACTTCTGGAAAGCTCGTCTACGTTCATCATTCCACTTCCATGGCACCCCTGTTTGCAGTAGGGTGTTCAGTGGGTGTAATACCGTGGACAAATTTGGTAAGAACTTATGGTAGTAGTTCACCAGCCCGAGGAACGACCTCAGTTGTGACACATTTTCCGGTGCTGGAGCCTTGACTACTGCCTCAATCTTTTCAGGGGACTTATGTAACCCCTCTTCATCGAGGACGTGGCCACAATACGAGATCTGCTTCTGGAAAAACTCGCACTTGTGGCGATTAGCTCGTAGCCCATATTCCTTTAATCTGGTGAGCACCTTCTCCAAGTTGGCGAGGTGATCACTGTCATTTTCGCCCGTGACCAGGATGTCGTCCAAATAACACTGGGTCCCTGGAATCCCTTGCAGGACTTGATCCATCGCCCTTTGCCAAATAGCCGGAGCCGATGCTACCCCGAACACCAGCCGGTTGTATTGATAGAGACCTTTGAGTGTTGATCGTAAGGTATTGTTTCGAGGCTTCTTCTACCTCCATTTGCAAGTACGCCTGGGCTAGATCAATTTTGGTGAAGCGTTTACCTCCAGATGGCGAGGCGAAAATATCCTCAATTCGTGGAAGCGGATATTGTACCGTGTGAAGGACTGGGTTCACTGTCACCTTAAAATCCCCACAGATGCGGACCTTCTTTGGTTCCCCAGGCGTATTACTCAACGACCTCTTCATTACAGGAATGATGGGTGTAGCCCACTCGCTCCAGTCTACTTTGGACAGTACTCCTGAACGTTCCAACCCTTCCAGCTCTGCTTCAACAGCTGGTCTGATCGCATAAGGCACCGGTCTGGCCTTAAGAAACTTTGGGCTTGCATTTTCCTCTATTTTAATCATTGCTGTTATGCCTTTTAGTGTTCCGAGTCCCTCCTGGAACACTTCTTTTGCGTCAGTTAGCAATTTTGACAGTCGTCCAGGTGTGACGTTGTCATCCTTTTTGGCCTCAACCTTCAGTGCCTGTATGGAATGCCAGTCTAATTGTATCTTCCGGATCTATTCACGTCCTAGCAGTGGTGGTCCTCCATCTGGCAATACATATATGTCCATTTTAGGTAGTTCCTGGCCTTTGTATATCACTTTCACCCTTATTTTTCCTTTGGGGTAGACTTTTTGCCCCGTGTACGTCTTCAAGACAATCTCTGTAGCTTTCAAGGGTATATGTGAAAATAGCCGCTTGTAGTCCCTTTGGTTTATGACTGTTAGGGCTGATCCTGTGTCCAATTCCATTTTCACTTGGGCTCCATCTTATCTTGAGTGTAACCCAGATAGTCTGGTGATCCTCCATTTTGGTTACCTTATGTAGTTTCAGACAACCCAGCTCCTTGCTTCCGGAGTCTGTGTCACTTTTCTGTTCATCTGAACTACTGTCCATCACCTTGTGTACCTTTTTGTACTTCTCCTGTGGAGATTTCTTGCTGTTGGTTTTCTTTCCAGACCTGCAGACTCTTGCTATGTGTCCTGCTTTTCCACACTGTCTGCACACTTGGTCCTTGAACCAACAATCCTTCTGGTCGTGTGTTGTTCTGCCGCAGCGATAACACTTCCCTGTTCCATAGGACATTTCATTGGTGCCATATTCTTGCGGTCTCCGTTGTATCTCTGCAGCGCCCCTTGCGGCTGCTTCGTGTGATACTGCCATACTGAAAGCCTTGTCCAGCGTAAGATCCTTTTCTGATAGAAGCCGTTTCTGGGTTCCTTCACTTTACAGCCCACACACAAACTTGTCCCTTAACGTATCTGCTAGTCCCACTCCAAACTGGCAGTGTTTCGATAGCTTGCGCAGTTCCGTTAAGTACTCAGCATTGCTTTCATCTTTGTGTTGGTTCCTTTTATGGAACTTAAATCGTTCTGCTATCAGCAGCGGTGTGGGGTTTAAGTGGTCCTGTAGGATTTCTACTATGCTTTCGAAATTCTTGTTCACAGGCTTCTCTGGGGTAATTAGGTTTCGCAGTAACCCATAAGTTTTTGCACCCATGGAATTTAACAGAACCAGTGCTTTATTAGCATCTGGCACTTCATTCGCCCTGCAGTACACCTCAATACGTTCCACATATGTCGCCCAATCTTCGACTTCATTGTCGAACGTAGAGATACTGCCACTCTTCGGCATCCCTGGGTGTGATTTAACTGTCAAAAATGGCGTCTCCCGCACTTCCCCTTCTTCTCCGCTGGCACAAAATGGCGTCTCCCGCGCTTTCCTTTCTTCTCCGCTGGCACAAAATGGCATCTCCCGCGCTTTCCTTTCTTCTCCGCTGGCACAAAATGGCGTCTCCCGCGCTTTCCTTTCTTCCCGCGCTCGCCCTTCTTCTCCGCTGTGGCTTCTAAAAATGGCGTCTCCCGTGCTCTTCCTTCTTCTCCGCGGCTCAATGGCGTCTCCAGCGCTCTCCCTTCTTCTCCCCGCGGACACTGTTCAGCCCTTGAGCCCTGGCTGTGCTCTGCGCGTTCTTTTTTTCTGTGCGCCTTTCCTGTTTCCGCCGCTCGGTCCTGAACCCGGCTGCTGCCCTGTGCGCTTCACCCTCTATCTTACCCTGTCGACGCTGCTCGGCTTTTTCTCCGCCGTCGGTCGGCTCCAGCCGCCGCTGTCCAGGAAGGGTCTGTGCTGTACCTGTCGTCAGTCTATTGCTGCTCGTCGTGGCTGGGGAACCAAGCCCGGCTCTCCACAGCCTCCCCTGCGATGTTCACTCTCTGCCGGATGACTGGGCGGTTGCTCGTGGTCGACGCCCGTGTTTCTGGCCTCGACTTTCTTCCACTGCCCTCCCGGAGCGAATCCTCGAAGGGAAATGCAGAGTTGCAGGTAGATTTGAATCGACACTCGTCGCCACTGTTAGATCCGTGATTCTGAGAGTATGATGTTTTTCAATAACTACACGGAGGCTGTAACTTAACAACCAACAGGTGTTTACTGGAGTAGGGTAGTCTCAAGACTGGGGGTACAGAGGCATGCTCAAGGCTTATATACAGGTGTGGTCACTGCCGGTACTACAGTATACAGGAGCTGTAAAAGTAGTTCTGACTTAAAGGTACATACACTACAGAGAGAGAGGGGGAGAGAGAGAGAGGTAGAAAGAGAGAGATAGAGAGAGACAGAGAGAGAGACTGAGAGAGGGGGAAAGAGAGAGAGGGAGAGAGAGACAGATAGAGGAGAGACAGAGAGATAGATAGAGCGAGAGAGACAGAGAGGGAGAGAGGGAGAGGGAGATCAGCAGGGATTCCGCACAGCGGGGTGTATTAGGGCCATTACACATTAAGATGGGCCGAGTGCCCCGAGATTGCAGAAGCTATAAAATGGTAGAGGGGTAGAGTTTTCTAATTGTGCCTCCCCATTCTCACCTGTGGTCTCTTCCCTCCTCCCCTCCCCTCCCCGCTCTCCTCCCCTCTCCTCTCCTCCTCTCCCCTCCCCTCCACTCTCCTCTCCCCTCTCCTCCCCTTCTCTCTCCTCTCCCCTCCCCTCTCCTTCCCTCTCTCCTCTCCCTCCCTCTCTCCTCTCCCCTTCTCTCCTCCTCTCCCCTCCCCTCTCCTTCCCTCTCTCCTCTCCCTCCCTCTCTCCTCTCCCCTTCTCTCCTCCTCTCCCCTCCCCTCTCCTTCCCTCTCTCCTCCCCTCTCCTCCTCTCCCCTCCCCTCTCCTTCCCTCTCTCCTCTCCTCTCCCTCTCTCCTCTCCCCTTCTCTCCTCCTCTCCCCTCCCCTCTCCTTCCCTCTCTCCTCCCCTCTCCTCCTCTCCTCTCCCCTCTCCTCTCCTCCCTCCTCCCTCCTCCCCTCTCCCCTCCCCTCCCCTCTCCTTCCCTCTCCCCTCTCCTCTCCTCCCTCCTCCCTCCTCCCCTCTCCCCTCCTCTCCCCTCTCCTTCCCTCTCCCCTCTCCTCTCCCCTCTCCTCCCCTCTCCTCCCCCCTCCTCCCCTCTCCTCTCCCCTTCTCTCCCCTCTCCTCTCCTCCTCCTCCCCTCTCCTCCCCTCTCCCCTCTCCTTCCCTCTCTCCTCTCCTCTCCCCTCTCCTCCCCCTCCTCCCCCCTCCCCTCTCCTCTCCCCTCTCCTCTCCCCTCTCCTCTCCCCTCTCCCCTCTCCTCCACTTGCCCCCTCCTCTCTTTCACTTTTCCATTTCCCCAGCCCTCTAAAAGCTTTTGGAAGAGGTGCCGGGGATTTTTAGGGAATACCTTTGGTAGCCTCAAGCGAAGGAAAAAGGCTGTTGGACAAGGTGGCGCTGAGGTAATTGGATGGTGTGCCTCACCTGCATGGCGCTGTGGTTTGCTCTTGGCATGTTCAGCATGGACTGTGTGAGCTTTACTATCAGAGGAGTGGCATGGCTTTCAACCTCTCATCCAAATTGCTGTGCTGCCAATGTTTGTGTGTGTGAGTGTGTGAGAGAGTGTGTGAGAGTGTGTGAGAGTGTGAGAGTGTGTGAGTGAGTGAGTGTGAGTGAGTGAGTGAGTGAGTGTGTGTGTGTGTGTGAGAGTGTGTGTGTGTGAGTGAGTGAGTGAGTGTGTGTGTGTGAGTGTGTGTGAGAGTGAGTGAGTGTGTGAGTGTGAGTGAGTGAGTGAGTGTGTGAGTGTGTGTGTGTGAGTGTGTGTGTGAGTGTGAGTGTCTGAGAGTGTGAGTGTGTGTGTGAGAGTGTGTGTGTGTGTGAGTGTGTGTGTGAGTGTGAGTGTGAATGAGTGTGTGTGTGTGTGTGTGTGTGTGAGTGTGTGAGTGTGAGTGTGAGTGTGTGTGTGTGAGAGTGTGTGAGTGTGTGTGTGTGTGTGTGTGAGTGTGAGTGTGTGAGAGTGTGAGAGTGTGTGAGTGTGTGTGTGTGTGTGAGTGTGTGAGTGTGAGTGTGAGTGTGTGTGTGTGAGAGTGTGTGAGTGTGTGTGTGTGAGAGTGTGTGTGTGTGTGAGTGTGTGTGTGTGTGAGTGTGTGAGTGTGAGTGTGTGTGTGTGAGAGTGTGTGAGTGTGTGTGTGTGAGAGTGTGTGAGTGTGTGAGTGTGAGTGTGTGTGTGAGAGTGTGTGAGTGTGTGTGTGTGAGAGTGTGTGTGTGTGTGAGTGTGTGTGTGTGTGTGTGTGAGTGTGTGAGTGTGAGTGTGTGAGAGTGTGAGAGTGTGTGAGTGTGTGAGTGTGTGAGTGTGAGTGTGAGTGTGTGTGTGTGTGTGTGTGTGTGTGTGAGTGTGAGTGTGAGTGTGTGTGTGTGAGAGTGTGTGAGTGTGTGTGTGTGTGAGTGTGAGTGTGAGTGTGTGAGAGTGTGAGAGTGTGTGAGTGTGTGAGTGTGAGTGTGAGTGTGTGTGTGTGAGAGTGTGTGAGTGTGTGTGTGAGAGTGTGTGTATGTGTGAGTGTGTGTGTGAGTGTGAGTGTGAGTGAGTGTGTGTGTGAGTGTGTGAGTGTGTGAGAGTGAGTGTGAGTGATTCACGACCCTCTGAGAGAAGAAATTCCTCCTTATTTCTGATTTAAAAGGGTTCCCCTTTATTCTGAAACTATGCCCCCGAGTTCTAGATTCCCCCACGAGGGGAAACATCCTCTCTGCATCTACCCTGTCAAGCCCTCTCCTAATCTTATGGGGGAAAAATTGGGTATCGCCCATTTTGAGGCGCTAATATCAGCCGGGCGCAAAGTTTAGTGTTCGTCGCGAATTACAGGAAACTCTCGATTTACCGGCACCTAAATAACCGGAAATCTCTGTTAACCGGCAAAATTCAGGAGTCGGTTCGGGTAAGTTTTACTTCATATTAGTGGCAGTTCCTGGATCTGTGGCCGTGTAACCGGGGTTCCTGCATTTGTTGCTAAGCAACAGGGACACCTGGATCTTGTGGCCGGAGTTCCTGCACCTGTTGCTAAGCAACAGGGAAGCCTGGATTTGTTGCTGTGTACGGGGCTCTCGTACCTTTTAACTACACCTCTCTGTAATCCGGGCTTTTTGATAAACCGGCACCACGCCGGTCCCGTCGGTGCCGGATAATAAAGAGTTTGCGGTATCGCCTCCGACTGCAAAACTTGCCTCTATCGCCCCTGGAGGTGATTGGAGTGTTAAATCAGGCGCTACACACCTCTCTTAAGGCGCTAACGTTGGGGAGCGAGGTGCTACCTCAGAACGCGGGCGAAGCTCAGGCGATGGCAGTTACCATGGAAGCCAGACAGACTGGCGCCATCCAGTTCTTGCTGGCCAGCTACACCCTGCTTAGTGCAGCCTTGCATCTCGGCCTGGAGAGACCTCGAAAGCGTTTGTGTTGGAAGCACTAATGGAGAGGCCCAGGGAAAGAGCTCGGCGCTTAGGAACCTCAAGAGTGGTGCTGAGGGCCAAAACTCCTCAGGACAGCGTTAAAACCAAGAAAAGGCAGGAAGTGCCCGCCTTTAAATAGCGCTCCCCCAGCCCCTTCCCGATTTGAAAACACTCCCCTCTACCTGTCGTTCCTAGCGGCAGGCACTAAGGCAGGGGGCGCGACTCAATATCCGGTCCGGGGCACTACCGGGACATTGCAGGCTTGACTGATGTCACGATCTGCCGGCGCAGGAGATCGTGGTGGTAGTGTTTAGCGCTGCAAAACAACAGGTCAATATCACGAGCGCCGCTAAAATCACCGCGCTCAGGCGCTAAGTTCCTCGCGCCCCGTCAGCGCCCCCCGGAGGCACTAACCAACCGAATTTCCCCCCCTATATGTTTCAATAAGATCCCCTCTCATTCTTCTAAACTCCAATGAGTATCGGCCCAACCTGCTCAACCTTTCTTCATAAGACAACCCCTTCATCTCAGGAATCAACCTCGAGAACCTTCCCTGAACTGCCTCCAATGCAAGTATATCCCTCCTTAAATAAGGAGACCAAAACTGTACACAGTACTCCAGGTGTGGTCTCACCAACGCCCTGTACAGTTGTAGCAGGACTTCCCTATTTTTATACTCCATCCCCTTTGCAATAAAGGCCAACATTCCATTTGCCTTCCTAATTACTTGCTGTACCTGCATGCTAACTTTGTGTTTCATGTACAAGGACCCCCAGATCCCTCTGTACCGCAGCATTTTGTAATCTCTCCCCATTTAAATAATAATTTGCTTTTATATTTTTCCTACCAAGTGGATTACCTCGCATTTCCCCACATTAAACTCCATCTGCCAGATTTTTGCCCACTTAGCCTGACTATATCCCTTTGGAGATTCTTTGCATCCTCCTCGCAACTTGTTTTCCCACCTGTTTATAATGGGGAATGAGGAAATGGCAGAGAAATTAAATAAATTCTTTGTTTCTGTCTTCACGGAGGAAGACACAAAAAACCTCCCAGAAATACGAGAAAACCAAGGGTATGGCGAGAATGAGGAACTTAAAGAAATGATTATTGTAAAAAAAACAGTACTAGCAAAATTAATGGGACTAAAAGTCGATAAATCCCAAGGACCGGATGACCTACATCCTAGGGTTTTGAAAGAGGTGGCCATTGGGATAGTGGACGCATTGGTTGTCATCTTCCAAAATTCTATAGATTCTGGAACAGTTCCTGCAGATTGGAGGATAGCAAATGTAACCCCACTATTTAAGAAAGGAGGGAGAGAGAAAACGGGGAACTACAGACCTGTTAGTCTCACATCAGTAGTTGGGAAAATGCTGGAATCTATTATAAAGGATGCAATAACTGGGCACTTAGAAACTAATAGTAAGATTGGGCAGAGTCAACATGGATTTATGAAAGGGAAATCCTGTTTGACAAACCTATTGGAGTTCTTTGAGGATGTAACTAGTGGAGCAGACAAAGGGGAACCGGTAGATGTGGTGTATTTGGATTTTCAGAAGGCCTTCGATAAGGTCCCACACAAGAGGTTGGTGAACAAAATTAGGGCACCTGGAATTGGGGGTAATATACTAGCATGGATTGAGAATTGGTTAACAGACAGAAAACAAAGAGTAGGGATAAATGGGTCTTTTTCAGGATGGCAGGCTGTGACTAGTGGGGTACCGCAAGGATCGGTGCTTGGGCCCAGCTATTCACAATCTATATCAATGATTTGGATGAGGGGACTAAATATAACATTTCCAAATTTGCTGATGATACAAAGCTAGGTGGCAGTGTCAGTTGCGAAGAGGATGTGAAGAGGCTTCAAGGGGCTCTCGACAGGCTCAGTGAGTGGGTGTAGGCGGGCAGCACGGTGGCATAGTGGTTAGCACTGTTGCCTCACAGCGCCAGGGACCCGGGTTCGAATCCGGCCTCGGGTGACTGTCTGTGTGGAGTTTGCACATTCTCCCCGTGTTTGCGTGGGTTTTCTCCGGGTGCTCCGGTTTCCTCCCACAGTCCAAAGATGTGCAGGTTAGGTTGATTGGCTATGATAAATTGACCCTTAGTGTTAGGGGGATTAATACGTGGGGTTACGGGGATAGGGTGGGATATGTGTTGGTGTAGGGGTTACGGGGATCAGGTGGGATATGTGTCGGTGCAGGCTCGATGGGCCGAAATGGCCTCTATCTGCACTGTGGGGTTTCTGTGATTCTGAGGGGGGCATCTATTAACTGGTTTATGGTAACATACCTGGCCAGCAGCCTTTTTGCCTGCTGCACTGTAAACCAATTTTAACAGCGGTTCCGAATCGCTACCCCACCTTTCAGTTCTGACTGGAGGACTTATAATTAATGATATTACAACGGACAATTGGTTTGGATGTGAGAAAAGTCAAAATTTATTAAACTAAAGAAACCATAATCAAATATAAACTATACCACACGAACACAGTAAATGCAGTAAGAGTGTATAACAGTGGGGGGGGGGGGTAAACGGCGAAAACAAGGGATACAATGGCTACAATGTTATTTAAACAATCTTAGCAATTCCCTTAAATCACCACCCCAAACTCCTTGCTAGGTTGTCTTGTTGAGGAGTCAGAACACCCTGCTCACCTGTGGTCCAGTGAAGTAAAAAGAGAAAGATAGCTTCTCAGCTATCTTTATACCTGTGTGCTCCTGCCGTTCTGTCTGGAAAATTCCTGCCTAAAGTTCCAGTACACAAAAAAAAGGACTGTGATTGGTTGCTGAATTGCTTGTTTAAACATAGGCAGCCATAATCGGCCTGTCTCTGCGGCCTCGGGTCAAGTGGGCAACTCCTGACCTCCCTGGTTTGATTGACAGGTCTTTCACACAGACACATTGCAAGCTGCCTAGCTGCTTTTGCCATGCTTTTTGCTGATGGCCATTTTAAAACCTTTGTGAATTGACCGGGCTCAAGGCCACAAATTTTAATCAAGATGTACTGTCTCAATGTGTGTGAATATTTCCACGAATTTCCTCGATTCTGTTGTAGTCCAGCTCAGCCCAGCTCAGCAGTCTTTCGTGGTTCTGAGCATGCTTTAAAACATTGATCTGACCCAGAGGCAATTCAAAACACATAAATCTTCATCCACGATGTGGACCAATGTTTCTTTTATCTTCAGGGAAATTAGGGGAATTTTGCGAAACCCCTACAGTGGGCGAGAACATGGCAGATGGAGGCTCAGTCATTGGGTATATTCAAAACAGAAGTCGATAGATTTCTGACTAGTAAGGGCATCAAGGGATATGGCGATAGGGCCGGTGAATGGAGTTGAGGCGGAAGATCAGCCATGATCTCATTGAATGGCGGAGCAGGCTAGATGGGCCGATTGGCCTACTGCTCCTATTCCTTATGTCCTATCTTTGTATCATCAGCAAATTTGGCTACATTACACTCAGTCCGTTCATCCAAGTCATTAATCATAAAATGATAGAATCATAGAAAGTTACAGCACGGGAGGAGGCCATTTTGGCCCATCGTGTCCGCGCCGGCCAACAAAGAGCTATCCAGCCTGATCCCACTTCCCAGCTCTCGGTCCGTAGCCCTGCAGGTTAGAGCATCCCAAGTGCACATCCAAGTACTTTTTAAATGTGGTTAGGGTTCCTGCCTCTACCACCCTTTCAGGCAGTGAGTTCCAGACCCCACAATCCTCTGGGTGAAGAAATTTCCCCTCAAATCCCCTCTAAACCTTCCACCAATTACTTTAAATCTGTGCCCCCTGGTTTTTGACCCCTCTGCTAAGGGAAATAGGTCCTTTCTATCCACTTTATCAAGGCCCCTCATAATTTTATACACCTCAATAAGGTCTCCCCTCAGCCTCCTCTGCTCCAAGGAAAACAGACCCAGCCTATCCAGTCTTTCCTCAGAGCTAAGATTCTCTACTCCCAGCAACATCCTTGTAAATCTCCTCTGTACCCTCTCTAGTGCAATCACATCTTTCCTGTAATGTGGTGACCAGAACTACACGCAGTATTCTAGCTGAGGCCTAACTAGCGTTTTATACAGTTGAAGCATAACCCCCCTGCTGTTGTATTCTATGCCACGGCTAATAAAGGCATCCATTCCGTATGCCTTCTTAACCACCTTATCTACCTGGCCTGCTACCTTCAGGGATCTGTGGACATGCACTCCAAGGTCCCCTTGTTCCTCTACACTACTCAGTGTCCTACCATTTAATGTGTATTCCCTTTCCTTGTTAGCCCTCCCCAAATGCATTACCTCACACTTCTCCGGATTGAATTCCATTTGCCACTGTTCTGCCCACCTGACCAATTTATTGATATCTCCCTGCAGTTTACAGCTTCCTTCTTCAGTATCAGCCACACAGCCGATTTTAGTATCATCTGCAAACTTCTTAAACATACCCCCTATATTCAAGTCTAGATCATTGATATATACCACAAAAAGCAAGGGACCCAGTACTGAGCCCTGCGGAACCCCACTGGAAACAGCCTTCCAGTCACAAAAACACCCATCAACCATTACCCTCTGCTTCCTGTCTCCGAGCCAGTTTTGAATCCAACTTGACACTTTGCCCTGGATCCCATGGGCTTTTATCTTCGTGACCAGTCTGCCATGTGGAACCTTATCAAAAGCCTTGCTAAAGTCCATATACACTACATCAAATGCACTACCCTCATCTACCCTCCTTGTTATCTCCTCAAAAAATTCAATCAAGTTTGTCAGACATGACCTTCCCTTAACAAATCCATGCTGAGTATCCTTGATTAATCCATGTCTTTCTAAATGAAGATTTATCTTGTCCTTCAGAATTCTTTCCAGTAATTTTCCCACCACCGAGGTTAGGCTGACTGGCCTGTAATTACTCGGTCTATCCTTTTCTCCCTTTTTAAACAAGGGTACCACATTAGCAGTCCTCCAGTCCTCTGGCACCTCACCTGAAGCCAGAGAGGATTGGAAAATGATGGTCAGGGCCTCTGCTATTTCCTCTTTTGCTTCGCTTAACAGCCTGGGATACATTTCATCTGGGCTTGGGGATTTATCCACTTTTAAAGCTGCTAAACCGCTTAATACTTCCTCTCTCACTATGTTTATTTCATCTAATATTTCACACCCCTGCCCCCCGATAGCAATGTCTGCTTCGCCCCTGTTAAGTATGTGTATTGTATTGAACAATTAACACAAAGACTTAAACGTATAACTCAAACAGGTCTTTACTGGTTGGAGGTAGGGACTACACGTAGGTCTTTATTTCATGCCCACAGGCGGGAACTGAGGGGAGATCAGTACCCACAGTACTATTTATACCCCTATGGCCAGGAGTGGTACTGCGTATCACTACGCCCTACAAGTAGTGCAGTCCTGTCCATAGGTTTAAAGTAGCACACATATTACATACGCAACATTCCTCCCTTCTTAGCTTTACAGTCATCTCCCCATTTAACATAACGTAATAACATATATACATATATAACTTCAGGTTTACATAACAGAATAACATAGATACATAGATAACTTCATGTCAAAACAGATCACAGATTCAGTCTCTGCGGAAAACAGTTCACAGATTCAATCTCTGCGGAAAATAGTTCACAGATTCAGTCTCTGTGGTGTAGTCGGTTCACGTTGCTGGGGTGACTCATTCAATAGTCCTTCCATGGATTTAACAGCTTGAACTTCCGAACTGATTTGGCTCCGTTCGGAGGGACCACGTGTGTGATCTGGTAGGGGTGATAATGGTTCAGATGGTTATCATCTTCTGCTTCGTCTTTTCCTTTTCTGCTTCTTAGAGACTCTCTGGGCTCCCCTGTCAGCTGCCAGCTGTAGCGCCACCATCTCCCTATGTTCCTTAGACTTTAAGTGATTCATCCTGATTTCTGCACTTTGGGAGTTTTCATCACAAGCTGGGCAGACCAGGTCACTATAATATTCAGTGTCACTCAATAGGTCATGGTAATATTCGGTGTCGTCCTGATCTAGGCCAGCGAGAGGGTCTTCTATTTCCTCCATACCCAGCTGGGCGTTAGCCAGCTTTTGTTCCAAGTCCAGACATCTTTCCTGAAGAGACTTCTTCATGCGTACCTCTTCATCCAGCTTTTTCTGGGCTTTCAGCAAGTCGTTTACTAATGACCTCATTTGAGATTTTACTACTTCAACTTCTTTTGGAGATTGATTGATCGGACTATTCAATCCCTCTACTGTAGCAGCTGTTTCAGCGGTCTGTTGTTCTACATTGACGTGAGTCAGCGTACTTTTGGCATCCAAGGGCTGCTCTGTTGCAGTCATCTCAGTCTGTGTTGCCACCTCAGCTCTTCCAATAACCTTTGAGAGCTCCGAACCCCTTTCGTTTGAATATTGAAGTTCGTGTTCAAGTTTTTCCCATTTCAGAGTCCTGTCCTTCAGCATATGCAGGAGTTGGCTGACCGTTAAATCCTCTGACATCAGACGTTTTGTGTGCTCCTGCTCCATTTGCACCAGCAGCTGCTTCTGTTGTCTTTCCAGATGTTCCCACTCTATATCAAAGAACTCTTTCGTCGCATTCATCTCTTGCTCAAAACGGCGAATCATTTGTTCTAATTGCTGTTGCAGTTTGAAATGGAGTTGAGTTCGAGCCCGGTGTCCCTCAGAAATGTGCATGTCAGTAGACTGGACAGACTCAGAATTCTCTATCTCAGTGGAATTCTGTGCTGAAACTTTGTCTTTTGCACACGGGTTGGTCTTACCATCATCAGTTCCAGAGTCTGGGTTGATTATGTTCACCGAGTTCTCACTCGTTATTGTTTGTAGGAAATGCCAGTCAATATTCATTTTCCTAATCCACTCCCGTCCTAGTAGTGGAAGACCTCCTTCAGATAGCACATATAAGTCCATTATTTGACTTTCTTCGCCCTTGTGGACCACTGTGACCTCAATTTTCCCGATGGGGTACACTCTTTGCCCCGTGTATGTTTTCAATATGAGCTCCGTATCCTGTAGGGGAATATGTTGGAATAACCTTCCATAATCTTTCTTATTTATGACCGTCAATGCCGATCCAGTGTCCAATTCCAGTTTTACTTGGACTCCTTCTATCTGAAGAGTGACCCAAATTGTCTGGAGGTCTGCACCCTTACCCACGTTGAGTACCCTTAAGCTAGCCAGTTCAATACTGCTTAAGCCAGCCAGTTCATTACTGCTAGCGTCTGAATCGGACTCCTGCTCGGCCACCTTGTGTACTTTTGCGTATTTTCCTTGCGGTGACTTCTTGTTGCTGGTCTTCTTCCCTGACCTGCATACTCTAGCTATGTGTCCAAGCCTACCACAAGTTCTACATTCTTGGTTTTTAAACCAACACTGGTTCTGATCATGCGTTGTCTTTCCACAACGATAACATTTGCCAGAACTCTCACCCAATTTGTGTGCACTGAGCTCCGGTGACCGTAGCTGCATTACTGCCGTGCCTCTCGCTGCGGCTTCGTGTGCTGCTGCCATAGTGACCGCCTTCTCAAGCGTCAGCTCATTCTCCTCGAGCAGTCGCTTTTGTGTATCCTGTTTAAATAAACCACACACAAATTTGTCTCGTAGTGCATCTGTCAGTCCCGTTCCAAACTGGCAATATTTCGCTAATTTACGCAATTCCAGCAAATATTCAGCATTGCTTTCATGCTGTAGCTGCCTTCTGTCGTAAAATTTAAATCGTTCCGCTAGCATCAGCGGCGTGGGGTTTAGATGATCTTTCAGGACAGTAACAATCTCATCGAACGTCTTATCCGCCGGTTCATCTGGTGATAACAGGTGTTTCAATTGCCCGTATGTCTTCGCACCCATTAAATTTAATAATGTTAGAGCTTTATCTTGGTCACGAATTTTATTGGCCTTACAATAATTTTTTACTCTTTCAACATATATGGCCCAATCTTCGAGGTCACTATCAAAGGTGCTAATATTCCCGTGTTTAGGCATTGTAGATTTGCAATTTCTCAGATTTTATTTTCTTTACTTGTTATCAAAGATGGCGGCTTCCCGCTCTTGCCGTCGTCCTCCGCCCACAAAATGGCGGTTTTCCCGTGCTTGGCGGTCTTCACCCGTCCCCCGACGCCGTCTCCCTTCAGCCCCGAGTGCGGCCCTTATCTCCGCCGCGATCGATGGCCCGCGCTTTTCACCACGGCTCTCGCGCCTTCAGTGTCTGCCGACGCTGCGCCTTTCAGCCCGAGTGCGGCCCTTATCAGGGATTGCGATCGATGGCCCTTATCTCCCGATCGCGATCGTCCTCGTACCTCCGACTTCCCCCAGCCCTGTCTTTGCAGCCAACGCTGCTCGGCTTACCCACCACTGAGGTTGAAAAAGAAGCTGCAGGATGTCTTCTGTCCTCCAGTTTTCAGTCGCTGATGGAGGCTTCAGGGTCCTAATGCCTGTCGCTTCCAGTGGGGTGGTGCGGTTTGAAACCTCTCTTCAACGTCCTGTCTGTGGACGAAGCCGCCGTGGAATAACTGCCGCAGGGTAAGACTCTGACTCGTCGCCAGTGTTAAGTATGTGTATTGTATTGAACAATTAACACAAAGACTTAAACGTATAACTCAAACAGGTCTTTACTGGTTGGAGGTAGGGACTATACGTGGGTCTTTACTTCATGCCCACAGGCGGGAACTGAGGGGAGATCAGTACCCACAGTACTATTTATACCCCTATGGCCAGGAGTGGTACTGCGTATCACTACGCCCTACAAGTAGTGCAGTCCTGTCCATAGGTTCAAAGTAGCACACATATTACATACACAACAGCCCCTCTCCTTTGTGAAAACAGATGCAAAGTATTCATTAAGAACCCTACCGACGTCTCCCGCCTCCACACACAGATTACCCTCATGATCGCTAATAGGCCCTACCCTTTCTTTAGTTATCCTCTTACTCTTAATATATTTATAAAACATCTTTGGGTTTTTCTTGATGTTACTTGCCAAGAATTTTTCATGCTCTCTGGTACACTCCCAGCAGTGCGATTGCCCCTTTTTTGTTTTTCAGTTTGACCCATATGGCCTCGTTTGATGATCCCTCCAACATATCATCCCTCCTCACAGCTGTAATAGTTTCTTTAATCAATACCGCGACCCCCCCTCCCTTTTACCTCCCTCTCTATCCCGTCTGAAAGTCCTGTAACCAGGAATGTTGAGCTGCCATACCTGCCCCTCTTTCAGCCACCTCTCTGTAATAGCTATAATATCATAGTCCCAATATCTACCTGTGACCTCAGCTCATCTGCCTTGTTCGCTATACTCCTTGCATTGAAGTATATACCATTTCCTACAGGCAAACCTCCTTGTTGACTACTATCTCGCCCTTGATTCCTCTGTCCTTCCAATTTACTTTCTACGTTTTTGTTTTCCAATTCCAGTTTTTCTTCCCTTCCTATTGACTCTATACTTAGGTTCCCATCCCCCTGCCAAGCTAGTTTAAACCCTCCCCAACAGCACTAGCAAACCCTCCCGTGAGGATATTGGTCCCGTTCCCATTGAGGTGCAACCCGTCCGACTTGTAGAAGTCCCACCTCCCCCAGAAACGGTTCCAATTCCTCAGGAATCTAAAGCCCTCCCTCCTACACCATCTCTCCAGCCACGCATTCATCTGCTGTACCTTCCTATTTCTGTACTCACTAGCACGTGGCACTGGTAGTAATACTACCTTTGAGATCCTGCTTTTTAACCTCTTCCCTAAACTCTGCTTGCAGGACCTCATCCCTCTTCCTACCTATGGCGTTGGTACTGATATGGACCACAACCTCTGGCTGTTCACCCTCCCCCCTCAGAATGCCCTGCAGCCGTTCAGTGACATCCTTGACCCGGAACCAGGGAGGCAACATATCATCCTGGAGTCACGTCTGCGGCCGCAGAAGCGCCTGTCTGCTCCCCTAACTATTGAATCCCCTATCACTATTGCTCTCCCTCTCCTCTTCCCCCCTGCCTGAACAGCTGAGCCTTCCATGGTGCTGTGGACTTGGCTCTGGCTGCACTCCCCAGAGGAACCATCGCCCTCATCAGCACTCAGCACCGAATACTGGTTGGTGAGCAAGATGGGCTCAGGGGACTCCTGCACTACCTGCCTGGCCCTCCTCTTCTGTCTGACGGTCACCCATTCCCTCTGCCTGCACACTCTTACACTGCGGGGTGACCACCTCCCAAAACGTGCTATCCACGTAGCTCTCAGCCTCGCGGATGCACAGGAGTGACTGCAGCCGCCGCTCAAGCTCCGTAACCCGGTGCTCGAGCTGCTGTAGCTGGTGACACTTCCCGCACGTGTGGTCGTCCAGACCACGGGAGGTGTCCAGGACTTCCCACATGGCACAGGATGGGCATTCCACGGGTGTGAGCTGCCCTGCCATGCCTCTAATTAACAGACTATTTACTAACCTAGCTGGAATAAACTTAAAACTTTCAGAAAGCCAAGTAGAAACACTTACCAGATGCTCACCAATTAGCTCCCTCTCCTTGTGCCGACGTCACTTTTGACTTCAGGGCGCTGGGGGGGAGGGGTTACTGAGTGACAGTGTGAGGGAGCTGGATTAACATCAGTAGAGATACAGTCAGTAACAGAGGGCGCTGGGGGAGAGGGGTTACTGAGTGACAGTGTGAGGGAGCTGGATTAACATCAGTAGAGATACAGTCAGTAACAGAGGGCGCTGGGGGAGAGGGGTTACTGAGTGACAGTGTGAGGGAGCTGGATTAACATCAGTAGAGATACAGTCAGTAACACAGGGCGCTGGGGGAGAGGGGTTACTGAGTGACAGTGTGAGGGAGCTGGATTAACATCAGTAGAGATACAGTCAGTAACACAGGGCGCTGGGGGAGAGGGGTTACTGAGTGACAGTGTGAGGGAGCTGGATTAACATCAGTAGAGATACAGTCAGTAACACAGGGCGCTGGGGGAGAGGGGTTACTGAGTGACAGTGTGAGGGAGCTGGATTAACATCAGTAGAGATACAGTCAGTAACAGAGGGCGCTGGGGGAGAGGGGTTACTGAGTGACAGTGTGAGGGAGCTGGATTAACATCAGTAGAGGTACAGTCAGTAACAGAGGGCGCTGGGGGAGAGGGGTTACTGAGTGACAGTGTGAGGGAGCTGGATTAACATCAGTAGAGATACAGTCAGTAACACAGGGCGTTGGGGGAGAGGGGTTACTGAGTGACAGTGTGAGGGAGCTGGATTAACATCAGTAGAGGTACAGTCAGTAACAGAGGGCGCTGGGGGAGAGGGGTTACTGAGTGACAGTGTGAGGGAGCTGGATTAACATCAGTAGAGATACAGTCAGTAACACAGGGCGTTGGGGGAGAGGGGTTACTGAGTGACAGTGTGAGGGAGCTGGATTTACATCAGTAGAGATACAGTCAGTAACACAGGGCGCTGGGGGAGAGGGGTTACTGAGTGACAGTGTGAGGTAGCTGGATTAACATCAGTAGAGATACAGTCAGTAACAGAGGGCGCTGGGGGAGAGGGGTTACTGAGTGACAGTGTGAGGGAGCTGGATTAACATCAGTAGAGATACAGTCAGTAACACAGGGCACTGGGGGGGAGGGGTTACTGAGTGACAGTGTGAGGGAGCTGGATTAACATCAGTAGAGGTACAGTCAGTGACACAGGGCACTGGGGGAGAGGGGTTATTGAGTGACAGTGTGAGGGAGCTGGATTAACATCAGTAGAGATACAGTCAGTAACACAGGGTGCTGGGGGTGAACGGTTACTGAGTGACAGTGTGAGGGAGCTGGATTAACATCAGTAGAGATACAGTCAGTAACACAGGGCATTGGGGGAGAGGGGTTATTGAGTGACAGTGTGAGGGAGCTGGATTAACATCAGTAGAGATACAGTCAGTGACACAGGGCACTGGGGGAGAGGGGTTACTGAGTGACAGTGTGAGGGAGCTAGATTAACATCAGTAGAGATACAGTCAGTAACACAGGGCACTGGGGGAGAGGGGTTACTGAGTGACAGTGTGAGGGAGCTGGATTAACATCAGTAGAGATACAGTCAGTGACACAGGGCGCTGGGGAGAGGGATTACTGAGTGACAGTGTGAGGGAGCTGGATTAACATCAGTAGAGATACAGTCAGTAACACAGGGCGCTGGGGGAGAGGGGTTACTGAGTGACAGTGAGGGAGCTGGATTAACATCAGTAGAGATACAGTCAGTGACACAGGGTGCTGGGGGAGAGGGATTACTGAGTGACAGTGTGAGGGAGCTGGATTAGCATCAGTAGAGATACAGTCAGTAACACAGGGCACTGGGGGAGAGGGGTTACTGAGTGACAGTGTGAGGGAGCTGGATTAACATCACTAGAGATACAGACAGTAACACAGGGTGCTGGGGAGAGGGGTTACTGAGTGACAGTGTGAGGTAGCTGGATTAACATCAGTAGAGATACACTCAGTAACACAGGGCACTGCGGAGAGAGGTTACTGAGTGACAGTGAGAGGGAGCTGGATTAACATCAGTAGAGATACAGTCAGTAACACAGGGCGCTGGGGGAGAGGGGTTACTGAGTGACAGTGTGAGGGAGCTGGATTAACATCAGTAGAGATACAGTCAGTAACACAGGGCGCTGGGGGAGAGGGGTTACTGAGTGACAGTGTGAGGGAGCTGGATTAACATCAGTAGAGATACAGTCAGTAACACAGGGCGCTGGGGGAGAGGGGTTACTGAGTGACAGTGTGAGGGAGCTGGATTAACATCAGTAGAGATACAGTCAGTAACACAGGGCGCTGGGGGAGAGGGGTTACTGAGTGACAGTGTGAGGGAGCTGGATTAACATCAGTAGAGATACAGTCAGTAACACAGGGCACTGGGGGAGAGGGGTTACTGAGTGACAGGATGAGGGGGTTGGATTAACATCAGTAGAGATACAGTCAGTAACACAGGGCGCTGGGGGAGAGGGGTTACTGAGTGACAGTGTGAGGGAGCTGGATTAACATCAGTAGAGATACAGTCAGTAACACAGGGCGCTGGGGGGAGGGGTTACTGAGTGACAGTGTGAGGGAGCTGGATTAACATCAGTAGAGATACAGTCAGTGACACAGGGCGCTGGGGGAGAGGGGTTACTGAGTGACAGTGTGAGGGAGCTGGATTAACATCAGTAGAGATACAGTCAGTAACACAGGGCACTGGGGGAGAGGGGTTACTGAGTGACAGGATGAGGGGGCTGGATTAATAGATACAGTTGAACGACTGAATTGTGAGCTATCCCAGTATAGTGACTTTCAGTATTTTTTTGGCACTATTACTGATTCTACTGGTGCAGAGGATGACTGCTACAAGGGAGAGACTCAGGGGAGTTATTTCTGCTGAAGATTGCCCTCTGGCACAGGTTGGCCTGACCAACTCTAGGACCAGTTTGGGTTGGGTGAGGAGATTTGGGGAGCTTGGTATATCGGTACTGGCCAAGGATGCTTGTCCGAGTGAACCTACCATAATGCTGTTGTATTATGATCACCAGGCACGTGCTTACCTGCAAGTGAGCGAGCAGGAGAAAGCTGAGGGGACCGCCTGTCAAAGCCTCCCTCTGGGTCACGGCTTCAACGGAGGGAGCCCCCGAACCAGGGCCTGCTCCATGTCAAAGGCCAGCAGCCTCTCCTTCTCTAATCTGCCCAAAACAAGTTCCAAATCCATCTTCAGCAGCGTCAAGAGGAGAGGGAGAAGGGCCAAGGTGAAAGACGGCAGCAGAGAGTTTCTGCCGAAGGTCCGGAGCCCATGTCTGGATTCTGGGGGGACACCAGTGCGAAGGAGTGCCTGTTCCCTCAACACTTGGCCCCTTAAAACCAAGAAAATGGGCCTTGGGTCTCCCAGCCCGAGTTTTGGCGATTGTTCGGACTATGTTAAGAATCCACTTGCTGAGGACATTGATCAGGAATGTGCCCTTGGAAGCTCCAAGACCAGTGGGAATCTCAGCTGGTCTGGCACTGGGCTAACGTGGACAGCTACCATCCCCGGGTACCCCACTGTAGGCTCGACGTTTAGTCCTGACTCTCCCCATCACCTGGATCTGGAGGGTCTGAGCTCCGAGAGTGCCAGAAGAGGAGTGGGCATGGATGGAAGAAATAACGGTTCTAGCCGTGCCCAGGCAAAATGCCGGGATAATTATTTCATGCCAAAGGTCACCGAGGCCCGCGGTGCAATCAGAGGCATCCGCTGTTTGGAAAAAATTACTCCTGACCAACCCGCGGCGCAGAAAGATCCAAGGGTTCACGGGGAAATCTGCAGAAAGATCACAAAGGGAGAGATAGGACAGCGAAGCTGCAATCCTTGGCTCCAACACCCAACCGCTGAACTGGAGTCTGACCACTTGAAGAGCCATGGATCGGATTCGTTGTTCACCAGAGATAATGGACTTCAGTGCAGGTCCTCAGCTGAATTTACGGACTTGACACTTCGCCGGCTTTCTGGCATCAGTGCTCTCCACGAGCAAATCAGCGACGAATGGGGTAAGCTGGTGGACGTGCTTGACTCAGGAGACCAGTTAAACTCACCAGGTGCTGAGGATCAGGGGAATGGTTCGATAGAAGATGGAGAGGTGGAAGAACCTCGTGGCGACAGCCGTGCTTTCTCTCCAGGTACCGACCGTCCCGGCAGCAATGCTCCAGTCATGTTAGAAAGACCTGGACCTTCTGACGGCCTTCTGAAGATCAGCGATGTGTCCGAAGTGTTTCATCGCTGTGATGGCCTTGATCCGGCCACCGCTCAGACCCACCATCCAAGCGAGAGAGAAACCAATCGCTCAGTCACTGATCACATGGAATGCGAAGCGGCCAGACAGTGGCCCCAATCGAGGTCCAATCGGCCTCCAGTGGCCTCCAAAAGAGCAGGTTCTCCAGGTGGGAGAGGAGAGGCGAGTCTTCACGGAGCCTCTACACACATGCCTGAAGAAGTGGCTGTGTGGACATCTGAAGGCACGGCCCCAGCTGATCCTGATGCCTCCCTTGCAATCTTTCACCCAGATCATGAACAGTTTGAAGAAGATGAACAGGAGCTGGAAGAGATCTGGAATAAAAGTGACCATTCCAGTCAAAGCATCTGCTCCGATATTATGTACACAACATACAAAAAGGAACTCGCCAAGAACTCGACTGGGAGTGAAGATTCCAATCCAACGCCAACAGCGCGGAAGCTCGTCACCACTTCGGCCCCAAATCTCTTTGTGGCGACTGAGGTTAGGTTGCAACAGACAAGCTCCCAGGCCAAGCAGGGCTTGAAGGAGGAGCGTGACACTGGCAGTGACATGGCTGGTCAGAACCCCACTGCCTTCAGCAGCTCCTGGGGCTCCCACACACGTCCCGCACACACCAGCCAAATGGCTTCACTCGACAATGAAACCGCGTCGGATGTGGCCAAGATAGCCTGCATTATGGACAAAGAGAAATATATCTACAAGTATGAAGATGAACAGGAGGAGACCAGCAGTCAAAAGGTACCAGGTTTTCTCGGGGATATATGGTTGGAATGGGTGAGTTGGAAAATAAAACACGGGATTGGAGAAGAGCATCAGGCACTGAATGGCTCCCAACCCTGGAATAATTCATTCACTGAGTATAGGTGACTCCCTCCCCACCCCATTCACTCAGTATAGGTGACTCCCTCCCCACCCCATTCACTCAGTATAGGTGACTCCCTCCCCACCCCATTCACTCAGTATAGGTGACTCCCTCCCCACCCCATTCACTGAGTATAGGTGACACCCTCCCCACCCCATTCACTGAGTATAGGTGACTCCCTCCCCACCCCATTCACTCAGTATAGGTGACTCCCTCCGCACCCCATTCACTGAGTACAGGTGACTCCCTCCCCACCCCATTCACTCAGTATAGGTGACTCCCTCCCCACCCCATTCACTCAGTATAGGTGACACCCTCCCCACCCCATTCACTGAGTATAGGTGACTCCCTCCGCACCCCATTCACTGAGTACAGGTGACTCCCTCCGCACCCCATTCACTGAGTACAGGTGACTCCCTCCGCACCCCATTCACTGAGTATAGGTGACTCCCTCCCCACCCCATTCACTGAGTATAGGTGACACCCTCCCCACCCCATTCACTGAGTATAGGTGACTCCCTCCCCACCCCATTCACTCAGTATAGGTGACTCCCTCCGCACCCCATTCACTGAGTACAGGTGACTCCCTCCCCACCCCATTCACTCAGTATAGGTGACTCCCTCCCCACCCCATTCACTCAGTATAGGTGACACCCTCCCCACCCCATTCACTGAGTATAGGTGACTCCCTCCCCACCCCATTCACTCAGTATAGGTGACTCCCTCCGCACCCCATTCACTCAGTATAGGTGACTCCCTCCCCACCCCATTCACTCAGTATAGGTGACTCCCTCCCCACCCCATTCACTCAGTATAGGTGACTCCCTCCCCACCCCATTCACTCAGTATAGGTGACTCCCTCCCCACCCCATTCACTGAGTATAGGTGACTCCCTCCGCACCCCATTCACTCAGTATAGGTGACTCCCTCCCCACCCCATTCACTGAGTATAGGTGACTCCCTCCCCACCCCATTCACTCAGTATAGGTGACTCCCTCCCCACCCCATTCACTGAGTATAGGTGACTCCCTCCGCACCCCATTCACTCAGTATAGGTGACTCCCTCCCCACCCCATTCACTGAGTATAGGTGATTCCCTCCCCACCCCATTCACTCGGTATAGGTGACACCCTCCCCACCCCATTCACTCAGTATAGGTGACTCCCTCCCCACCCCATTCACTCAGTATAGGTGACTCCCTCCGCACCCCATTCACTGAGTACAGGTGACTCCCTCCCCACCCCATTCACTCAGTATAGGTGACTCCCTCCCCACCCCATTCACTCAGTATAGGTGACACCCTCCCCACCCCATTCACTGAGTATAGGTGACTCCCTCCGCACCCCATTCACTGAGTACAGGTGACTCCCTCCGCACCCCATTCACTGAGTACAGGTGACTCCCTCCGCACCCCATTCACTGAGTATAGGTGACTCCCTCCCCACCCCATTCACTGAGTATAGGTGACACCCTCCCCACCCCATTCACTGAGTATAGGTGACTCCCTCCCCACCCCATTCACTCAGTATAGGTGACTCCCTCCGCACCCCATTCACTGAGTACAGGTGACTCCCTCCCCACCCCATTCACTCAGTATAGGTGACTCCCTCCCCACCCCATTCACTCAGTATAGGTGACACCCTCCCCACCCCATTCACTCAGTATAGGTGACTCCCTCCCCACCCCATTCACTCAGTATAGGTGACTCCCTCCGCACCCCATTCACTCAGTATAGGTGACTCCCTCCCCACCCCATTCACTCAGTATAGGTGACTCCCTCCGCACCCCATTCACTCAGTATAGGTGACTCCCTCCCCACCCCATTCACTCAGTATAGGTGACTCCCTCCCCACCCCATTGACTCAGTATAGGTGACTCCCTCCCCACCCCATTCACTCAGTATAGGTGACACCCTCCCCACCCCATTCACTCAGTATAGGTGACTCCCTCCCCACCCCATTCACTCAGTATAGGTGACTCCCTCCCCACCCCATTCACTCAGTATAGGTGACTCCCTCCCCACCCCATTCACTCAGTATAGGTGACTCCCTCCCCACCCCATTGACTCAGTATAGGTGACTCCCTCCCCACCCCATTCACTCGGTATAGGTGACTCCTTCCTCACCCCATTCACTCGGTATAGGTGACTCCCTCCTCACCCCATTCACTCGGTATAGGTGACTCCCTCCCCACCCCATTCACTCAGTATAGGTGACTCCCTCCCCACCCCATTCACTGAGTATAGGTGACTCCCTACTCCATTTACTGGGTACAGGTGATGTCCACCCCCATTAACCTGTTACCTACCATTCACTATCTTGGACGGTCGCTTCCTCTCCAGGCTGATGTTTCTCCAGCATTTCCTCATAACCCAGTTCCCTCACACTGGGAATCAATTCCCTCAATCATCTCATTAAGGAAATATTCCTATTTCCCTTTCTCTGATCCAAAGTTCCCCCATTGAACTCCATCGACCACAGTTTGGCCCCTTCACTTAATCTGTCAGTCTCAGCTTCCTGCTCCCATACGCACAACTTATCCTGCCTCCAAACTTAATGTCGTCAGCACACTTGGATATACGGCTCTCTACTCCTTCATCCAAGACATTCATAAATATGGTGTCAAGCTGAGGCCCTAGTGCTGACCCCTGGGGGACACTGCGAGTCATATCCTGCCAATCAGACAACAAATCCTTTAAGAACAGAGGAACAGGAGGAGGCCATTCAGCCCCTCGAGCCTGTTCCCCCATTCAATGAGATCATGGCTGATCTGTGACCTAACTCCAGATACCCGCCTTTGGCCCATATCCCTTAATACCTTTGGTTAACAAAAATCTATCAATCTCCGATTTAAAATTAACAATTGATCTCGCACCAATTGCCGTTTGCGGAAGAGAGTTCCAAACTTCTCCCACCCTTTGTGTGTCGAAGTGTTTCCTAATTTCACTCCTGAAAGGTCTGGCTCTAATTTTTAGACTCTGCCCCCTAGTCCCAGAATCCCCAACCAGCGGAAACAGTTTCTCTCTATCCACCCTAACTGTTGCCCTTAATATCCTGAAAACTTCGATCAGATCACCCCTTAATGTTCTAAATTCCAGGGAATACAACCCTAGTTTGTATAATCTCTCCTCGTAATTTAACCCTTAGAATCTGGGTATCATTTTGGTAAACCTGCCCTGCCCTCCCTCCAAGGTCAATATATTCTTCCTAATACCTTCTATCCCATCATCTAAGTCGTTAATAAATACAGTGAATAGTTGAGGCCCCAACACCGACCCCTGCGGGACACCACTAGTCACCTCCTGCCAATTTGAGTACCTGCACATTATCCCTACTGCCCGTCTCCTGCCACTGAGCCAATTTCCTAACCAGGTCAATAATTTGCCCTCAATTCCGTGGGCTTCTACCTTAGTTAACAGTCTCTTATGCGGGACTTTATCAAATGCCTTCTGGAAGTCCAGATAAATAATATCCATAGACATTCTCCATTTCACTACTTTAGTTACCTCCTCAAAAAATTCAATCCGGTTTGTCAGGCGTGACCTGCCTTTCACAAATCCATGCTGGCTCTCTCTGAGCAACTGAAAATTTGTGGTGTTCAGTTACCCTGCCCTTAATTATAGACTCTAGCAATTTCCCAACAACAGAGGTTAGACTCACTGGTCTATAATTCCCTGGTTTCCCCCTCTCGCCATTCTTAAATAGCGGAGTGACCTGCGCAATTTTCCAATCTGAAGGAACGGTTCCTGAATCGAGAGAACTTTGGAAGATTATAGTTCGGGCATCTGCAATGTGCTCACCTCCTTCCTTTAAAACCCTGGGATGGAAACCATCTGGTCCTGGGGATTTGTCACTCTTTAGTGCCATTATTTTCTTCATTATTCTTCTGGCTCAGCATGTGGAGGAACCAACCAGGGAACAGGCTATTCTGGATCTGGTACTGTGTAATGAGAAAGGGCTAATCAATAATCTTGTGGTAAAGGGGCCTTTAGGGACAAGTGACCATAATATGATTGAATTTTACATTAAGTTTGAGAGTGATGTAGTCCAATCTGAAACTAAGGTCTTCAATCTAAACAGAGGAAACTACAAGGGTATGAGGGACAAGTTGGCCATGGTAGATTGGGAGACTACACTAAAAGGTATGAAGGTGGACATACAATGGCTAACATTCAAGGAAATAATGCATAATTTGCAACAAACATATATTCCTTTAGGGCATAAAAACCCAAAAGGAAAAGTGATCCAACCATGGCTAACAAAAGAAATTAAAGCTTGTATTAAGTCAAAGGAGGAAGCTTATAAAGTTGCCAGAAAAAGCAGTCAGCCTGAGGATTGGGATCTTTTTAGAAATCAGCAAAGGGGGACCAAGAAATTGATAAAGAAAGGGAAAATGGAATATGAGCACAAACTAGCGAAAAATATAAAAACGAATTCACACAGAAAGAAACCCCACAGTGCAGATAGAGGCCATTTCGGCCCATCGTGCCTGCACCGACACATATCCCACCTGATCCCCGTAACCCCACGTATTTAATCCCCCTAACACTAAGGGTCAATTTATCATAGCCAATCAACCTAACTCGCACATCTTTGGACTGTGGGAGGAAACCAGAGCACCCGGAGGAAACCCACGCAAACATGGGGAGAATGTGCAAACTCCACACAGACAGTCGCCCGAGGCCGGATTCAAACCCGGGTCCCTGGCGCTGTGAGGCAACAGTGCTAACCACGATGCCACTATAGGCATGTGAAAAGGAAAAGACTGGCGAAGGTAAATGTAGGTCCTTTACAGTCAGAGACGGGAGAATTTATAATGGGGAATGAGGAAATGGCAGAGAAATTAAATAAATACTTTGTTTCTGTCTTCACGGAGGAAGACACAAAAAACCTCCCAGAAATACGAGAAAACCAAGGGTGTGGCGAGAATGAGGAACTTAAAGAAATTATTATTAGTAAAAAAACAGTACTAGCAAAATTAATGGGACTAAAAGTCGATAAATCCCAAGGACCGGATGACCTACATCCTAGGGTTTTGAAAGAGGTGGCCATTGGGATAGTGGACGTATTGGTTGTCATCTTCCAAAATTCTATAGATTCTGGAATGGTTCCTGCAGATTGGAGGATAGCAAATGTAACCCCGCTATTTAAGAAAGGAGGGAGAGAGAAAACAGGGAACTACAGACCTGTTAGCCTCACATCAGTAGTTGGGAAAATGCTGGAATCTATTATAAAGGATGGAATAACTGGGCACTTAGAAACTAATAGTAAGATTGGGCAGAGTCAACATGGATTTATGAAAGGGAAATCCTGTTTAACAAACCTATTGGAGTTCTTTGAGGATGTAACTAGTGGAGTAGACAAAGGGGAACCGGTAGATGTGGTGTATCTGGATTTTCAGAAGGCCTTCGATAACATAGAAACATAGAAGATAGGAGCAGGAGTAGGCCATTCGGCCCTTCGAGCCTGCTCCGCCATTCAATGATATCATGGCTGATCATCCAAATTCAGTACCCTGTCCCTGCCTTTTCCCCATATCCCTTGATCCCTTTAGCCTCAAGAAATATATCCAACTCCTTCTTGAATATATTTAATGAACTGGCCTCCACCGCCCTCTGTGGCAGAGAATTCCACAGGTTCACCACTCTCTGGGTGAAGAAATTCCTCCTCATTTCAGTCCTAAATGGCTTACCCCTTATCCTTAGACTATGACCCCTGGTTCTGGACTCCCCGGCCATCAGAAACATCCTTCCTGCATCTAGTCTGTCCAGGCCTGACAGAATTTTATAAGTTTCGATGAGATCCCCTCTCAATCTTCTAAACTCCAGTGAGTATAAGCCCAATCGACACAATCTCTCCTCATACGTCATTCCTGCCATCCCAGGTATCAGCCTGGTGAATCTTCGCTGCACTCCTTCCATGGCAAGAACATCCTTCCTCAGGTAAGGTGACCAAAACTGCACACAATACTCAAGGTGCGGTCTCACCAAGGCCCTGTACAACTGTAGCAAGACATCCTTGTTCCTGTACTCGAACCCTCTTGCTACGAAGGCCAACATACTATTTGCCTTCTTAACCGCCTGCTGCACCTGCATGCTTACCTTCAGCGACTGGTGCACAAGAACACCCAGGTCTCTTTGCACTTCCCCTTCTCCCAATCTATTGCCATTCAAATAATAATCTGCCTTCCTGTTTTTGCCACCAAAGTGGATAACCTCACATTTATCCACATTATAGTGCATTTGCCATGTTTCTGCCCAATCACCCAATCTGTCCAAATCGTACTGGAGTTTCACGACATCCTCCTCACAGCTTACCCTCCCACCCAGCTTTGTGTCATCTGCAAATTTGGAGATATTACATCCAATTCCCTCGTCCAGATCATTAATATATATTGTGAACAGCTGGGGTCCTAGGACCGATCCTTGCGGTACCCCACTAGTCACTGCCTGCCACTCGGAAAACGACCCGTTTATTCCAACTCTTTGCTTTCTGTCCGCCACCCAGTTCTCTATCCAAGTCAATACCTTGCCCCCAATCCCATGTGCCTTAATTTTGCACGCTAATCTCTTATGTGGGACCTTATCGAAAGCCTTCTGAAAGTCTAAATACACCACATCCACTGGTTCTCCCTTATCTATTTTACCAGTTACATCCTCAAAAAATTCTAGTAGATTAGTCAAGCATGATTTACCTTTTGTAAATCCATGTTGACTTTGTCCGATCCTGTCACTGCTTACCAAGTGCTCTGCTATTACATCTTTTATAATAGATTCTAGCATTTTCCCCACTACCGATGTCAGGCTTACCGGTCTATAATTCCCCGCTTTTTCTCGACCACCTTTTTTGAATAGTGGGGTAACATTAGCTACCCTCCAATCCATGGGTACTGTTCCAGAGTCTATCGAGTTCTGGAAGATGACCAGCAATGCATCTACTATTTCTAGGGCCACTTCCTTAAGTACCCTGGGATGTAGATTATCAGGCCCTGGGGATTTATCGGCCTTTAGACCCATCAATTTTCCTAATATCATTTCCCTACAAATACTGATTTCTTTCAGTTCCACCCTTTCATCAGGCCCTATGTTCCCCGGCATCTCTGGGAGGTTATTTGTGTCCTCCTTTGTGAAGACAGAACCAAAGTATGAATTTAGTTGGTCTGCCATTTCTTTGTTTCCCATTATAAATTCCCCTGATTCTGACTGTAAGGGACCTACGCTTGACTTCACCAATCTTTTTCTCTTCACATATCTATAAAAGCTTTTACAGTCAGTTTTTATGTTCCCTGCTAGCTTACTCTCATATTCTATTTTCCCTTTCTTAATTAATCCCTTTGTCCTCCTTTGTTGAATCCTAAACTGCTCCCAATCCGCAGGATTATTGCTTTTTCTGGCCAATTTATATGTCGTCTCCTTGGATCTTATGCTATCCCTAATTTCCCTTGTTAGCCACGGTTGTGTCACCTTTTTTGTTTTATTTTTATGCCAAACTGGGATGAACAAATTCTGTAGCTCATCCATTCGGTCTTTGAATGTTTGCCATTGCCTATCCACCGTCAACCCTTTGAGTGCCATTCCCCAATCAATCCTACCCAACTCGCTCCTCAGACCATCGTAGTTTCCTTTATTTAAATTGAGGACCCTAGTCTCTGAGACAACTACTTCATTCTCCATCTTAATGAAGAATTCGATCATATTATGATCGCTCCGACCCAAGGGGCCTCGTACAACAAGATTGCTAATTAATCCTTTGTCGTTACATAATACCCAGTCTAAGATGGCCTGATCTCTGGTTGGTTCCTCGACATATTGGTCCAGGAAACCATCCCGTAAACACTCCAGGAATTCCTCCTCCACAGTATTGTTACTAATTTGGTTGGCCCAATCTATATGTAGATTAAAGTCACCCATGATGACTGCTGTGCCCTTATTGCACGCTTCTTTAATTTCCCTTTTAATGCCATCCCCAACCTCCGCCTTACTGTTGGGAGGTCTATATACCACTCCCACTAATGTTTTTTTCCCCTTAGTATTTCTCAATTCTACCCATACAGATTCCACATCATCAGAGCTAATATCCTTCATTACAATTGTATTAATCCCTTCTTTAACCAGTAATGCTACCCCACCTCCCTTTCCTTTTTGCCTATCTTTCCTGAATATCGAATACCCCTGGATGTTGAGTTCCCAGTCTTGGCCATCCTTGAGCTACGTTTCCGTAATCCCAACCAAATCATATTCATTTACCTCTATTTGCGCAGCCAATTCATCCACCTTATTACAAATGCTCCTCGCATTAAGACACAAAGCCTTCAGGCTTGGTTTTTTAATGCTCTTAGACCTATTAGAATTATTATTTACTGTGGCCACGTTTGATTTAAATCGTTGATTTCTCTGACTGCCACTTTTGTTTGTCTCCTTCCTATCTTTTGCTTTTATCCCTGTTTCCCTTTCCTCTGTCTCCCTGCTCAGGTTCCCAACCCCCTGCCATTTTAGTTTAAACCCCCCCGAACAGTGCTAGCAAACCTCCCCGCAAGGATATTTGTCCCGCTCTGGTTCAGGTGCAACCTGTCCGACTTGTACAAGTCCCACCTTCCCCAGAAGCAGGCCCAGTGATCCAGGAAACTAAATCCCTCCCTCCTGCACCAACTCTTTAGCCACGCATTCATCTACTCTATCCTTCTATTCCTATACTCACTAGCACGTGGCACCGAGAGTAATCCAGAGATTACAACCTTTGAGGTCCTGCTCTTTAATCTGCTACCTAGCTCCCTAAATTCTTGCTGCAGGACCTCATCCTTCTTCCTACCCATGTCATTGGTCCCAATGTGAACCACGACCTCTGACTGTTCACCCTCCCCCTTCAGAATGCCCTGCAGCCGTTCAGTGACATCCTTGACCCTGGCACCAGGGAGGCAACAAACCATCCTGGAGTCACGTCTACGGCCACAGAAACGCCTATCTGTACCCCTTACGATAGAATCCCCTACCACTATTGCTCTCCCACTCTTTTTCCTCCCTTCAAGAGGTTGGTGAACAAAATTAGGGCACATGGAATTGGGGGTAATATACTAGCATGGATTGAGAATTGGATAACAGACAGAAAATAAAGAGTAGGGATAAACGTGTTTTTTTCAGGATGGCAGGCTGTGACTAGTGGGGTACTGCAAGGATCAGTGCTTGGGCCCCAGCTATTCACAATCTATATCAATGATTTGGATGAGGGGACTAAATATAACATTTCCAAATTTGCTGATGATACAAAGCTAGGGGGCAGTGTCAGTTGTGAAGAGGATGTGAAGCGGCTTCAAGGGAATCTCGACAGGCTCAGTGAGTGGGTGAGAACATGATAGAATATAATGTGGATAAATGTGAAGTTACTCACTTTGGTAGAAAAAACAGAAAGGCAGAGTATTTCCTAAATGGTGAAAGATTGGGGAATGCAGATGCTCAAAGGGACCTGGGTGTCCTTGTACATGAGTCACTGAAAGTGAATGTGCAGGTGCAGCAAGCCATTAGGAAGGCAAATGGTATGCTGGCCTTCATTACAAGAGGATTTGAATACAGGAGTAGAGAAGTCTTACTCCAATTATATAGGGCCTTGGTGAGACCACACCTGGAGTACTGTGTACAGTTTTGGTCTCCTTACCTAAGGAAGGATATACTTGCCATAGAGGGAGTGTAACAAAGGTTCACGAGATTGATTCCTGGGAATGGGGTGACTGTTGTATGAGAAGAGATTGAGTAAACTAGGCCTGTATTCTCTTGAATTCAGAAGAATTTGGGGGGATCTCATTGAAGCATACAAAATTATTACAGGGCTTGATAGGGTGGATGCTGGGAGAATGTTTCCCTTGGCTGGGAAGTCTAGAACCAGGGGCCACAGCCTCAGGATAAAGGGTCGGCCATTCAGGACTGAGATGAGGAGAAATTTCTTCACACGGAGGGTGGTGAATCTTTGGAATTCTCTATCCCAGAGGGCTGTGGAGGCTCAGTCATTGGGTATATTCAAGACAGAAGTCGATAGATTTCTGACTAGTAAGGGCATCGAGGGATATGGCAAAACGGCCGGTGAATGGAGTTGAGGCAGAAGATCAGCCGTGATCTCATTGAATGGCGGAGCAGGCTCGAAGGGCCGAAAGGCCGACTCCTGCTCCTATTTCTTATGTTCTTATTACTGTTATTTTACTTATGTTAATTTTATTGAGCCTCTGTCCCTGATTCAATATTAGTTTCTTTGGGATTTCCGGCATGCTATCCTCCTCTTCTGTAAATACTGACGCAAAGCAATGGCAAGGGTCATGCAGGACTGAGGGCAAAGGCCACGCATGAAGAGCAGCAAACTAGTAGATGACCATGGAGAGAGCTTTACCCGTGAACACGTGCCTCAGCAGGACCTGTGCCTTTCAAAGATGGGAGAGGCTAGCCAACGCAGCCTGTTTCTAGCAGGGCCTGTCTGAGTGTCAGTGGTCTGGTATAGTCAGCTGGGAGCAGGTCCTTGCTGATTTACACTCTGCCCGTTTCACAGGAAAGCAAGCGGACCTGGAGTCAGCTGTCGAGCCACGTAAGCGACCCGGTGGGAGTAAAGACCAGCTCGCTGTCACACTCCGCAAGGAGTAACTGGGCTGGTGCAGAGCGTGCCGAACTCCTCGATGGCAGTAGAAGGCATTGTGGGCAGGATCTGGAACGTTCTGCCAATAGACCCTGCCCATTGGAGCATTGCCAGACCACCACGTGGGATGTTCAGGTAAGAGGATAAAATTAGCACCCCTCAATGACCAACCGCGTCCCACCCTGACCCGTGAGCTGTCCCTGACTGAAGGGACCTTAGCTTACACTGCACTCACTTCATAACAAGGGTGCACTTCAGTGGCTCCAGTGATACGGATTGACAAGTCCACCATAACCACTTGTCGAATACTTCCACCTCAGCTTTCATCAGGAAATAAGCTCCTGGACATTCATTGGTGGGATCTCGCATCCTCTACCCACACATAGAAACATAGAAGATAGGAGCAGGAGTAGGCCATTCGGCCCCTCGAGCCTGCTCCGCCATTCAATGAGATCATGGCTGATCATCCAAACTCAGTACCCTGTCCCTGCCGTCTCTCCATACCCCTTGATCCCTTTAGCCTTAAGAAATATATCTAACTCCTTCTTGAATATATTTAATGAATTGGCCTCAACTGCCCTCTGTGGTAGAGAATTCCACAGGTTCACCACTCTCTGGGTGAAGAAATTCCTCCTCATCTCTGTCCTAAATGGCTTACCCCTTATCTTTAGACTGTGACCCCTGGTTCTGGACTCCCCCGCCATCAGGAACATCCTTCCTGCATCTAGTCTGTCTAGTCCTGTTAGAATTTTATAAGTTTCAATGAGATCCCCTCTCATTCTTCTAAACTCCAGCGAGTATAAGCCCAATCGACCCAATCTTATAAAGGAATAGCCATATTTCAGAAAATTACACCATTCTATGAACAGAATTCTGACTTTATTAAAACATGATAAACTGGGTTTAAAAATCTAAAAAGCCTCAACGACACAAGCTGTGAATACAGGCTTCTGAGATAAGATGAAGTGTTAACACAAAAGTTGTAAACACCACACAAGCTTTTGAAATGGGAATTGATTGTTAATATTGAGACAATGGCCCTATTGAAGCAAAGGATTGCAGCTTCCAAGAAGTCTGCAGTTTGGAGAAACACAATAACTATACCCAGTTTAAAGTGTTATAAACTAACACTTTGAACAGAAACACAGAACATTAAAAAGCCATGTGCCTTTGTAAAAGTAACATCAAATGAAACAAGGAGTCCCGAAGTCTGTAATACAACCAATTGAAGTAGCTAAGAAATGCATAGAACACCCTAGTTGAAGTGTTTTTGATTTACATAAGGTACAAACAGAAGACTTTGTAAATATGATATCAGTAGATGACACCAAGCAATCACATGGTTTTTGTATTGAAAATGGAAGTTAGGAGACACGGGGAGAAATTCAGTTGTTAGCGCCACCCGTTAGCACCTTAAGAGGGCGATAAGTGGGGCGCGAGGCGGCTAGTGCCCGGGCGCGGCGAGACCGGCGCCTCTTGCGAAATTGAGCGGACATTTAGCGGCGGCGCAAAACCGCAACGCCCGCTCAGCTGCGCGCGCAGCTCCTGACGTCATTTCATGGTGCAACGCCCTTGGGGCACCCCGAACCGGAACTTCAGTGGCGCCCCCCTCCTTTCCGCCTGGCGCTCCCAGCGACTGGTTGACTGGAACGGTTCCCAGTCGCTGTGGGGCTGGGGGTTGCTATTTAAAGGGGGCTCTTCCTGGCTTCTTTGTGGTAGCCATTTTTGGACCACTCCTTCTGTGAGAGAGAGATTTGCAGAGAGACAAAGGGAGAGAGCTTTCTGCATCGACTCAGCGCTCGCACAGGTACTTCTGGCTTCGGCCCAGAACTTTGTAGTTGGATTGATTTTTCAGTGCCATAGCCTTGAGTGGCCACATATTATGGGGGCTGCAATGGGTGGAAACGTTGGGTTTCTCCATTGCATTGAGAGGGCTCAGAGACGCCGAGAGAGAGTGCCAATCATGGCCAGACAGAGGAGGGCCAACAGGCGTCGGCACAGGAGACCTTACCCTCCCAGGGTCTACCACCAACAGTTCTCATACCTCAATATGTCTGAGGAGCAGTGTTTACGGAGGCTTCGATTCAGAAGGGAGGTGGTCACTGAGATCTGCCACCTGCTTCAGCCAGATCTGCAGCCTCAGCTGAGGAGCAGGACGTCTCTGTCGGTGGCAGTGAACGTGACAGTGGCTCTCAACTTCTATGCCACCGGCTCCTTCCAATCAGCTACTGGGGACATTGCCAATGTCTCCCAGTTTGCGGTGCATTGCTGCATCCGTCAAGTCACGAATGCCCTCTTTAAAAGGAGACGTCAGTACATTTCCTTCCCCATGACCCTGGACAAGCAGCAAGAGCGCGCAATGGGATTTGCAAGAATAGCGGGCTTCCCCATGGTCCAGGGCGCCATTGACTGCACGCATGTGGCTTTGTGGGCGCCGCAAGAGAATGCCGAGGATTACCGCAACCAGAAGGGGTTCCATTCGTTGAATGTCCAGTTGGTGTGTGACCACAGACAGCTGATACTCGCTGTCAATGCCCGCTTTCCAGGCAGCAGCCACGACGCCTTCATCCTGCGCCAGACTTCTGTGGCAGACCTTTTCGAAGCCCCGGCTCACCCAGGAGGCTGGCTTCTCGGGGACAAGGGCTATCCTCTGTGCACCTGGCTGATGACCCCGCTCTGTGCGCCCAGCACCCCTGCTGAAGAATGATACAATGAGAGCCATCAAGTGACCAGGAATATCATTGAGCACACAATCGGCGTGCTAAAGCAACGGTTCCGCTGTCTGGACCATTCCGGGGAAGCCCTTCGGTACTCACCTGAGCGAGTCTCCCATTTCGTTGTAGTATGCTGCATGCTGCACAACCTGGCTATCCTCAGGACTCAGCCACTGCCAGCAGACATTGGAGCACCAGCAGAGGAGGAGGAGGAGGAGAAGGAGCACCAGGATGGGAGGGAGGCACAAAGTGCAAGGGCCGTCCGTCAGCAGCTTATTGCAAGTCGGTTCTAGGCCCCCTCTGAGGGAATGGCTTGTGCCATTGAAAGAACATGAATGGAACCGTTCCGCAACCCCTAAGCCGGTCAAGGCAGCAAATAGTTCAAAGAGCAAACATGCACAATCTGAATAAAGACACTTCTTTATTTAACAAAGTGTGTGCCCTTCCCGCATGACAAAGTAACAGAGAGAAACCCCCAAAAAAGCAGTCAGACACATAACTGGCTCTCACAACCTGGAGACAATGAACAAAAGAGTAAACAAAAAATGACCACGATCCTCGGCCTTCACTAAAAAAATTAACAGCATTTTGCCACACCTCCTACTTTTGCCCTTCGAGGGTGATCTGCTTCGCTTGCGAGATTGGCCCCTTCCCACCCTGCAGCTCCTCCGCACTGGGACCCCAGTGGCTGCAGCATGGCTGGGGGAAGTCTGCTGAGTGTCAGAAACTGAGTCGGCAGATGCCCTTGAGGGACGGCCTGGACCAGCTCTGGGCCTGGAGGGCCCGGCTGCTGACTGCTCCAACTCTGCATGGGCGGCAGCAGCCTGTCCTATGGGTGGTGGCAGCTGCAGTGGAGAAGTGACAGTGTTGGCAGAAGGAATGCTGCCATCCTGACAAGAGGACAGCCACTCCCTGGTCGGACGACACACAGGCACTCACACGGGGCAGCACTGCAGCATGCGCAGCAATCTGCTGAAGCACAGACTGCTGGCCTGCTGCGGCGCGGCGAGGGCCCCGGCGATTCGTGCCCGATCCAGCGAGGGTGGCAGCAGTCAGTGCTCGTGTGGCCTCAATCTGCGTCTGCATCAGACCAGCCACTGACTGCATGGCACCACTAAGCACTTGCGTGGAAGCTGCCTGTGCTGCACCGAAGTCCTGAAGACTCCTTGCCTGTGCTGCACCGAAGTCCTGCAGACTCCTTGCCAGTGCTGCACCGAAGTCCTGCAGACTCCTTGCCTGTGTGGCACCGAAGTCCTGCAGACTCCTTGCCAGTGCTGCACCGAAGTCCTGCAGACACCTTGCCTGTGTGGCACCGAAGTCCTGCAGACTCCTTGCCAGTGCTGCACCGAAGTCCTGCAGACTCCTTGCCAGTGCTGCACCGAAGTCCTGCAGACACCTTGCCTGTGTGGCACCGAAGTCCTGCAGACTCCTTGCCAGTGCTGCACCGAAGTCCTGCAGACTCCTTGCCAGTGCTGCACCGAAGTCCTGCAGACTCCTTGCCTGTGTGGCACCGAAGTCCTGGACTCCTTGCCAGTGACTCAATGGATTCGGGCATCCTTGCCACTGCAGCCATGAGCTCAGTGTGCCTCTGCTCCGCCTGGGCGCCCATTTCAGCGAGGAGCCGCACCTCTTCTGCGCTCACTGTAGCAGGACTGGAGGCCAGACTCTCCGTCCGGGGAGAAGACCGCCAAGCTTCCCTACCCCCCCCCGCGTTGCTGCAGCCCGCTGGGCCCCGGAGCTTCACTCTCCTCAGACCCTTCCCCCCTGCTCCCCTCCAGGGAAGACGTGTCCCCATTATGGCCATGGGCTGCCTCGGCTGAGGGTGGCACTGATGGTCCGGCTTTCTCTTCCTCCTCGCCTACAGAATCACTCACAGTGGCAGCTTGAGGGCCCGTCTCCTCACCTGGCGAATCAGCATCTGAAAGCAGGGAGGCACAAGAGTTGCTTTAGCGTGAGGACAGGGCGGCAGCGAGGGAGGCATGAGTGCTGCAATGCACTGCATTGGTTTGATAGTGGCAAAGGATGCTGGTGTGAGGCACAAGTGGAAGGAGAGAGGTCAAAAACGGTGATGACCTTAACATTGCTGTCCAGAACGGGGTCGGCATCTCCAGTGGTGACGGGGCCAATCATCCGGCCTGCCATAATCCGCTGGACTCGCTGCTCCAGATCGCTGAGGTCTTGAAGGTGAGGCCGGCCTCCCCCGGTCCATTGCTGCTGCCTCCTGTTATGGGCCAGCTTGCCCTGCAAGAGAAAGGACGGGCTCTGAGTACAGTGTGAAGCCCTGATCTTGGCTGCACTGCCTCCCATGGTGGAATAGCCCTTACAGTGTGAAGCCCTGATCTTGGCTGCACTGCCTTCCATGGTTGAATAGCCCTTACAGTGTGAAGCCCTGATCTTGACTGCACTGCCTCCCATGGTGTAATAGCCCTTGCAGTGTGAAGCCCTGATCTTGGCTGCACTGCCTCCCATGGTGGAATAGCCCTTACAGTGTGAAGCCCTGATCTTGGCTGCACTGCCTCCCATGGTTGAATAGCCCTTACAGTGTGTAAAGTGCTGAATGTGCGTGTGAGTTTCATGAAAGGCCCATAGGTGTTGGATGAAGGGCTGGGCATTGGGGCTTTCAGGACCCTTTGGCCATAAAGTGAGGTGCACATGCAGGGATGAAGAGGATACTGAAAAGAGTACTCACCCTGACGACTCGAGTGAGGTCGTTGAACTTCTTCCTGCATTGCACAGGGGTCCTAGGCACCATGCTGCTGGAGGTCACTCTGTGAGCCACCTCCCTCCAAGCTTTGCGATAGTCATTGGGCAGCGGCCTCCTGCCACTGTCTGGGAACAGGATAGATCGCCTGCGCTCCACCGCGCCAACCAGAACCTGCAGGGCCCCCTCACTGAACCGCTGCGCTCGCTCCCTGGCCCTCTCCATGGTCCTAGGTGGTAGAATGTGGCAGCAGGTCTGTCCAGGCCGAGAATCAGGGCTCCGATGTGCAGGGTGTGGCTGCAATCCAAGATTGACCCTCCCCTTTAAGAGCTGACCGGCACCAACGTGTCTGCGTGCAATCGCTAACTGGCCGCACCTGCACTGCACTCGCCCTCGGTGGTAGCGCCTCGCTTCTCCGGCTTAGCGCCTTAGGACAGTCGTGCAGCGCCTGTTTTAGCGCTCCAAGCACCTCCTGGGGCGAAGCAGGTCAATTTAGCAGTAGGTGGCGATAATTTGCGCCGGGCGCTAAATTTCGCACTCGCTCGAGTATAACGCCCCAAACGTGGCGATACTGAATTTCTGCCCCACAATGTCTGCTTATAACCAGTTAAGGTGATATTAAGAATTGAATTGAAGTCCTTCGTAAAAATGGCATCAAAGAGATAAATCTGTAATAACCATTTCTTATGGTAAGTTTTTGAAACACCTATACAGCAGACAGGATTCTGAAAGTTAACAGCTGAATTGACAGTAAGAGTAGAAAGAAGTCAACAGAGATATGACTAGAGATAATTAGCTTACATCAGCAGAAAACTTCAAAGAATATACCACTGAGAAAGAGTATAAAATATGGAACTTTCAGATAGGAAGTCAGAAGTCGCTGGAAAGGGCAAGCGATTCTGAACTTCAGAGGCAGGCTCTGTAAGTTTTTAACTCTGAGTCTCGGGGATCAAAAAGGTGCTTTTATTTGATTTTGGTGGACATCCTGGATTAGAAATAATAAGAAATGTAAAAATGTAACGAAGTTAAGATTTGAGAATAAGGATCTCTGATAAGAAATGTAAGCTATTTGTATTTTGAACTGTTAAAGTTGCGATTGACTCACCAGCTGTTAACTGCATGTCGGTTCTTTAATAAATCTATATATTTTTAGAATTGTCTCAAATAGTATTTCTGTATCAAACTCGCGAACTCAATCTCTGTACATTCTTTTGTGAGGAGTTGCAGAATTCTGGGGGGGGGGGGTTTCCGGACCCTCAAAATACCTGGAAGGTTACAGTCTAGTTAAACTTATTAAAAGTGCGATCTGGAGGATGGTAACATCGTCAAGTCGTTCCTTTCCTTTAGGGAGAGATAGCCTGGACCTTTAGACCCAATTAAGCGTTTTATAGAATTTGGCTATCTCTAACTTTAGTTGAAGGTGAACGTCTGGGGTATACGCCTGATCTGGGGTAGCCCAAAAAGGGCTAGGACTAGCAATTATCCCTTCAATCTCACCTAATAAGTCATTCCTGCCATCCCAGGTATCAGTCTGGTGAATCTTCGCTGCACCCCCTCCATGGCAAGAACATCCTTCCTCAGATAAGGCGACCAAAACTGCACACAATACTCAAGGTGTGGTCTCACCAAGGCCCTGTACAACTGCAGCAAGACATCCTTGCTCCTGTACTCGAATCCTCTCGCTATGAAGGCCAACATACCATTTGCCTGCTTAACCACCTGCTGCACCTGCATGCTTATCTTCAGCGACTGGGGCACAAGGACACCCAGGTCTCGTTGCACTTCCCCTTCTCCCAATCTATTGCCGTTCAGATAATAATCTGCCTTCCTGTTTTTGTCACCAAAGTGGATAACCTCACATTTATCCACATTATACTGCATCTGCCATGCATCTGCCCAGTCACCCAACCTGCCCAAATCATACTGGAGTTTCTCGACATCCTCCTCACAACACACACGCCCACCCAGATTTGTGTCATCTGCAAACTTGGAGATATTACATCTAGTTCCCCCGTCTAGATCATTAATATATATGTTGTGAATAACTGGGGTCCTAGCACCGATCCCTGCGGTACCCCAATAGTCACTGCCTGCCACTCGGAAAAAGACCTGTTTATTCCAATTCTTTGCTTCCTGTCTGCCAACCAGTTCTCTATCCAAGATAGTATCTTACCCCCAATCCCATGTGCTTTAACTTTACACGCTAATCCCTTATGCGGGACCTTATCAAAAGCCTTCTGAAAGTCCAAATACACCACATCCACTGGTTCTCCCTTATCTATTCTACCAGTTACACCCTCAAAAAATTCCAGTAGATTAGCCAAGCACAATTTACCTTTTGTAAATCCATGTTGACTTTGTCCGATCCTGTCACTGTTAACACCCATTTAATCTCCTCCCACAGCCCATGCACACTCTCTCCTATCATGGACTCTACCCACCCATTTAATCTCCTCCCAAGGCCCATGTACACTCTCCCCTATCATGGACTCTACCCACCCATTTAATCTCCTCCCACAGCCCGTGTACACTCACCCCTATCATGGACTCTGCCCACCCATTTAATCTCCTCCCACAGCCCATGTACACTCTCCCCTATCATGGACTCTGCCCACCCATTTAATCTCCTCCCACAGCCCATGTACACTCTCCCTATCATGGATTCTACCCACCCATTTAATCTCCTCCCACAGCCCATGTACACTCTCCCCTATCATGGACTCTACCCACCCATTTTAAGCTCCCACAGCCCGTGTACACTCTCCCCTATCACGGACTCTACCCACCCATTTAATCTCCTCCCACAGCCCATGTACACTCTCCCCATCACGGACTCTACCCACCCATTTAATGTCATCCCACAGCCCATGTACACTCTCCCCTATCATGGACTCTACTCACCCATTTAATCTCCTCCCCCAGCCCATGTGCACTCTCCCCTATCATGGACTCTACCCACCCATTGAATCTCCTCCCACAGCCCACGTACACTCTCCCCTATCACGGACTCTACCCACCCATTTAATCTCCTCCCACAGCCCATGTACACTCTCCCCTATCATGGACTCTACTCACCCATTTAATCTCCCACAGCCTGTGTACATTCTCCCCTATCATGGACTCTACCCACCCATTTAATCTCCCACAGCCCGTGTACACTCTCCCCTATCATGGACTCTACCCACCCATTTAATCTCCTCCCACAGCCCATGTACACTCTCTCCTATCATGGATTCTACCCACCCATTTAATCTCCTCCCAAGGCCCATGTACACTCTCCCCTATCATGGACTGTACCCACCCATTTAATCTCCCAGAGCCCATGTACACTCTCCCCTATCACGGACTCTACCCACCCATTTAATCTCCTCCCACAGCCCATGTACACTCGCCCCTATCATGGACTCTACCCACCCATTTAATCTCCCACAGCCCATGTACACTCTCCCCTATCATGGACTCTACCCACCCATTTAATCTCCCACAGCCCATGTACACTCTCCCCTATCATGGACTCTTTCCACCCATTTAATCTCCTCCCACAGCCCATGTACACTCTCCCCTATCACGGACTCTACCCACCCATTTAATCTCCTCCCACAGCCCATGTACACTCTCCCTGATCATGGACTCTACCCACCCATTTAATCACCTCCCACAGCCCATGTACACTCTCCCCTATCATGGACTCTACCCACCCATTGAATGTCCTCTCACAGCCCATGTACACTCTCCCCCAT
Organism: Somniosus microcephalus; assembly: GCF_052327205.1. NCBI lineage: Eukaryota > Metazoa > Chordata > Chondrichthyes > Squaliformes > Somniosidae > Somniosus > Somniosus microcephalus. The sequence goes on along the minus strand of NC_140995.1, from coordinate 247,478,367 downwards.
CATGGACTCTACCCACCCATTTTAAGCTCCCACAGCCCGTGTACATTCTCCCCTATCACGGACTCTACCCACCCATTTAATGTCCTCCCACAGCCCATGTACACGCTCCCCTATCATGGACTCTACCCACCCATTTAATCTCCTCCCCCAGCCCATGTGCACTCTCCCCTATCATGGACTCTACCCACCCATTGAATCTCCTCCCACAGCCCACGTATACTCTCCCCTATCATGGACTCTACCCACCCATTTAATCTCCTCCCACAGCCCATGTACACTCTCCCCTATCATGGACTCTACCCACCCATTTAATCTCCTCCCACAGCCCATGTACACTCTCCCCTATCACGGACTCTACCCACCCATTGAATCTCCTCCCACAGCCCACGTATACTCTCCCCTATCATGGACTCTACCCACCCATTTAATCTCCTCCCACAGCCCATGTACACTCTCCCCTATCATGGACTCTACCCACTCATTTAATCTCCTCCCACAGCCCATGTACACTCTCCCCTATCATGGACTCTACCCACCCATTTAATCTCCTCCCACAGCCCATGTACACTCTCCCCTATCATGGACTCTACCCACCCATTTAATCTCCTCCCACAGCCCATGTACACTCCCCCCTATCATGGACTCTACCCACCCATTTAATCTCCTCCCACAGCCCATGTACACTCTCCCCTATCACGGACTCTACCCACCCATTGAATCTCCTCCCACAGCCCATGTACACTCTCCCCTATCACGGACTCTACCCACCCATTGAATCTCCTCCCACAGCCCATGTACACTCTCCCCTATCATGGACTCTACCCACCCATTGAATCTCCTCCCACAGCCCATGTACACTCTCCCCTATCATGGACTCTACCCACCCATTGAATCTCCTCCCACAGCCCATGTACACTCTCCCCTATCATGGACTCTACCCACCCATTTAATCTCCTCCCACAGCCCGTGTACACTCTCCCCTATCACGGACTCTACCCACCCATTGAATCTCCTCCCACAGCCCATGTACACTCTCCCCTATCATGGACTCTACCCACCCATTTAATCTCCTCCCACAGCCCATGTACACTCTCCCCTATCATGGACTCTACCCACCCATTTAATCTCCTCCCACAGCCCATGTACACTCTCCCCTATCACGGACTCTACCCACCCATTGAATCTCCTCCCACAGCCCATGGACACTCTCCCCTATCACGGACTCTACCCACCCATTTAATCTCCTCCCACAGCCCATGTACACTCTCCCCTATCATGGACTCTACCCCCCATTTAATCTCCTCCCACAGCCCATGTACACTCCCCCCTATCATGGACTCTACCCACCCATTTAATATCCTCCCACAGCCCGTGTACACTCTCCCCTATCATGGACTCTACCCACCCATTTAATCTCCTCCCACAGCCCATGTACACTCCCCCCTATCATGGACTCTACCCACCCATTTAATCTCCTCCCACAGCCCGTGTACACTCCCCCCTATCATGGACTCTACCCACCCATTTAATCTCCTCCCACAGCCCATGTACACTCTCCCCTATCATGGACTCTACCCACCCATTTAATCTCCTCCCACAGCCCATGGACACTCTCCCCTATCACTGACTCTACCCACCCATTTAATCTCCCACAGCCCATGTACACTCTCCCCTATCACGGACTCGACCCACCCATTGAATGTCCTCCCACAGCCCATGTACACTCTCCCCTATCACAGACTCTACCCACCCATTTAATCTCCTCCCACAGCCCATGTACACTCTCCCCTATCACAGACTCTACCCACCCATTTAATCTCCTCCCACAGCCCATGTACACTCTCCCCTATCACGGACTCTACCCACCCATTTAATCTCCTCCCCCAGCCCATGTACACTCTCCCCTATCATGGACTCTACCCACCCATTTAATCTCCTCCCACAGCCCATGTACACTCTCCCCTATCACGGACTCTACCCACCCATTTAATCTCCTCCCACAGCCCATGTACACTCTCCCCTATCACAGACTCTACCCACCCATTTAATCTCCTCCCACAGCCCATGTACACTCTCCCCTATCATGGACTCTACCCACCCATTTAATCTCCTCCCACAGCCCATGTACACTCTCCCCTATCACCGACTCTACCCACCCATTGAATCTCCTCCCACAGCCCGTGTACATGCAGAGTGGGCCTGGCTAGGTGAGTGGGTTGTGGTCAAGGACGTTGGATGAGGTGAGGCAGTGTGATAATTCCTTCCATTACAACAGCGACTATACTTTAAAAGTACTCGATTGGCTGTGAAACTCTTTGGGACATCCTGAAGTTGTGAAAAGCTCGGTGTGAATGGAACTCGTGTCTGTCTTTCTGTGTGCTGGGGTCAGCTGGGGCGGGTCCAGTAATCTGATGCCTGCTGAAGTTATTCAGCAGCGACCCTCCTGATGCACTGTCATGTTTGATTTCCACACAGACCTCCTCCTCCCACACCATGGAGGGAACCTTGGAGAGGAAGCACCTGCTGCAAGTAGGAGGGAAAAAGGTAAGGCACCACAGGAAGCTGTGACCATGGCCGTCATGTTCAAACCCGTCCCCTGGGTGGGAACCAGGCAGAGCGGGAGCAGCCTCCCGTAGAATCCGGTTAAGGTCCAGGGGCTGGAGTTGAAAATTACCCTCCTCGTGTGGTGTACAAGAGTGTACAGGAAACACCCCTCTGCACCATCTCACATCATACACAAGTATATGAGCCAAGTGTCAAATTGATTGCTGAGACACCCGTCACTGCACAGATAGATACAAAAATCGACCGTGTGGTTGATAATGAAGAAGAAAGCTGCAGACTGCAGGAAGATATTGGCCCAGAAATTCGGGTCGGGGGGCTTCCCGCAGGTGCGAGCCCCCGACCTGCACTTACCTACTGCGCCGGCCGTTGAGCTGTGGGCCCGCGTGGGATTCCGATCCTGGGCCTGCTCCAACTGTCGGCGCGCAGTGCTTGTGTATCCCAGGGGCGCAGTTAGTTCGATGTGTCCCCTGGGATCACGTGGGCCATGGAGAGCCAATCGGAGCAGGGAAATGGCCATTCACAAAACGTAGAAATACTACGGGCCCCAATACATCACTAAATCTTCAAATACATTTTTTTTTAAATCACATTTTTTAAATAAACTCCAAATTACATGAAATAACTATTTTAAACATTAATTTAAATTTTTGAAAAAATAATTTTATTTTCTAACGGGGCTAAAAATAAACTTACCTTTCTTTAAAGTATTTAAAAATAATAAACCTGTGGAAAAACTGTTTTAATTTTAATTAATTCACCACTCACCTTGTAAAATGCAGGCCTTGCGACTGCTTTTTAAATGTCTAACTTCTGGAGACTTACCCTCCCGGGAAAACCTGCAAAAAAACCCGAAGTTCGATGCGCACGCGCTGCCTCTCCCGCGCACGCGTTCGAACTCTGAACCCCTTCTTTCAGGGGAACAGAAGTGCCGGTTTCCCGCGCATGCGCAGTGCATGCAGGAAACCGGCGCTTCCATTGGGCTTACGAGTGAGTACCCCGTGCGGACTCACCCGTGGAGACCCGAAGTTCTGGGCATTAATGGACTTGTCAGCTGGGCAGAACAGTGGCAAATGGATTTCAATCTGGCGAAGTGTGAGGTAATGCATTTGGGGAGGGCTAACAAGGCAAGGGAATACACAGTAAATGGTAGGACACTGAGAAGTGTAGAGGATCAGAGGGACCTTGGAGTGCATGTCCACAGATCCCTGACGGTAGCAGGACTGGTAGATAAGGTGGTTGAGAAGAGATACGGAATGCTTGCCTTTATTAGCCGTGGCATAGAATATAAGAGCAGGGGGGTTATGATTCAACTGTATAAAACACTAGTTAGGCCTCAGCTAGAATACTGCGTGTAGTTCTGGTCACCACATTACAGGAAAGATGTGATTGCATTAGAGAGGGTACAGAGGAGATTTACAAGGATGTTGCTGGGAGTAGAGAATCTTCGCTCTGAGGAAAGACTGGATAGGCTGGGTCTGTTTTCCTTGGAACAGAGGAGGCTGAGGGGAGACCTTATTGAGGTGTATAAAATTATGAGGGGCCTGGATAGAGTGGATAGGAAGGACCTATTTCCCTTTGAGAGGTCAATAACCAGGGGGCAGAGATTTAAAGTAATTGGTAGAAGGATTAGAGGGGAGTTGAGAGTACGTTTTTCACCCAGAGGGTGGTGGGGGTCTGGAACTCACTGCCTGAAAGGGTGGTCGAGGCAGAAACCCTCATCACATTTAAAAAGTGCTTGGATGTGCACTTGAAGTGCCGTAACCTACAGGGCTACGGACCGAGAGCTGGAGAGTGGGATTAGGCTGGATCGCTCTTTGTCGGCCGGCACGGACACGATGGGCCGAATGGCCTCCTGCTGTGCCGTAAGTTTCTCTGATTCTCTGATGTGCGAGAGGCACCAGCCAGTGTACAGACAGTGCACGATTGAAACACTCACGTTGAGTGTGTACTGTTGTATTGTGAGGCTGTGTTTACACTATAGCGGTAGTGCGGTATGGTGTGCCTTGCTCACTCATTGCTGGGTGAGGGAGTCTCCGACAGACCCGGACTACGGATTGGCTTTGTATTGATGTGTAAGCAGACAGATATCCCAGTCATTGACCCGCTGTGTGTGTGTCGCACTCCCCCAGGCCAGCTCCCGTACCTGGAACACCTTCCACACACTGCTCTTCAGAAAGACACTGCTCTTCTACAAAGAGAAAAAGGACACCATCAAGGTAAGACCCACACTCCCTCACTCTGCCCCCGCTCAGGATACCCATGGGCCCAATGTGTATCACCAACATCCAATCTCACACCCGTCTGGGGGGAATTCCTACTGACAGGATATTTGACCAGTGAGGGCGTCACCTCCATGCCTGATGCAGCCCTCAGCTGATTGTGTGTGTACAGACACACACAGAGTCACACACACAGGCATACACACACAGACATAGACACACACACACAGAGTCACTCACACTCACACACTCTCACACACACTCACACACACTCACACACACACACTCACACACACTCACACTCTCACACACACACACACACACACTCACACTCTCACACACACACACACACTCACACACACTCACACACACACACTCACACTCTCACACACACACACACACACACACACACACACACACAGAGTCACTCACACTCACACACACACACACTCACACACACTCACACACACACACTCACACACTCTCACACACACTCACACACACTCACACACTCACACTCTCACACACACACACACACACACACACACACACACACACACACACAGAATCAGGAACACATACAGTCCATCAGGATTAATGATCCGGAGCAGGGACCCCAGCTGAATTTCCCCTGCCTAACCCAGAGGCTCTGGGGATGATTGTTAAGCCCCCTCCTCCTGCCTTGACTGAGAGCCGCTCTCTCAGCACAGATCGGGAATACAACCCTGGGCCTTTAAGCTGTAGAACTAAATGCCGCGTGTCACTTACCTTTTAGTTTCAAAATTAAAAACAGAGAAACAGAAAGCGAATGAGACTGGGACAATCCAGCAGACAGCCCCCCCCCCCCCCAATCTCCTGCTCTCTGCAGTGATTCCCCGCTCCGCTCGCTGGAGCTGACTCCACCTGTTGGACTGAGGATGTACAGAGAGCAGCAGGCCGCCCTGTACCCTCCCCACACACCCACTCCTCCAGCCCACCACACAGCTCCCGCCAGAGGCAAACATAGCCCATTCAACCATCCTTCTCCCCAGGTTTATTTTTACTTCACTCATATATCTTTTGTCTGAATTACTCCTGGTATCAGTCTCGAGAGCTCTTCCATTTTTTGGGTGCATTCTGCCCGTCAAAGCCTCACAAAACCACTGTGGCTTTCCCGGACCGTACACGGGCATTGCCAACTCACACGCCGTAACGCACTTTTTGAAGTGTAGTCACTGTTGTACTGTAAGAAACGGGGCAGCCAATTAGCACACAGTAAGATCCCACAAACAGCAATGTTGGTAATAGTGATGGTGGTTTGAGGGATAAATATCTGGGACGTCCTGAGGTGCTATAGAAATGCAAGTCTTTAACTGATTGGACAGTTATAGCCGTGTTTCCTTTGCTGTATCAGCCGGGGCTCAGTGGGCAGCAGCCTCACCTCTCAGTCACAAGGTCATGGGTTCAAGTCCCAGCCCAGAGACTTGGGCACAAAAATCTAGGCTGACATTCCAGTGTAGTACTGAGGGAGCGCTGCACTGCCGGAGGGGCAGTACTGAGGGAGCGCTGCACTGTCGGAGGGGCAGTACTGAGGGAGCGCTGCACTGTCGGAGGGGCAGTACTGAGGGAGCGCTGCACTGTCGGAGGAGGGGCAGTACTGAGGGAGCGCTGCACTGTCGGAGGGGCAGTACTGAGGGAGCGCTGCACTGTCGGAGGGGCAGTACTGAGGGAGCGCTGCACTGTCGGAGGGGCAGTACTGAGGGAGCGCTGCACTGTCGGAGGGGCAGTACTGAGGGAGCGCTGCACTGTCGGAGGGGCAGTACTGAGGGAGCGCTGCACTGTCGGAGGGGCAGCACTGAGGGAGCGCTGCACTGTCGGAGGGGCAGCACTGAGGGAGCGCTGCACTGTCGGAGGGGCAGCACTGAGGGAGCGCTGCACTGTCGGAGGGGCAGCACTGAGGGAGCGCTGCACTGTCGGAGGGGCAGCACTGAGGGAGCGCTGCACTGTCGGAGGGGCAGCACTGAGGGAGCGCTGCACTGTCAGAGGGGCAGCACTGAGGGAGCGCTGCACTGTCGGAGGGGCAGCACTGAGGGAGCGCTGCACTGTCGGAGGGGCAGTACTGAGGGAGCGCTGCACTGTCGGAGGGGCAGTACTGAGGGAGCGCTGCACTGTCGGAGGGGCAGTACTGAGGGAGCGCTGCACTGTCGGAGGGGCAGTACTGAGGGAGCGCTGCACTGTTGGAGGGGCAGTACTGAGGGAGCGCTGCACTGTCGGAGGGGCAGTACTGAGGGAGCGCTGCACTGTCGGAGGGGCAGTACTGAGGGAGCGCTGCACTGTCGGAGGGACAGTACTGAGGGAGCGCTGCACTGTCGGAGGGGCAGTACTGAGGGAGCGCTGCACTGTCGGAGGGGCAGTACTGAGGGAGCGCTGCACTGTCGGAGGGGCAGTACTGAGGGAGTGCTGCAGTGTCGGATGTGCTGGCTTTCGGTTGAGATGTTAAACCGAGGCTCCATCTGCTCTCTCAGGTGGACATAAAAGATCCCACGGCCATTATTTTGAAGAGGAGCAGGGGAGTTCTCCCCGGTGTCCTGGGCCAATATTTATCCCTCAACCAACATCACTAAAACAGATGATCTGGTCGTTATCACATTGCTGTTTTGTGGGATCTTGCTGTGCGCAAATTGTCTGCCGTGTTTCCTACATTACAACAGTGACTACACTTGAAAAAGTACTTCACTGGCTGTGAAGGGCTTTGGGACGTGCGGTGGTGGTGAAAGGCGCTATAGAAATGCAAGTCTTTCTCTCTTTTATTGATGTAGAGCTCGATGGCCGCTGCCCCCCTGAACCTCTCGAGCGCTGCGTGTTCCCCAGCCACAGACTACCTGAAGAAGACCAACAGCTTCAGACTGCAGTGAGTACCTGACACTCTGCCGGAGAATCTGTAGCCAATCAAGCTGCTGCAAGCCATCCACCAGGCAGAGCAGTAGGCGCAGGCAGGTAGTGCAGGGGTCCCCTGTGGCCATCCCCCTCTCAAACAGATATACCGCTCTGGATATTGTTGGGGAGGATGCCTTATCAGAGGAAGGCAGCAGCAGCCTGCTTCCTGGCACCAGGGGTGGTTCTGCTGCACAGGACGGGAGGAAAAAGACGGGTAGAGCTATCGTGATAGGGGATTCTATTGTAAGGGGAATGAATAAGCGTTTCTGCGGCCGCAAACGAGACTCCCTGGTGCAACGGTCAAGGATGTCTCCGAGCGGCTGCAGAACATTTTGGAAGGGGAGGGTGAACAGCCAGTTGTCGTGGTGCATATAGGTACCAACGCTATAGGTAAAAAACGGGATGAGGTCCTAAAAGCTGAATATAGGGACTTAGGAGGTAAATTTAAAAATAGGACCTCAAAGGTAGTAATCTCAGGATTGCTACCAGTGCCACGTGTGAGTCAGAGTAGAAATAGAAGGATATTTCAGATGAATACGTGGCTAGAGGAATGGTGCCAGGGGGAGGAATTCAAATTCCTGGGATTTGGAACCAGTTCTGGGGGAGGTGGGACCAGTTCAAACCGGACGGTTTGCACCTGGGCAGGGCCGGGACCGATGTCCTAGGGGGAGTGTTTGCTAGTGCTCTGGGGGAGGGTTTAAACTAAAATGGCAGGGGCTTGGGAACCTGAGCAGGGGGACAGAGGAAAGGGAAACAAGGATAAAAGCAAAAGACAGGAAGGAGAGAAACAAAAGTGGCAGTCAGAGAAATCAGCAGTTTAAATCAAACATGGCCACAGTAAATAATAATTCTAATAGGTCTAAGAGCATTAAAAAAACAAGACTGAAGGCTTTGTGTCTTAATGCGAGGAGCATTCGTAATAAGGTGGATGAATTAGCTGCGCAAATAAAGGTAAATGAATATGATTTGATTGGGATTACAGAAACGTGGCTCAAGGATGGCCAAGACTGGGAACTCAACATCCAGGGGTATTCAATATTCAGGAAAGATAGGCAAAAAGGAAAAGGAGGTGGGGTAGCATTGCTGGTAAAAGAAGGGATTAACACAATTGCAATGAAGGATATTAGCTCTGATGATGTGGAATCTGTATGGGTAGAACTGAGAAATACCATGGGGCAGAAAACGTTAGTGGGAGTGGTATATAGGCCTCCAAACAGTAATGCGGAGGTTGGGGATGGCATTAAAAGGGAAATTAGAGAAGCGTGCAATAAGGGCACAACAGTTATCATGGGTGACTTTAATCTACATATAGATTGTGCTAACCAAATTAGTAACAATATTGTGGAGGAGGAATTCCTGGAGTGTTTACGGGATGGTTTCCTGGACCAATATTTCGAGGAACCAACCAGAGATCAGGCCATCTTAGACTGGGTATTATGTAATGAGAAAGGATTAATTAGCAATCTTGGTGTACGAGGCCCCTTGGGTCGGAGCGATCATAATATGATCGAATTCTTCATTAAGATGGAGAGTGAAGTAGTTGACTCAGAGACTGGGGTCCTGAATTTAAATAAAGGAAACTACGATGGTCTGAGGAGCGAGTTGGGTAGGATAGATTGGGGAATGTCACTCAAAGGGTTGATGGTGGATAGGCAATGGCAAACATTCAAAGACCGCATGGATGAACTACAGAAGTTGTTCATCCCAGTTTGGCATAAAAATAAAACAAAAAAGGTGACTCAACCGTGGCTAACAAGGGAAATTAGGGATAGCATAAGACCGAAGGAGAGGACATATAAATTGCCCAGAAAAAGCAGTAAACCTGAGGATTGGGAGCAGTTTAGGATTCAACAAAGGAGGACAAAGGGATTAATTAAGATGGGGAAAATAGAGTATGAGAGTAAGCTTGCAGGGAACATAAAATGTGACTGTAAAAGCTTTTATAGATATGTGAAGAGAAAAAGATTGGTGAAGTCAAGCGTAGGTCCCTTGCAGTCAGAATCAGGGGAATTTATAATGGGGAACAAAGAAATGGCAGACCAATTAAATACATATTTTGGTTCTGTCTTCACAAAGGAGGACACAAATAACCTCCCAGAGATGCCGGGGAACATAGGGTCTGATGAAGGGTGGAACTGAAAGAAATCAGTATTTGTAGGGAAATGGTGTTAGGGAAATTGACGGGATTGAAGGCCGATAAATCCCCAGGGCCTGATAATCTACATCCTAGGGTACTTAAGGAAGTGGCCCTAGAAATAGTAGATGCATTGCTGGTCATCTTCCAGAACTCGATAGACTCTGGAACAGTACCCATGGATTGGAGGGTAGCTAATGTTACCCCACTATTCGAAAAAGGTGGTAGAGAGAAAACGGGAATTACAGACCGGTAAGCCTGACATCGGTAGTGGGAAAATGCTAGAGTCCATTATAAAAGATGTAATAGCAGAGCACTTGGAAAATAGTGACAGGATCGGACAAAGTCAACATGGATTTACAAAAGGTAAATCATGCTTGACTAATCTACTGGAATTTTTTGAGGATGTAACTGGTAGAATAGATAAGGGGGAACCAGTGGATGTGGTGTATTTGGACTTTCAAAAGGCTTTTGATAAGGTCCCGCATAAGAGATTATCGTGTAAAGTTAAGGCACATGGGAAATAACAACAGAAAATGCTGGAAAAACTCAGCAGGTCAGGCAACATCCGTGGAGAGAAATTTGAGTTGACGTTTCGGGTTGGACCCTTCTTCAAAGCTGGAAAGAAAAGAAACTAGATCGGAGGCAGGGCTGCGATCGGACAAAAGAATAAAAGAAACAAAAGAAGTAAAAGAGATTAGAAGCTAGACGAGATGGTAATAGGCTGAGATTGGGTGTAAAGTGTACTGGCAGGGCAAAAGATAGCTGCCAGGTGTGAGAGAGAAACAAAAGGAAAGGGGGGGGGGGGGGGAAAGGAGTGGAACAATTACAAGAGAAAATGAAATGGGGGCCGAGCTTATGATCTGAAATTGTTGAACTCGATATTGAGTCCGGAAGGCTGCAGACTGCCTAATCGGAAGATGAGTTGCTGTTCCTCGAGTTTACGTTGAGCTTCCGTGGAACAGTACAAGAGGCCAAGGACGGTGAGGTCCGAGTGGGAATGGAGCGGTGAATTAAAATGACAGGCGACCGGAAGCTCGGGGTCACCCTTACGGACTGAACGGAGGTGTTCCGCAAAGCGGTCACCCAATCTGCGTTTGGTCTCCCCAATGTAGAGGAGACCGCATCGTGAGCAGCGAATACAGTATACTAGATTGCGAGAAGTACAAGTAAATCGCTGTTTCACCTGGAAGGGGTGTTTGGGGCCCTGGACAGTGGGAAGGGGGGAGGTATAGGGGCAGGTGTTACATCTCCTCCGTTTGCACGGGAAGGTGCCAGGCGAAGAGGAAGGGCTGTTTGGGGTGATAGAGGAGTGGACTAGGGTGTCTCGGAGGGAGCAGTCCCTGCAGAATGCTGAAAGGGGAGGGGAAGATACGTTTGGTGGTGGGATCACTTTGGAGGTAGCGGAAATGCCGGAGGATGATCCGTTGAATGTGGAGGCTGGTGGGGTGAAAGGTGAGGACAAGGGGAACCCTATCGTGGTTCCGGGAGGGAGGGGCAGGGGTGAGGGCAGAAGCACATGGGATTGGGGGCAAGGTATTGACTTGGATAGAGAACTGGTTGGCAGACAGGAAGCAAAGAGTTGGAATAAACAGGTCTTTTTCCGAGTGGCAGGCAGTGACTGGTGGGGTACCGCAGGGATCGGTCCTTGAACCCCAGCTATTCACAATATATATTAATGATCTAGACGAGGGAACTAGATGTAATATCTCCAAGTTTGCAGACGACACAAAGCTGGGTGGGCGTGTGTGCTGTGAGGAGGATGCCGAGAAACTCCAGGATGATTTGGACAGGTTGGGTGATTGGGCAGAAGCATGGCAGATGCAATATAACGTGGATAAATGCGACGTTATCCACTTTGGTGTCAAAAACAGGAAGGCAGATTATTATCTGAATGGCAATAGATTGGGAGAAGGGGAAGTGCAACGAGACCTGGGTGTCCTTGTGCACCAGTCGTTGAAGGTAAGCATGCAGGTGCAGCAGACGGTTAAGAAGGCAAATGGAATGTTGGCCTTCGTAGCGAGAGGGTTTAAGTACAGGAACAAGGATGTCTTGCTGCAGTTGTACAGGGCCTTGGTGAGACCACACCTTGAGTATTGTGTGCAGTTTTGGTCGCCTTATCTGAGGAAGGATGTTCTTGCCATGGAGGGAGTTCAGCGAAGATTCACCAGGCTGATACCTGGGATGGCAGGAATGACGTATGAGGAGAGATTAAGAACATAAGAACATAAGAAATAGGAGCAGGAGTAGGCCAATCGGCCCCTCGAGCTTGCTCCGCCATTCAATAAGATCATGGCTGATCTGATCCTAACCGCCAATCCACTATCACAGAACCATCTCCTGAATCTAACCGAATTAGACACATGAAATAGGAGCAGGATCAGGCTACACGGCCCCTGGGCCCGCTCCGCTACCCACAGGGCCATGACCGATCCGAACCTAGACTCATGTCCAAATTCCTGCCCGCTCCCTGTAACCATTAATTCCCTTTACTTCTAGGAAACTGTCTATTTCTGTTTTAAATTTATGTAATGATGTAGCTTCTCCAGCTTTTTGGGGCAGCATATTCCATGGACCTACCACCCTCTGAGTGAAGTAGTTCCTCCTCATCTCAGTTTTGAAAGAGCAGCCCCTTATTCTAAGACTATGCCCCCTAGTTCTAGTTTCACCCATCATCGGGAACATCTTCCCCGCATCCACCCGATCCAACCACTTCACAATCTTATATGTTTCAATAAGATCGCCTCTCATTCTTCTGAACTCCAATGAGTAGAGTCCCAATCTACTCAACCTCTCCTCATATGTCCATCCCCTCATCCCCGGGATTAACCGAGTGAACCTTCTTTGTACTGACTCGAGAGCAAGTATGTCCTTTCTTAAGTATGGACACCAAAACTGTACGCAGTATTCCAGGTGCGGCCTCACCAATACCTTGTACAACTGAAGCAATACCTCCCTATTTTTATATTCTATCCCCCTAGCAATGAAAGCCAACATTCCATTGGCCTTCTTAATCACTTGCTGCACCTGCATACTAACCTTTTGAGTTTCGTGCACCAGGACCCCCAGATCCCTTTGTACTTCAGTGCTTTCCAGTTTCTTGCCATTAAGATAATAACTTGCTCTACGATTTTTCCTGCCAAAGTGCATAACCTCACACTTTCCAGTATTGTATTCCATCTGCCAAATCTCTGCCCACTTACTTAGCCTGTCTATGTCCCCTTGCAGGTTTTTTATGTCCTCCTCACTCACTACTTTCCCTCCCATCTTAGTATCATCTGCAAACTTTGATATGTTACACTCGGTCCCCTCCTCCAAATCGTTAATATAGATTGTAAAGAGTTGGGGACCCAGCACTGACCCCTGCGGAACACCACTAGTTACTGATTGCCAGTCTGAGAATGAACCATTTATCCCAACTCTCTGCCTTCTGTTAGATAGCCAATCCTCTATCCATGCCAGAATATTACCCCCAATCCCGTGATTTTTTATCTTAAGCAATAATCTTTTGTGTGGCACCTTGTCAAATGCCTTTTGGAAGTCTAAATACACTACGTCCACTGGTTCCCCTTTATCCACCCTATACGTTACTTCCTCAAAGAACTCCAGCAAATTTGTCAAACATGACTTCCCCTTCCTAAAACCATGCTGACTTTGTCCTATTAAATTATGATTATCCAAATGTCCTGTTACTGTCTCCTTAATAATGGACTCCAAAATTTTACCTACCACAGATGTTAGGCTAACCGGTCTATAGTTTCCAGCCTTCTGTCTACTGCCCTTTTTAAATAAGGGTGTTACATTAGCAGTTTTCCAGTCTGCCGGGACCTTTGGAAAATTATTACCAATGCATCCACAATCCCTACCGCCACTTCCCTCAAGACCCTAGGATGTAAGCCATCAGGTCCAGGTGATTTATCCGCCTTGAGTCCCATTATTTTACCGAGTACCACTTCCTTAGTGATTTTGATCGTGTTTAGCTCCTCCCCCCCCCTTTAGCCCCCTGTTTGTCCAGTGTTGGGATATTCTTAGTGTCTTCTACTGTAAAGACTGATACAAAATATTCATTCAGTGTTTTTGCCATCTCCATATTTCCCACCATTAATTTCCCGGTCTCATCCTCTAAGGGACCAACATTTACTTTAGCCACCCTTTTTCTTTTTATATAACTATAAAAACTCTTACTATCTGTTTTTATATTTTTTGCTAATTTACTTTCATAATCTATCTTCCCTTTCTTAATCAATCTTTTTGTTATTTTTTGCTGTGTTTTAAAGTTTTCCCAATCCTCTATCCTCCCACTAGATTTGGCTACCTTATATGCCCTTGTTTTCAGTCGCATACTATCCTTAATTTCTTTACTTAGCCACGGATGGCTGTCTTTTCTTTTACACCCTTTTCTTCTCAGTGGAATATATTTTTTTTGGAAGTTGTAAAATAACTCCTTGAATGTACACCACTGACCATGTATCGTCTTACCCTTTAATCTATTTTCCCAATCCACTCTACTCAATTCCGCTCTCATACCTTCATAGTCTCCTTTATTCAAGCTTAGTACGCTTGTTTGAGATCCAACCTTCTCACCCTCTAATTGAATATGGAATTCAACCATGTTATGGTCACTCATTCCAAGGGGATCCTTTACTAGGACATTTTTAATTAATCCCGTCTCGTCACACAGGACCAGATCTAAGGTTGCTTGCCCCCTGGTCGGTTCAGTTACATACTGCTCAAGAAACCCATCCCTAATACACTCAATGAACTCATCCTCAAGGCTGCTCTGCCCAATTTGATTTGTCCAATTAATATGATAGTTGAAATCCCCCATAATTATAGATGTTCCCTTATTACAAGCCTCAACTATTTCCTGATTGATACTCCGTCCAACAGAGTTGCCACTGTTCGGAGGCCTATAGACTACGCCCAGTAGTATTTTTTTCCCCTTATTATTCCTTACCTCCACCCAAACTGTTTCATTATCCTGATCTTTTGACCCAATATCATTTCTCTGTATTACAGTGATTCCTTCCTTTATTAACATAGCCACCCCACCTCCCCTTCCTTCCTGCCTGTCCTTCCTGATCGTTAAATAACCTGGTATGTTTAATTCCCAGGCATTGTCACCCTGCAGCCATGTTTCTGTAATGGCCACAAGATCATACCCATATGTAGTTATTTGTGCCATTAACTCATCTATTTTGTTAGGTTGATTGGCTATGATAAATTGACCCTTAGTTTTAGGGGGAGTAAATACGTGGGGTTACGGGGATAGGGTGGGATATGTGTTGGTGTAGGGATTACGGGGATTGGGTGGGATATGTGTCGGTGCAGGCTCGATGGGCCGAAATGGCCTCTATCTGCACTGTGGGGTTTCTGTGATTCTGTGATTCTGTGATTCTGTGAATGCTACGTGCATTCAGATAGAGAACTTTCAAAGATGTTTTGTGACACCTAGTTCCTGCTTTTGCCCTTTTTATTACTTTACCTTTTACTCCATACCTTCTGCCCCTTCCCCACTGCTACCTAAGTCTATTACCTTCTCTGTTGTCATTTGTATTATTTGCTCTCTAGGAACCTCCCCCCCACTAGTTAGTTTGAAGCCCTCTCTACAGCCCTAGTTCGATGATCCGCCAGGACTCTAGTCCCAGCACTGGCCAAGTGAAGCCCGTCACAACGTAACAGCTCCCTCCTGCCCCAGTACTGGTGCCAGTGTCCCAGGAAGCAAAACCCATTTCTCCCACACCAGTCTTTGAGCCACGCATTTAACTCTCTAATTTTATTTGTCCTAGCCAAATTCGCTCGTGGCTCAGGTAATAATCCAGAGATTATTACCCTTGTGGTTCTGCGTTTTAATTTGGCCCCTAGCTGCTCAAACTCCCTCAGCAGAACCTCCTTCCTTGTCCTATCTATGTCGTTGGTACCAACATGGACCACGACAACTGGATCCTCCCCCTCCCACTCCAAGTTTCTCTCCAGTCCAGAGGAGATGTCCTTAACCCTGGCACCGGGCAGGCAACACAGCCTTCGGGACTCTCGCTCTCGGCTGCAAAGAACTCTATCTATCCCCCTAACGATACTATCCCCTACCACTACAACATTTCTTTTAACTCCCCCCACTTGAATGGCCCCCTGCTCCACGGTGCTGTGGCCAGGTTGCTCATCCTCCCTGCAGTCCCTGCTCCTGTCCCCACAGGGAGTAAGAGCCTCAAACGTGTTGGACAAGAGCAAGGGCTGCGGCTCCTCCAACACTACCTCCTGGATCCCCGTACCTGCCTCACTTCTAGTCACACCATCCTGACCCTGGCCACGGACTACATCTGAATTAATTAATCTAATTGGTGTGACTACCTCGTGATACACAGAGTCCAGGTAACTCTCCCCCTCCCTGATGTGTCTCAGTGTTTGAAGCTCGGTCTCCAGCTCTTCAACACGGAGCCGGAGTTCCTCGAGCAGCCAACACTTACTGCAAATGTGATCACCGTGAGCATCAATGGTGTTCACCAGCTCCCACATATTGCAGCAGCAACACATCGCCTGATCTCCCATTCTATGTAATTAATTAAATTTATTAATATTATTCTTAAATATCCTCTGCCCCGATTCTAGATGGTATATATCACACCTTAGAAACTATAAACCAAAGAGATTTAAGCTTAAAAGGGAGAAATACTCACCAACCAATCACTTACCCGCTTTCTGGTGACGTCACACTTGGATTACTTTTTACGTCTCTCCTTCCCTCCAAGTTCAGAGACTGGTCTTACCTGGTCTCTGGGCCTTTTATACCCCGCTCTGCCGCTCAGGATTCCCACCGACACTGTGAGACCTTACCTGGTCTCTGGGGACCTTTATACCCCGCTCTGCCGCTCAGGTTTCCCGCTGACGCTGTGAGACCTTACCTGGTCTCTGGGCCTTTTATACCCCGCTCTGCCGTTCAGGTTTCCCGCTGACGCTGTGAGGCCTTACCTGGTCTCTGGGGACCTTTATACCCCGCTCTGCCGCTCAGGTTTCCCGCCGACGCTGTGAGGCCTTACCTGGTCTCTGGGGACTTTTATACCCCGCTCTGCCGCTCAGGTTTCCCGCCGACGCTGTGAGACCTTACCTGGTCTCTGGGGACCTTTATACCCCGCTCTGCCGCTCAGGTTTCCCGCTGACGCTGTGAGACCTTACCTTGTCTCTGGGGACTTTTATACCCCGCTCTGCCGTTCAGGTTTCCCGCTGACGCTGTGAGACCTTACCTGGTCTCTGGGGACCTTTATACCCCGCTCTGCCGCTCAGGTTTCCCGCTGACGCTGTGAGGCCTTACCTGGTCTCTGGGGACCTTTATACCCCGCTCTGCCGCTCAGGTTTCCCGCCGACGCTGTGAGGCCTTACCTGGTCTCTGGGGACCTTTATACCCCGCTCTGCCGCTCAGGTTTCCCGCTGACGCTGTGAGACCTTACCTGGTCTCTGGGGACCTTTATACCCCGCTCTGCCGCTCAGGTTTCCCGCTGACGCTGTGAGACCTTACCTGGTCTCTGGGGACCTTTATACCCCGCTCTGCCGCTCAGGTTTCCCGCTGACGCTGTGAGACCTTACCTGGTCTCTGGGGACTTTTATACCCCGCTCTGCCGTTCAGGTTTTCCGCCGACGCTGTGAGGCCTTACCTGGTCTCTGGGGACCTTTATACCCCGCTCTGCCGCTCAGGTTTCCCGCTGACGCTGTGAGGCCTTACCTGGTCTCTGGGGACCTTTATACCCCGCTCTGCCGCTCAGGTTTCCCGCCGACGCTGTGAGGCCTTACCTGGTCTCTGGGGACCTTTATACCCCGCTCTGCCGCTCAGGTTTCCCGCTGACGCTGTGAGACCTTACCTGGTCTCTGGGGACCTTTATACCCCGCTCTGCCGCTCAGGTTTCCCGCTGACGCTGTGAGACCTTACCTGGTCTCTGGGGACTTTTATACCCCGCTCTGTCGTTCAGGTTTCCCGCCGACACTGTGAGACCTTACCTTGTCTCTGGGGACTTTTATACCCCGCTCTGTCGCTCAGGATTCCCGCCGACGCTGTGAGACCTTACCTGGTCTCTGGGGACCTTTATACCCCGCTCTGCCGCTCAGGTTTCCCGCTGACGCTGTGAGACCTTACCTTGTCTCTGGGGACTTTTATACCCCGCTCTGCCGTTCAGGTTTCCCGCTGACGCTGTGAGACCTTACCTGGTCTCTGGGGACTTTTATACCCCGCTCTGCCGCTCAGGTTTCCCGCTGACGCTGTGAGACCTTACCTGGTCTCTGGGGACCTTTATACCCCGCTCTGCCGCTCAGGTTTCCCGCTGACGCTGTGAGACCTTACCTGGTCTCTGGGGACTTTTATACCCCGCTCTGTCGCTCAGGATTCCCGCCGACGCTGTGAGACCTTACCTGGTCTCTGGGGACCTTTATACCCCGCTCTGCCGCTCAGGTTTCCCGCCGACGCTGTGAGACCTTACCTGGTCTCTGGGGACCTTTATACCCCGCTCTGCCGCTCAGGTTTCCCGCTGACGCTGTGAGACCTTACCTTGTCTCTGGGGACTTTTATACCCCGCTCTGCCGTTCAGGTTTCCCGCTGACGCTGTGAGACCTTACCTGGTCTCTGGGGACCTTTATACCCCGCTCTGCCGCTCAGGTTTCCCGCTGACGCTGTGAGGCCTTACCTGGTCTCTGGGGACCTTTATACCCCGCTCTGCCGCTCAGGTTTCCCGCCGACGCTGTGAGGCCTTACCTGGTCTCTGGGGACCTTTATACCCCGCTCTGCCGCTCAGGTTTCCCGCTGACGCTGTGAGACCATATCTGGTCTCTGGGGACTTTTATACCCCGCTCTGCCGCTCAGGTTTCCCGCTGACGCTGTGAGGCCTTACCTGGTCTCTGGGGACCTTTATACCCCGCTCTGCCGCTCAGGTTTCCCGCCGACGCTGTGAGGCCTTACCTGGTCTCTGGGGACCTTTATACCCCGCTCTGCCGCTCAGGTTTCCCGCTGACGCTGTGAGACCTTACCTGGTCTCTGGGGACCTTTATACCCCGCTCTGCCGCTCAGGTTTCCCGCTGACGCTGTGAGACCTTACCTGGTCTCTGGGCCTTTTATACCCCGCTCTGCCGCTCAGGATTCCCACCGACACTGTGAGACCTTACCTGGTCTCTGGGGACCTTTATACCCCGCTCTGCCGCTCAGGTTTCCCGCTGACGCTGTGAGACCTTACCTGGTCTCTGGGCCTTTTATACCCCGCTCTGCCGTTCAGGTTTCCCGCTGACGCTGTGAGGCCTTACCTGGTCTCTGGGGACCTTTATACCCCGCTCTGCCGCTCAGGTTTCCCGCCGACGCTGTGAGGCCTTACCTGGTCTCTGGGGACTTTTATACCCCGCTCTGCCGCTCAGGTTTCCCGCCGACGCTGTGAGACCTTACCTGGTCTCTGGGGACCTTTATACCCCGCTCTGCCGCTCAGGTTTCCCGCTGACGCTGTGAGACCTTACCTTGTCTCTGGGGACTTTTATACCCCGCTCTGCCGTTCAGGTTTCCCGCCGACACTGTGAGACCTTACCTTGTCTCTGGGGACCTTTATACCCCGCTCTGCCGCTCAGGTTTCCCGCTGACGCTGTGAGACCTTACCTTGTCTCTGGGGACTTTTATACCCCGCTCTGCCGCTCAGGTTTCCCGCCGACGCTGTGAGGCCTTACCTGGTCTCTGGGGACTTTTATACCCCGCTCTGCCGTTCAGGTTTCCCGCTGACGCTGTGAGACCTTACCTGGTCTCTGGGGACCTTTATACCCCGCTCTGCCGCTCAGGTTTCCCGCTGACGCTGTGAGGCCTTACCTGGTCTCTGGGGACCTTTATACCCCGCTCTGCCGCTCAGGTTTCCCGCCGACGCTGTGAGGCCTTACCTGGTCTCTGAGGACCTTTATACCCCGCTCTGCCGCTCAGGTTTCCCGCTGACGCTGTGAGACCTTACCTGGTCTCTGGGGACCTTTATACCCCGCTCTGCCGCTCAGGTTTCCCGCTGACGCTGTGAGACCTTACCTGGTCTCTGGGGACCTTTATACCCCGCTCTGCCGCTCAGGTTTCCCGCCGACGCTGTGAGACCTTACCTGGTCTCTGGGGACCTTTATACCCCGCTCTGCCGCTCAGGTTTCCCGCTGACGCTGTGAGACCTTACCTGGTCTCTGGGGACCTTTATACCCCGCTCTGCCGCTCAGGTTTCCCGCTGACGCTGTGAGACCTTACCTGGTCTCTGGGGACTTTTATACCCCGCTCTGTCGTTCAGGTTTCCCGCCGACACTGTGAGACCTTACCTTGTCTCTGGGGACTTTTATACCCCGCTCTGTCGCTCAGGATTCCCGCCGACGCTGTGAGACCTTACCTGGTCTCTCGGGACCTTTATAGCCCCGCTCTGCCGCTCAGGTTTCCCGCCGACGCTGTGAGACCTTACCTGGTCTCTGGGGACCTTTATACCCCGCTCTGCCGCTCAGGTTTCCCGCTGACGCTGTGAGACCTTACCTTGTCTCTGGGGACTTTTATACCCCGCTCTGCCGTTCAGGTTTCCCGCTGACGCTGTGAGACCTTACCTGGTCTCTGGGGACCTTTATACCCCGCTCTGCCGCTCAGGTTTCCCGCTGACGCTGTGAGGCCTTACCTGGTCTCTGGGGACCTTTATACCCCGCTCTGCCGCTCAGGTTTCCCGCCGACGCTGTGAGGCCTTACCTGGTCTCTGGGGACCTTTATACCCCGCTCTGCCGCTCAGGTTTCCCGCTGACGCTGTGAGACCTTACCTGGTCTCTGGGGACCTTTATACCCCGCTCTGCCGCTCAGGTTTCCCGCTGACGCTGTGAGACCATATCTGGTCTCTGGGGACTTTTATACCCCGCTCTGCCGTTCAGGTTTCCCGCCGACGCTGTGAGGCCTTACCTGGTCTCTGGGGACCTTTATACCCCGCTCTGCCGCTCAGGTTTCCCGCTGACGCTGTGAGGCCTTACCTGGTCTCTGGGGACCTTTATACCCCGCTCTGCCGCTCAGGTTTCCCGCTGACGCTGTGAGACCTTACCTGGTCTCTGGGGACTTTTATACCCCGCTCTGCCGTTCAGGTTTCCCGCCGACGCTGTGAGGCCTTACCTGGTCTCTGGGGACCTTTATACCCCGCTCTGCCGCTCAGGTTTCCCGCTGACGCTGTGAGGCCTTACCTGGTCTCTGGGGACCTTTATACCCCGCTCTGCCGCTCAGGTTTCCCGCCGACGCTGTGAGGCCTTACCTGGTCTCTGGGACTTTTATACCCCGCTCTGCCGCTCAGGTTTCCCGCTGACGCTGTGAGACCTTACCTGGTCTCTGGGACTTTTATACCCCGCTCTGCCGCTCAGGTTTCCCGCTGACGCTGTGAGACCTTACCTGGTCTCTGGGACTTTTATACCCCGCTCTGCCGCTCAGGTTTCCCGCTGACGCTGTGAGACCTTACCTGGTCTCTGGGGACTTTTATACCCCGCTCTGCCGCTCAGGTTTCCCGCTGACGCTGTGAGACCTTACCTGGTCTCTGGGGACCTTTATACCCCGCTCTGCCGCTCAGGTTTCCCGCTGACGCTGTGAGACCTTACCTGGTCTCTGGGGACCTTTATACACCGCTCTGCCGTTCAGGTTTCCCGCCGACGCTGTGAGACCTTACCTGGTCTCTGGGGACTTTTATACACCGCTCTGCCGTTCAGGTTTCCCGCCGACGCTGTGAGGCCTTACCTGGTCTCTGGGGACTTTTATACACCGCTCTGCCGTTCAGGTTTCCCGCCGACGCTGTGAGACCTTACCTGGTCTCTGGGGACTTTTATACACCGCTCTGCCGTTCAGGTTTCCCGCCGACGCTGTGAGACCTTACCTGGTCTCTGGGGACTTTTATACCCCGCTCTGCCGCTCAGGTTTCCCGCCGACACTGTGAGACCTTACCTGGTCTCTGGGACTTTTATACCCCGCTCTGCCGCTCAGGTTTCCCGCCGACGCTGTGAGACCTTACCTGGTCTCTGGGGACTTTTATACCCCGCTCTGCCGCTCAGGTTTCCCGCCGACACTGTGAGGCCTTACCTGGTCTCTGGGGACTTTTATACCCCGCTCTGCCGCTCAGGATTCCTGCCGACGCTGTGAGGCCTTACCTGGTCTCTGGGGACTTTTATACCCCACTCTGCCGCTCAGGTTTCCCGCCGACGCTGTGAGACCTTACCTGGTCTCTGGGGACTTTTATACCCCGCTCTGCCGCTCAGGTTTCCCGCCGACGCTGTGAGGCCTTACCTGGTCTCTGGGGACTTTTATACCCCGCTCTGCCGCTCAGGTTTCCCGCCGACGCTGTGAGGCCTTACCTGGTCTCTGGGGACTTTTATACCCCGCTCTGCCGCTCAGGTTTCCCGCCGACGCTGTGATTGGGTCGATTGGGTTTGTACTCGCTGGAGTTTAGAAGAATGAGAGGGGATCTCATTGAAACTTATAAAATTCTGACAGGACTGGACAGACTAGATGCAGGAAGGATGTTCCCGATGGTCGGGGAGTCCAGAACCAGGGGTCACAGTCTAAGGATAAGGGGTAAGCCATTTAGGACAGAGATGAGGAGGAATTTCTTCACCCAGAGAGTGGTGAACCTGTGGAATTCTCTACCACAGAAGGCAGTGGAGGCCAATTCATTAAATATATTCAAGAAGGAGTTGGATATATTTCACAGAATCACAGAATCACAGAAACCCCACAGTGCAGATAGAGGCCATTTCGGCCCATCGAGCCTGCACCGACACATATCCCACCCGATCCCCGTAACCCCTACACCAACACAAATCCCACCCTATCCCCGTAGCCCCACGTATTTAATCCCCCTAACACTAAGGGTCAATTTATCATAGCCAATCAACCTAACCCGCATTATTTCTTAAGGCTAAAGGGATCAAGGGATATGGGGAGAAGGCAGGGACCGGGTACTGAATTTGGATGATCAGCCATGATCGCATTGAATGGCGGAGCAGGCTCGAGGGGCCGAATGGCCTACTCCTGCTCCTGTCTTCTATGTTTCTATGTTTCTATCCATGGTGTGTCTTTCTTCCTCACCCCCTGTGCAGGCTCCGGGACGGCTCCGAGTATTTACTGTGCGCCCCCTCAACACCGGCCATGCAGGAGTGGATTCGGAAAATCCAGGCTAATGCAGGTAAGCGAGGAAATGGCAGGGTCGACCCGCTACTTTCAACCAGAGTGCGGAGGAGGGCGAGATGAGTTCGAATCATAGAAGAGTACAGCACAGCAGGAGGCCATTCAACCCATCTTTGAAAGAGCTATCCAATCAGTCTCACTTCCCGCTCTTTCCCCGTATCCCTGCAAATTCTCAACTTCAAGTATTTCTCCAATTCCCTTTTGAAAGTTTCTATTGAATCTGCTTCCACCGCCCTTTCAGGCAGCGCGTTCCAGATCACAACTCGCTGGGTGATGAAATCTTTCCCCTTCTGCCTCCTGGTTGAAAGGAAGGAAGCCGACAGTGTATTGATTTCTTTGTGGGTTCAATGACGAGACATTTATGAAAGAGAATGTCTTTTAATCTAAAGTCTGTTCAACTCTTTATTCAGCATTACAGGAGACACCATGCTAGTGATCCATCTACAACGAAACTGAAACTAAACTAAACTACCTTGCTTGTCTCTGTCACATGCCCTCTGCTGGTCAGGCACAAGCAATCAATACATGCAAACATGCTGGTAAGGCATCATAATCAAACAGGCAAATACCATCTCTATTTGCTAATATCATTACAGACAGTGCAGATTGTCACCAGGCCTAAAGGCAGGGCTTGCACCAAGCAAGGGTTCGGAAACCCCGCGGCCAAGCGCTCACCTCCCACCAGGGCAAGTTGGGCAATTGGATTCAATAAATCTGGTCCTTTGTGGGCTGCCATCAGAGAATGACCATGAACTCTGCCAGGTAGCGGGTGTAGGTTCAGGTCTCACTCCACAGACTACAGCTCAAAAATCGAGGCTCACAGTCCCAGTGCAGTACTGAGGGAGTGCTGCACTGTCGGAGGGGCAGTACTGAGGGAGCGCTGCACTGTCGGAGGGGCAGTACTGAGGGAGTGCTGCACTGTCGGAGGGGCAGTACTGAGGGAGCGCTGCACTGTCGGAGGGGCAGTACTGAGGGAGCGCTGCACTGTCGGAGGGACAGTACTGAGGGAGTGCTGCACTGTCGGAGGGACAGTACTGAGGGAGTGCTGCACTGTCGGAGGGGCAGTACTGAGGGAGCGCTGCACTGTCGGAGGGGCAGTACTGAGGGAGCGCTGCACTGTCGGAGGGGCAGTACTGAGGGAGCGCTGCACTGTCGTAGGTACAGTACTGAGGGAGCGCTGCAGTCGGAGGGTCAGTACTGAGGGAGCGCTGCACTGTCAGAGGGGCAGTACTGAGGGAGCGCTGCACTGTCGGAGGGGCAGTACTGAGGGAGCGCTGCACTGTCGTAGGTACAGTACTGAGGGAGCGCTGCAGTCGGAGGGTCAGTACTGAGGGAGCGCTGCACTGTCGGAGGGGCAGTACTGAGGGAGCGCTGCACTGTCGGAGGGGCAGTACTGAGGGAGCGCTGCACTGTCGGAGGGGCAGTACTGAGGGAGCGTTGCACTGTCGGAGGGGCAGTACTGAGGGAGCGCTGCACTGTCGGAGGGGCAGTACTGAGGGAGCGCTGCACTGTCGGAGGGGCAGTACTGAGGGAGCGCTGCACTGTCAGAGGGGCAGTACTGAGGGAGCGCTGCACTGTCGGAGGGTCAGTACTGAGGGAGCGCTGTACTGTCGGAGCGGCAGTACTGAGGGAGCGCCACAGTGTCAGAGGGGCAGTACTGAGGGAGCACCGCACTGTCGGAGGGTCAGTACTGAGGGAGTGCTGCACTGTCGGAGGGGCAGTACTGAGGGAGCGCTGCACTGTCGGAGTGGCAGTACTGAGGGAGTGCTGCACTGTCGGAGGGACAGTACTGAGGGAGCACTGCACTGTTGGAGGGGCAGTACTGAGGGAGTGCTGCACTGTCGGAGGGACAGTACTGAGGGAGCACTGCACTGTTGGAGGGGCAGTACTGAGGGAGTGCTGCACTGTCGGAGGGGCAGTACTGAGGGAGCGCTGCACTGTCGGAGAGGCAGGACTGAGGGAGCGCCGCAGTGTCGGAGGGGCAGTACTGAGGGAGTGCTGCACTGTCGGAGGTGCCGTCTTTCGGATGAAACGTGACTCCGAGGTCCCGTCTGCTCTCTCAGGTGGACGTCAAAGATCCCACGAGACTATTTCGAAGAAGAGCAGGGGAGTTCTCCCCGGTGTCCTGGCCAATATTTATCCCTCAATCAACATCACTAAAACAGATTATCTGATTATTATCACATTGCTGTTTGTGGGATCTTGCTGTGCACAATGAGGCTGCCGGTTTTCCTACATTACAACAGTGACTACACTTCAAAAAGTACTTCATTGGCTGTAAAGCGCCTTGGGACGTCCGGTGGTTGTGAAAGACGCTACAGAAATGCACGTCTTTCTTCCTGTCTAACTACTGGTTACCAGCATTGCCCACATGCCCAGAATAGACAACAGAGGGTCGGGCAGCAGGTAGACTGTGCAGTGATACTAACACGTGGCTCCTCTCTTCTACCTGCAGGTGTGAGCGAGAAGGACCCCTTCCATCCACTGCAGTACCAGCACCCGCTGAGCGGGCAAGTGATGCCAGCCTCACTGTGAGTCCTCTGCTTCACATAACAGAATAACAGAGCGAAACCGCATAGAGAGAGAGACAGAAATAAAAACCGAGAATGCTGCAGATACTCAGCAGGTCAGGCAGCATCTGTGGAGCGAGAAAGCGAGTTCACGGTTCAGGTCGATGACCCTTCGTCAGTTCAGACCAAAGACCTCGACCTGAACCGTGAACTCGCTTTCTCGCTCCACAGATGCTGCCTGACCTGCTGAGTATCTGCAGCATTCTCGGTTTTTATTTCAGATTTCCAGCATCTGCAGTAATTTCTTTTTGTAAAGAGAGAGAGAGACTAGTGCAGAGGGAGAGAGGGAATCCATTACACAGAGAGGGAGAGGAAACATTATAGAGAGGTGAAATATTACAGAGAGGGAGTGCAGCACTGTCGGAGGGCCAGTACTGAGGGAGCGCTGCACTGCCGGAGGGTCAGTACTGAGGGAGTGCAGCACTGTCGGACGGCCAGTACTGAGGGAGCGCTGCAGTGTCGGAGGGTCAGTACTGAGGGAGTGCAGCACTGTCGGACGGCCAGTACTGAGGGAGCGCTGCACTGCCGGAGGGTCAGTACTGAGGGAGCGCTGCACTGCCGGAGGGTCAGTACTGAGGGAGTGCTGCAATGCCGGAGGGTCAGTACTGAGGGAGTGCTGCAATGTCGGAGGGTCAGTACTGAGGGAGCACTGCACTGTCGGAGGGTCAGTACTGAGGGAGTGCTGCACTGTCGGAGGGCCAGTACTGAGGGAGCGCTGCACTGTCGGAGGGCCAGTACTGAGGGAGCGCTGCACTGCCGGAGGGTCAGTACTGAGGGAGTGCTGCAATGTCGGAGGGTCAGTACTAAGGGAGCGCTGCACTGTCGGAGGGTCAGTACTGAGGGAGTGCTGCACTGTCGGAGGGTCAGTACTGAGGGAGCGCTGCACTGTCGGAGGGCCAGTACTGAGGGAGCGCTGCACTGCCGGAGGGTCAGTACTGAGGGAGTGCAGCACTGTCGGACGGCCAGTACTGAGGGAGCGCTGCAGTGTCGGAGGGTCAGTACTGAGGGAGTGCAGCACTGTCGGACGGCCAGTACTGAGGGAGCGCTGCACTGCCGGAGGGTCAGTACTGAGGGAGTGCTGCAATGCCGGAGGGTCAGTACTGAGGGAGTGCTGCAATGTCGGAGGGTCAGTACTGAGGGAGCACTGCACTGTCGGAGGGTCAGTACTGAGGGAGCGCTGCACTGTCGGAGGGTCAGTACTGAGGGAGTGCTGCACTGTCGGAGGGCCAGTACTGAGGGAGCGCTGCACTGTCGGAGGGCCAGTACTGAGGGAGCACTGCACTGTCGGAGGGTCAGTACTGAGGGAGTGCTGCACTGTCGGAGGGCCAGTACTGAGGGAGCGCTGCACTGTCGGAGGGCCAGTACTGAGGGAGCGCTGCACTGCCGAAGGGTCAGTACTGAGGGAGTGCTGCAATGTCGGAGGGTCAGTACTGAGGGAGCGCTGCACTGTCGGAGGGTCAGTACTGAGGGAGTGCTGCACTGTCGGAGGGTCAGTACTGAGGGAGCGCTGCACTGTCGGAGGGCCAGTACTGAGGGAGTGCTGCACTGTCTGAGAGGCAGTACTGAGGGAGTGCTCCACTGTAGGAGGGGCAGTACTGAGGGAGTGCTGCACTGTCGGAGGGGCAGTACTGAGGGAGTGCTGCACTGTCGGAGGGCCAGTACTGAGGGAGCGCTGCACTGCCGGAGGGTCAGTACTGAGGGAGTGCTGCAATGTCGGAGGGTCAGTACTGAGGGAGCGCTGCACTGTCGGAGGGTCAGTACTGAGGGAGCGCTGCACTGTCGGAGGGTCAGTACTGAGGGAGTGCTGCACTGTGGGAGGGTCAGTACTGAGGGAGGGCTGCACTGTCGGAGGGGCAGTACTGAGGGAGGGCTGCACTGTCAGAGGGGCAGTACTGTGGGAGTGCAGCACTGTCGGAGGGCCAGTACTGAGGGAGCGCTGCACTGCCGGAGGGTCAGTACTGAGGGAGTGCTGCAATGTCAGAGGGTCAGTACTGAGGGAGCGCTGCACTGTCAGAGGGGCAGTACTGAGTGGGTGCTGCACTCTCGGAGGAGCAGTACTGAGGGAGCACTGCTCTGTCGGAGGGTCAGTATTGAGGGAGTACTGCTCCGTTGGAGGGGCAGTACTGAGGGAGTGTTGCACCGTCGGAGGGGCAATACTGAGGGAGTGTTGCACCGTCGGAGGGGCAATACTGAGGGAGTGCTGCACCTTTGGAGGGTCAGTACTGATGGAGCGCTGCACTGTCGGAGGGGCAGTACTGAGGGAGTGCTGCACTGTCAGAGGGGCAATACTGAGGGAGCGTTGCACTGTCGGAGGGGCAGTACTGAGGGAGCGCTGCACTGTCAGAGGGGCAGTACTGAGGGAGCGCTGCACTGTCAGAGGGGCAATACTGAGGGAGCGCTGCACTGTCAGAGGGTCAGTACTGAGGGAGCGCTGCACTGTCGAGGGGCAGTACTGAGGGAGTGCGGCACTGTCGGAAGGTCAGTACTGAGGGAGTGCTGCCATGTCGGAGGGTCAGTACTGAGGGAGGACTGCACTGTCGGAGGGTCAGTACTGAGAAAGCGCTGCATTGTCGGAGGGTCAGTACTGAGGGAGCGCAGCACTGTCAGAGAGGCAGTACTGAGTGGGTGCTGTACTCTCGGAGGAGCAGTACTGAGGGAGCGCTGCTCTGTCGGAGGGTCAGTATTGAGGGAGTACTGCTCCGTTGGAGGGGCAGCACTGAGGGAGTGCTGCACCTTTGGAGGGTCAGGACTGAGGGAGCGCTGCACTGTCGGAGGATCAGTACTGAGGGAGCGCTGCACTGTCGGAGGGGCGGTACCGAGGGAGTGCTGCACTGTCAGAGGGGCAGTGAAATAAAGAATAGATTTGCCTTTCTAATCTAGGCTTTATTAACTTTAAAAACCCAGTAGCACATCTTTCAACACCAGTCTCCAACAATGACTAGAGAGAACTGAATTTAAGATGGCCACCACAAATCACCTGACATCCACTACCAATGAGTTTACAGCATATATCTCAAGGTAGAAACAAACAACCAATTACAATACTTCTTACTAATACAGAGAACAACCACCCCATTCACCAATCACAATACTTCTTATTAAACATAGGAAATAATCACCACATTCACCCCTCCTTTTAAAACATGCTCCAACCTAAATAACCTTTACAATTTATAATTAATTTATTTACAACTAAAATACAAATATAATATTTCAACAACTTTAAAACATTACTATCAATTTAAAAGTCCATTTTCAATCGGTCGACCGGATATCTTGTTCGTGTCGACCTTCTTAACCTTGGTGAAATTCCTTGCCCTCCCACACCAGGAGACACCGAAGTATCTTCTGCAGGAAGGCTATCCATATCCCGATTATCAACAGTTTCCGGATTGGAAATCCCATCAGGAAGTAAACTAGGACGGTCATGAACATCCATCAAAGGCTGACTAATAGAAGTATAATTATCTGCAATAGGATTGGGAACATTCGTAGTATCTATAACAACATCCACATTATCTGAATCATGACTATTATTAGTATCCTCGGAAGAGGGCTGGCCACCACAAGGAGCCAAGTCTTTAATTGAAACAGTACTTTCTTTCCCATCTTGGAATCGAATATGAGCATATTGGGAATTTGCCTCCAACAGCTCCACCTCCTCCACTAAAGGATCATATTTTGACAATCTAACATGGCGTCGAAGCAGCACAGGTCCCTGCATAGTAAGCCATGAAGGTACGGAATATCCTGTAGTAGATCTCCGCGGGTAATTAAAGAGCCTTTCATGGGGAGTCACATTAGTAGCCGTTGAAAGCAATGATCTAATGGAATGCAGGGCATCAGGCAGTACCATTTCCCACTGTGTATTCTTAAGATTCCGGGATGTCAAAGCCAACATAACTGCCTTCCAGATCACCCCATTGTATCGTTCGCACTGTCCATTACCCTGGGGGTTATACGGGGTAGTTCTACTAGTAGAAATTCCCCGACTCTGAAGGTATTCCTTCAACTGGGAAGACATAAAAGAACTTCCTTGATCCGAATGGATATACGCAGGCATCCCAAAGATGACAAAAAGTTGAGTCAGACATTTGATAACTGTAGCAGCTGATACATCTGCGCAAGGAAAAGCAAAAGGAAACCTTGAAAACTCATCCACAACAGTAAATATGTATCGATTTTGAGTCGTTGAAGGAAGAGGCCCCTTAAAATCAACGCTCAAACGTTCAAAAGGAGAAGTAGCCTTTATAAGATGAGCTCGTTGAGGCTTAAAGAAATTCGGTTTACACCGAGCACAGATAGAACATGATGAAGTCATCCGCTTGACGTCTTCAACTGAAAAGGGCAAATTCTTACTGCGTACGAAGTGTATCATCCTCGTAACCCCAGGATGACATAAAGCATTGTGAAGATTAATAAGCGTATCTCCGTGAATCACAGAACAATAAGCCCTCGACAGTGCATCAGCAGCAACATTATCCTTCCCCGGACGATAAACTATATCAAAATGGTAACATGCCAACTCAATCCTCCACCTCATTATTTTATCATTTTTGATCTTTCCAAAATGTTTAACATCAAACATAAAGGACACAGATTTTTGATCGGTTACCAGCGTGAAATGTCGCCCCGATAAATAATGTCTCCATTTACGCAGTGCTTCTACTATTGCATATGCCTCTTTCTCTATTGAAGAATGCCTTTTTTCACTATTGTTCAAAGTACGTGAGAAAAAGGCCACAGGTCTTCCATTTTGGTTCAGAGTAGCCCCAATTGCAAAATCAGAAGCATCCGTCTCAATCACAAAGGGAACCTGCTCATCAATAGAATGCACAACTGCTCCTAGGATATCCTTTTTAAATTTATCAAAACATGTCCTGGCCTCCCATGATAGAGGATATGTCGTAACCCGTATAAGGGGCCGGATCTTCTGCGAAAAGTTTGCAATCCAATTAGAATAGTAAGAAAACAGTCCAACAACTCGTTGCAAAGCCTTAGAATTAGTAGGATAAGGTAAATCGATCAATGGTCGCAGACGTTCTGGATCTGGTTTAATCTTATTTCCCGAGATAATATACCCCAGTAGATTTACCTCAGTAGTCGAAAAGATACACTTCTCTTTATTAAAAGTTAAACCAACTTTTTCCGCAGCTTGAAGGAATCTTTCTAAATTAGAATCATGCTCCACCCTTGATTTACCACACACTGTGATATCATCTAAATATGAAAAGGTGTCAGAGAGAGAGTTATCACTTATAAAAGCATCCATTGCCCGTTGAAAACAAGCAACACCATTAGTAACACCAAATGGTATTCGGCAAAACTGATACAGCTTTCCACCAGCCTCAAAGGCTGTATATGGTTGATCCCTCTTAACAATAGGAATCTGATGATAAGCACCCTTTAAATCAATAGTGCTAAAAAACTTATACTGAGATACTTTGTTGATAAGCTCATCAATCTTAGGCAAAGGGTACGCATCAAATTGAGTATACCTATTAATAGTTTGAGAGTAGTCTATCACCATTTGTTTCTTATGCCTCTCGTTAGTGGTGACAACTACCTGAGCCCGCCAAGGCGAACAACTAGGTTCAATGATTCCTTCCAATAAAAGACGTTGGACTTCAGAATTAATAAATTCTCTATCCTGACTGCTATACCTTCTTGACTTGGTAGCAATTGGCTTACATTCCAGCATCAAATTGGAAAAAAGTGATAATGGAGAAATGGATAAGGAAGTTAATCCACAAATGGATAAGGGTGGCTTAGTCCCTCCAAACGAAAGACTAAGACTCTCGTGTAATTTAAGCACATCATGACCAATCAAAATATCCGCACAAAGATTAGGCAAAACAGATAGGCGTATATCAGTATACGTATTACCTAGAAGAATCAATTTCACAAGGCAACAACCAGCTACTTGTGAAGTAAGGGTCGTCTGAGCCATACACACCTGATAAGTAACAGGCAAGATTTTCAAACACTTTTCCTTCACAAACTGAAGACTTATAAAACTCTCGGTACTGCCCGTATCTATGAGAGCCTTCACTTCTAACCCATTAACTTGGGCCATAACTATAGCTTTGTTTAGGCCATGAGCAAATGCAGCAGAAATTGATGCAATAAACGCCCTCTCTACAGGTTGAATAGTCGCAGAAGAGGAGGTAATTGAACCTAATGATTTACAAACATGTGCATAATGACCTCTCTTGCCGCATTTACTACATACAGCCTCCCGGGCAGGACACTTCAAACGAGGATGCTGGACGTTCCCACAAAAATAACACTTCTGAATCCTAGAGGCAACAGCCGCCGAAGTAAAAGGTGGAGCTGTTGGAGTAGAAACTATTTCAGAATCTAGTAAACCACTCCCATTAAGTCCACCTAATTCCTTTTCGTCCGGAACTGCCGAAACCACAGTCACAGGCCGATTAGAAAGAGCATAAGAATCCGAACTTCTCTGAGCCATATCCAATGTAGAAGCTTGCTCAAAAGCACTCTTGAGATCCAAAGTCTTATTTTCTAACAACCGCTGACGAATTGATCTAGACAGTAGTCCATTAATAAAAGCATCCCGTACCGATTCTTCCTTATATTCTTCGGCCGTCACGGCTTTATAATTACAGTTAGCACCAAGGTGCCGAAGTGCTTGTAAATAAGTATCCAAAGATTCTCCCACCTGCTGCCTACGGGCAGATAGAAGGTAACATGCAAATACCTCATTCTTTGGTTTAACAAAAATCTTCTCCAATGTAGAAATAGCCAATTCATAAGTTTTACAGTCCAAAATATACTTATACACATCCGGAGCAATGTAGTTGATCAGCATATTCAGCTTATTCAGAGACTCTTGTTCCAACACACCCAAAAAGTTTGTAAATGTACAATACCAATGTTTCCATTTATCATCCACTCCTGCAGAATTAGGGTCAGCATTGAATCGTTCCGGTTGAAGATATCGCTCCATTCTGATAAAAAGTTAATAAATTGAAATAAAGAATAGATTTGCCTTTCTAATCTAGGCTTTATTAACTTTAAAAACCCAGTAGCACATCTTTCAACACCAGTCTCCAACAATGACTAGAGAGAACTGAATTTAAGATGGCCACCACAAATCACCTGACATCCACTACCAATGAGTTTACAGCATATATCTCAAGGTAGAAACAAACAACCAATTACAATACTTCTTACTAATACAGAGAACAACCACCCCATTCACCAATCACAATACTTCTTATTAAACATAAGAAATAATCACCACAGGCAGTACTGAGGGAGCGCTGCACTGTTGGAGGGGCAGTTCTAAGGGAGTGCTGCACTGTCAGAGGGGCAGTACTGAGGGAGCGCTGCACTGTTGGAGGGGCAGTACTGAGGGAGCGCCACTCTGTCGGTGGGTCAGTACTGAGGGAGCGCCGCTCTGTCAGAGGGTCAGTACTGAGGGAGCGCTGCAGTGTCGGAGGGGCAGTACTGAGGGGGTGCTGTACTGTCGGAGGGGCAGGACTGAGGGAGTGCCGCACTGTCGGAGGGGCCATCTTTCGGATGAGACGTTGAACGAGGCCGCGTCTGCTCTCTCAGGTGGATGTAAGAGATCCCACGGCCACTATTTCAAAGTAGAGCAGGGGAGTTCTTCCTGGTGTCCTGGGGCCAATATTTGTCCCTCGATCAGCATCACAAAAAAAAATCAGATTATCTGGTCATTATCACATTGCTGTTTGTGGGAACTTGCTGTGCACAAACTGGCTGCTGCGTTTCCCATATTACAACAGTGACTCCACTTCGAAAGTACTTCATTGGCTGTGAAGGGCTTTGGGACATCCTGAGGTCACGAAAGGCGCTATAGAAATGCAAGTCTTTCTCACTTGTTTAAAAGTTTAGATTGAGTGATAAAACAATGCTTTCTGCTAAGGAGGGGTCGAGTTTATACACTTTTCAGAATCACATGTGAAATCTGACTAATGGCTCTCTCTCTGCCTTTGCCCCACTCTGCATCTGTCTGTGTCTGTCTTCCTGTCTGCGCTCTGTCTACGTTTCTGTCTGTGTCTCTGACTGTCTGTCTGTGTCTCTTCGTCTGTCTGTGTCTCTGACTCTCTGTCTGTGTCTCTTCGTCTTTCTGTGTCTCTTCGTCTGTCTGTGTCTCTTCGTCTGTCTGTGTCTCTGACTGTCTGTCTGTGTCTCTTCGTCTGTCTGTGTCTCTTCATCTGTCTGTGTCTCTTCGTCTGTCTGTGTCTCTGACTCTCTGTCTGTGTCTCTTCGTCTGTCTGTGTCTCTTCGTCTGTCTGTGTCTCTTCGTCTGTCTGTGTCTCTGACTGTCTGTCTGTGTCTCTTCGTCTGTCTGTGTCTCTGACTCTCTGTCTGTGTCTCTTCCTCTGTGTCTCTTCGTCTGTCTGTGTCTCTGACTGTCTGCCTGTGTCTGACTCTCTGTCTGTGTCCCTGCATCTGTCGTCCTGTCTATGTCTGTGCCTGTGTCTGACTCTCTGTCTGTGTCCCTGCATCTGTCATCCTGTCTATGTCTGTGCCTGTGTCTACGAGCAGGAGTAGCACAGCCTGCAGTCCCCGAGCTGCTGGCAGGAAGTGCTCCCCTCCCTGGATATCTGGCAGCTCCCAGGTGTCAGGATTCCATCAGTCGGCCTCTCCAGGGACCAGGGGAATCAGCAGCAGGAGCCCAGTCATCACCCACTCCCACAGACCTCACCGGGAGGACCAGCAGAGATCGCCTCACCACCGTGCGGACACCGGGGATGGCGGTGAGAATCACCAGTATCTTGGAGACCGGCGGGAATTGGACAAGTGGGGAGGATCAGCGAGAGGGCAGGTTATGCAGGGTAATCGGGGGGACTGGGAGCTGAATGAAGACTTGAACATTAAAACCATTCGATAGGGTCAAGAGAGAGAAACTATTTCCTCTGGTGGGGGGAGTCCAGAACAAGGGGGCAGAACCTTAAAATTAGAGCCAGGCCGTTCAGGGGTGATGTCAGGAAGCACTTCTCCACACAAAGGGTGGTGGAAATCTGGAACTCTCTCCCCCAAAAGGCAGAGGGTGCTGGGGCTCAATTGGAGCTTTCAAGAACGAGATCGATAGATTTTTGCTGGGTAAGAGTATCGAGGGATATGGAGCAAAGGTGGGTAAATGGGAATGATCTGATTGAAAGGGGGAACAGGCTTTAAGGGCTGAATGGCCTCCTCCTGTTCCTGTGTAACAGGCTCGAGGGGCTGAATGGCCTCCTCCTGTTCGTGTGTCACAGGCTCGAGGGGCTGAATGGCCTCCTCCTGTTCGTGTGTAACAGGCTCGAGGGGGCTGAATGGCCTCCTCCTGTTCCTGTGTAACAGGCTCGAGGGGCTGAATGGCCTCCTCCTGTTCGTGTGTAACAGGCTCGAGGGGCTGAATGGCCTCCTCCTGTTCGTGTGTAACAGGCTCGAGGGGGCTGAATGGCCTCCTCCTGTTCCTGTGTAACAGGCTCGAGGGGCTGAATGGCCTCCTCCTGTTCCTGTGTAACAGGCTCGAGGGGCTGAATGGGCTCCTCCTGTTCCTGTGTAACAGGCTCGAGGGGCTGAATGGCCTCCTCCTGTTCCTGTGTAACAGGCTCGAGGGGGCTGAATGGCCTCCTCCTGTTCCTGAGTAACAGGCTCGAGGGGCTGAATGGCCTCCTCCTGTTCCTGTGTAACAGGCTCGAGGGGCTGAATGGCCTCCTCCTGTTCCTGTGTAACAGGCTCGAGGGGCTGAATGGCCTCCTCCTGTTCCTGCGTAACAGGCTCGAGGGGCTGAACGGCCTCCTCCTGTTCCTGTGTAACAGGCTCGAGGGGCTGAATGGCCTCCTCCTGTTCCTGTGTAACAGGCTCGAGGGGCTGAATGGCCTCCTCCTGTTCCTCTGTAACAGGCTCGAGGGGCTGATTGGGCCACCTCCTGTTCCTGTGTAACAGGCTCGAGGGGCTGAATGGCTTGCTCCTGTTCCTGTGTAACAGGCTCGAGGGGCTGAATGGCCTCCTCCTGTTCCTGTCTAACAGGCTCAAGGGGCTGAATGGCCTCCTCCTGTTCCTGTGTAACAGGCTCGAGGGGCTGAATGGGCTCCTCCTGTTCCTGTGTAACAGGCTCGAGGGGCTGAACGGCCTCCTCCTGTTCCTGTGTAACAGGCTCGAGGGGGTTAATGGCTTGCTCCTGTTCCTGTGTAACAGGCTCGAGGGGCTGAATGGCCTCCTCCTGTTCCTGTGCAACAGGCTCGAGCGGCTGAACGGCCTCCTCCTGTTCCTGTGTTACAGGCTCGAGCGGCTGAACGGCCTCCTCCTGTACCTGTGTAACAGGCTCGAGGGGCTGAATGGCCTCCTCCTGTTCCTGTTTAACAGGCTCGAGGGGCTGAACGGCCTCCTCCTGTTCCTGTCTAACAGGCTCGAGGGGCTGAATGGCTTGCTCCTGTTCCTGTGTAACAGGCTCGAGGGGCTGAATGGCCTGCTCCTGTTCCTGTGTAAGAGGCTCGAGGGGCTGAATGGCCTCTTCCTGTTCCTGTGTAACAGGCTCGAGGGGCTGAATGGGCTCCTCTTGTTCCCGTGTAACAGGCTCGAGGGGCTGAATGGCCTCCTCCTGTTCCTGTGTAATGGGCTCGAGGGGCTGAATGGCCTCCTCCTGTTCCTGTGTAACAGGCTCAAGGGGCTGAATGGCCTCCTCCTGTTCCTGTGTAATGGGCTCGAGGGGCTGAATGGGCTCCTCCTGTTCCTGTAACAGGCTCGAGGGGCTGAATGGGCTCCTCCTGTTCCTATGTTGCAGGCACGAGGGGCTGAAGGGTCTCCACCTGTTCCTGTGTAACAGGCTCGAGGGGCTGAATGGCCTCCTCCTGTTCCTGTGTAACAGGCTCGAGGGGCTGAATGGCCTCCTCCTGTTCCTGTGTAACAGGCTCGAGGGGCTGAATGGCCTCCTCCTGTTCCTGCGTAACAGGCTCGAGGGGCTGAACGGCCTCCTCCTGTTCCTGTGTAACAGGCTCGAGGGGCTGAATGGCCTCCTCCTGTTCCTGTGTAACAGGCTCGAGGGGCTGAATGGCCTCCTCCTGTTCCTCTGTAACAGGCTCGAGGGGCTGATTGGGCCACCTCCTGTTCCTGTGTAACAGGCTCGAGGGGCTGAATGGCTTGCTCCTGTTCCTGTGTAACAGGCTCGAGGGGCTGAATGGCCTCCTCCTGTTCCTGTCTAACAGGCTCAAGGGGCTGAATGGCCTCCTCCTGTTCCTGTGTAACAGGCTCGAGGGGCTGAATGGGCTCCTCCTGTTCCTGTGTAACAGGCTCGAGGGGCTGAACGGCCTCCTCCTGTTCCTGTGTAACAGGCTCGAGGGGGTTAATGGCTTGCTCCTGTTCCTGTGTAACAGGCTCGAGGGGCTGAATGGCCTCCTCCTGTTCCTGTGCAACAGGCTCGAGCGGCTGAACGGCCTCCTCCTGTTCCTGTGTTACAGGCTCGAGCGGCTGAACGGCCTCCTCCTGTACCTGTGTAACAGGCTCGAGGGGCTGAATGGCCTCCTCCTGTTCCTGTTTAACAGGCTCGAGGGGCTGAACGGCCTCCTCCTGTTCCTGTCTAACAGGCTCGAGGGGCTGAATGGCTTGCTCCTGTTCCTGTGTAACAGGCTCGAGGGGCTGAATGGCCTGCTCCTGTTCCTGTGTAAGAGGCTCGAGGGGCTGAATGGCCTCTTCCTGTTCCTGTGTAACAGGCTCGAGGGGCTGAATGGGCTCCTCTTGTTCCCGTGTAACAGGCTCGAGGGGCTGAATGGCCTCCTCCTGTTCCTGTGTAATGGGCTCGAGGGGCTGAATGGCCTCCTCCTGTTCCTGTGTAACAGGCTCAAGGGGCTGAATGGCCTCCTCCTGTTCCTGTGTAATGGGCTCGAGGGGCTGAATGGGCTCCTCCTGTTCCTGTAACAGGCTCGAGGGGCTGAATGGGCTCCTCCTGTTCCTATGTTGCAGGCACGAGGGGCTGAAGGGTCTCCACCTGTTCCTGTGTAACAGGCTCGAGGGGCTGAATGGCCTCCTCCTGTTCCTGTGTAACAGGCTCGAGGGGCTGAATGGCCTCCTCCTGTTCCTGTGTAACAAGCTCGAGGGGCTGAATGGCCTCCTCCTGTTCCTGTGTAACAGGCTCGAGGGGCTGAATGGCCTGCTCCTGTTCCTGTGTAACAGGCTCGAGGGGCTGAATGGCCGCCTCCTGTTCCCGTGTAACAGGCTGGAGGGGCTGAATGGGCATCCTCCTGTTCCTGTGTAACAGGCTCGAGGGGCTGAATGGCCTCCTCCTGTTCCTGTGTTACAGGCTCGAGCGGCTGAACGGCCTCCTCCTGTACCTGTGTAACAGGCTCGAGGGGCTGAATGGCCTCCTCCTGTTCCTGTTTAACAGGCTCGAGGGGCTGAACGGCCTCCTCCTGTTCCTGTGTAACAGGCTCGAGGGGCTGAACGGCCTCCTCCTGTTCCTGTCTAACAGGCTCGAGGGGCTGAATGGCTTGCTCCTGTTCCTGTGTAACAGGCTCGAGGGGCTGAATGGCCTGCTCCTGTTCCTGTGTAAGAGGCTCGAGGGGCTGAATGGCCTCTTCCTGTTCCTGTGTAACAGGCTCGAGGGGCTGAATGGCCTCCTCCTGTTCCTGTGTAATGGGCTCGAGGGGCTGAATGGCCTCCTCCTGTTCCTGTGTAACAGGCTCAAGGGGCTGAATGGCTTGCTCCTGTTCCTGTGTAACAGGCTCGAGGGGCTGAATGGGCTCCTCCTGTTCCTATGTAACAGGCACGAGGGGCTGAAGGGTCTCCACCTGTTCCTGTGTAACAGGCTCGAGGGGCTGAATGGTTTGCTCCTGTTGCTGTGTAACAGGCTCGAGGGGCTGAATGGCCGCCTCCTGTTCCCGTGTAACAGGCTGGAGGGGCTGAATGGGCATCCTCCTGTTCCTGTGTAACAGGCTCGAGGGGCTCAATGGCTTGCTCCTGTTCCTGTGTAACAGGCTCGAGGGGCTGAATGGCCTCCTCCTGTTCCTGTGTAACAGGCTCGAGGGGCTGAATGGCCTCCTCCTGTTCCTGTGTAACAGGCTCGAGGGGCTGAATGGGCTCCTCCTGTTCCTGTGTAACAGGCTCGAGGAGCTGAATGGCTTGCTCCTGTTCCTGTGTAACAGGCTCGAGGGGCTGAATGGCCTCCTCCTGTTCCTGTGTAACAGGCTCGAGGGGCTGAATGGCCTCCTCCTGTTCCTGTGTAACAGGCTCGAGGGGCTGAATGGCCTCCTGCTGTTCCTGTGTAACAGGCTCGAGGGGCTGAATGGCCTCCTCCTATTCCTGTGTAACAGGCTCGAGGGGCTGAATGGCCTCCTCCTGTTCCTGTGTAACAGGCTCGAGGGGCTGAACGGCCTCCTCATGTTCCTGTGTAACAGGCTCGAGGCGCTGAATGGCCTCCTCCTGTTCCTGTGTAACAGGCTCAAGGGGGCTGAATGACGTCCTCCTGTTGCTGTTTAACAGGCACGAGGGGCTGAACGGCCTCCTCATGTTCCTGTGTAACAGGCTCGAGGGGCTGAATGGCCTCCTCCTGTTCCTGTGTAACAGGCTCGAGCGGCTGAATGGCCTCTTCCTGTTCCTGTGTAATGGGCTCGAGGTGCTGAATGGCCTCCTCCTGTTCCCGTGTAACAGGCTCGAGGGGCTGAATGGCCTCTTCCTGTTCCTGTGTAATGGGCTCGAGGGGCTGAATGGCCTCCTCCTGTTCCCGTGTAACAGGCTCGAGGGGCTGAATGGCCTCTTCCTGTTCCTGTGTAATGGGCTCGAGGGGCTGAATGGCCTCCTCCTGTTCCCGTGTAACAGGCTCGAGGGGCTGAATGGCCTCTTCCTGTTCCTGTGTAATGGGCTCGAGGTGCTGAATGGCCTCCTCCTGTTCCTGTGTAACAGGCTCGAGGGGCTGAATGGCCGCCTCCTGTTCCCGTGTAACAGGCTGGAGGGGCTGAATGGGCATCCTCCTGTTCCTGTGTAACAGGCTCGAGGGGCTGAATGGCCTCCTCCTGTTCCCGTGTAACAGGCTGGAGGGGCTGAATGGCCTCCTCCTGTTCCTGTGTAATGGGCTCGAGGGGCTGAATGGCCTCCTCCTGTTCCTGTGTAACAGGCTCGAGGAGCTGAATGGCCTCCTCCTGTTCCTGTGTAACAGGCTCGAGGGGCTGAATGGCCTCCTCCTGTTCCTGTGTAACAGGCTCGAGGGGCTGAATGGCCTCCTGTTCCTGTGTAACAGGCTCGAGGGGCTGAATGGCCTCCTGT
The DNA here is from genome assembly GCF_052327205.1 of Somniosus microcephalus. NCBI lineage: Eukaryota > Metazoa > Chordata > Chondrichthyes > Squaliformes > Somniosidae > Somniosus > Somniosus microcephalus. The sequence goes on along the minus strand of NC_140995.1, from coordinate 247,438,566 downwards.
TCCTGTGTAACAGGCTCGAGGGGCTGAATGGCCTCCTCCTCTTCCTGTGTAACAGGCTCGAGGGGCTGAATGGCCTCCTCCTGTTCCTGTGTAACAGGTTCGAGGGGCTGAATGGCCTCCTCCTGTTCCTGTGTAACAGGCTCGAGGGGCTGAGCGCCCTCCTCTCTCTCTGTGTAACAGGCTCGAGGGGCTGAATGGCCTCCTCCTGTTCCTGTGTAACAGGTTCGAGGGGCTGAATGGCCTCCTCCTGTTCCTGTGTAACAGGCTCGAGGGGCTGAATGGCCTCCTCCTGTTCCTGTGTAACAGGTTCGAGGGGCTGAATGGCCTCCTCCTGTTCCTGTGTAACAGGCTCGAGGGGCTGAATGGCCTCCTCCTGTTCCTGTGTAACAGGTTCGAGGGGCTGAATGGCCTCCTCCTGTTCCTGTGTAACAGGTTCGAGGGGCTGAATGGCCTCCTCCTGTTCCTGTGTAACAGGCTCGAGGGGCTGAATGGCCTCCTCCTGTTCCTGTGTAACAGGCTCGAGGGGCTGAATGGCCTCTTCCTGTTCCTGTGTAACAGGTTCGAGGGACTGAATGGGCCTCCTCCTGTTCCTGTGTAACAGGCTCGAGGGGCTGAATGGCCTCCTCCTGTTCCTGTGTAACAGGTTCGAGGGGCTGAGCGCCCTCCTCTCTCTCTGTGTAACAGGTTCGAGGGGCTGAATGGCCTCCTCCTGTTCCTGTGTAACAGGTTCGAGGGGCTGAGCGCCCTCCTCTCTCTCTGTGTAACAGGCTCGAGGGGCTGAGCGGCCCCCTCTCTCTATGCCACTCATGCCAACTGTGTTGATTCTGTTTCAGGAGAATACTTCAGCTCGCACCCACAGGTCACGACCCCAGGGCAGTGTGTTTGGGATCAGCTATGCTGTGATCGAGGTCCCGAAACCGCGGATGTGTCTCCCCCGATGAACAAGCGCCGATCGTACTCCTTCACATCAGGTAAGCCTACATCGTTGGAGTTTCTTTGCGCGCCAGTTTGGCTCAGTTAGTTGCACTCTGAGTCAGGGGCCGTCAGTTCGAGCCCTCTCCACAGACTGGAGCACAAATCTGGGCTGACACTCCCAGTGCAGTACTAAGGGAGCGCTGCACTGTCGGAGGGGCAGTACTGAGGGAGCGCTGCACTGTCGGAGGGGCAGTACTGAGGGAGCGCCGCACTGTCTGAGGGGCAGTACTGAGGGAGTGCTGCACTGTCGGAGGGGCAGTACTGAGGGAGCGCCGCACTGTCGGAGGGGCAGTACTGAGGGGGCGCTGCACTGTCGGAGGGGCAGTACTGAGGGGGCGCTGCACTGTCGGAGGGGCAGTACTGAGGGGGCGCTGCACTGTCGGAGGGTCAGTACTGAGGGAGTGCTGCACTGTCTGAGGGGCAGTACTGAGGGGGCGCTGCACTGCCTGAAGGACAGTACTGAGGGAGCGCTGCACTGTCCGAAGGACAGTACTGGGGGAGCGCTGCACTGTCGGAGGGGCAGTACTGAGGGAGCGCTGCACTGTGGGAGGGGCAGTACTGAGGGAGTGCTGCACTGTCGGAGGGGCAGTACTGAGGGGGCGCTGCACTGCCTGAAGGACAGTACTGAGGGAGCGCTGCACTGTCCGAAGGACAGTACTGGGGGAGCGCTGCACTGTCGGAGGGGCAGTACTGAGGGAGCGCTGCACTGTGGGAGGGGCAGTACTGAGGGAGTGCGGCACTGTTGGAGGGGCAGTACTGAGGGAGCGCCGCACTGTCAGAGGGGCAGTACTGAGGGAGCGCTGCACTGTTGGAGGGTCAGTACTGAGGGAGCGCTGCACTGTCAGAGTGGCAGTACTGAGGGAGAGCTGCACTGTCGGAGGGGTAGTACTGAGGGAGCATTGCACATCGGAGGGGCAGTACTAAGTGAGCGCTGCACTGTCGGTAGGGCAGCACTGAAGGAGCGCTGCACTGTCGGAGGGGCACTACTGAGGGAGCGCTGCACTGTCGGAGGGGCAGTACTGAGGGAGCGCTGCACTGTCGGAGGGACAGTGCTGAGGGAGCGCTGCACTGTCGGAGGGGCAGTACTGAGGGAGAGCTGCACTGTCGGAGGGGCAGTACTGAGGGAGCGCTGCACTGTCGGAGGGGCAGTACTGAGGGAGCGCTGCACTGTCGGAGGAGCAGTACTCAGGGAGCGCTGCACTGTCGGAGGGGCAGTACTGAGGGAGCGCTGCACTGTCGGAGGGTCAGTACTGAGGGAGTGCTGCACTGTCGGAGGGGCAGTACTGAGGGGGCGCTGCACTGCCTGAAGGACAGTACTGAGGGAGCGCTGCACTGTCCGAAGGACAGTACTGGGGGAGCGCTGCACTGTCGGAGGGGCAGTACTGAGGGAGCGCTGCACTGTGGGAGGGGCAGTACTGAGGGAGCGCTGCACTGTCTGAGGGTTAGTACTGAGGGAGCACTGCACTGTCGGAGGGTCAGTACTGAGGGAGTGCGGCACTGTTGGAGGGGCAGTACTGAGGGAGCGCCGCACTGTCAGAGGGGCAGTACTGAGGGAGCGCTGCACTGTTGGAGGGTCAGTACTGAGGGAGCGCTGCACTGTCGGAGTGGCAGTACTGAGGGAGAGCTGCACTGTCGGAGGGGTAGTACTGAGGGAGCATTGCACATCGGAGGGGCAGTACTAAGTGAGCGCTGCACTGTCGGTAGGGCAGCACTGATGGAGCGCTGCACTGTCGGAGGGGCACTACTGAGGGAGCGCTGCACTGTCGGAGGGGCAGTACTGAGGGAGCGCTGCACTGTCGGAGGGACAGTGCTGAGGGAGCGCTGCACTGTCGGAGGGGCAGTACTGAGGGAGAGCTGCACTGTCGGAGGGGCAGTACTGAGGGAGCGCTGCACTGTCGGAGGGGCATTACTGAGGGAGAGCTGCACTGTCGGCGGGGCAGTACTGAGGGAGCGCTGCACTGTCGGAGAGACAGTACTGAGGGAGCGCTGCACTGTCGGAGGGGCAGTACTGAGGGAGCGCTGCACTGTCGGAGGGGCATTACTGAGGGAGAGCTGCACTGTCGGAGGGGCAGTAATGAGGGAGCGCTGCACTGTCGGAGGGGCAGTACTGAGGGAGCGCTGCACTGTCGGAGGGGCAGTAGTGAGGGAGCGCCGCACTGTCGGAGGGGCAGTACCGAGGGAGCGCTGCACTGTCGGAGGGGCAGTACTGAGGGAGCGCTGCACTGTCGGAGGGGCAGTACTGAGGGAGCGCTGCACTGTCGGAGGGGCAGTACTGAGGGAGCGCTGCACTGTCGGAGGGGCAGTACTGAGGGAGCGCTGCACTGTCGGAGGGGCAGTATTGAGGGAGCGCTGCACTGTCGGAGGGGCAGTACTGAGGGAGCGCTGCACTGTCGGAGGGGCAGTACTGAGGGAGCGCTGCACTGTCGGAGTTGTTGTCTTTCGGATGAGACATGAAACGGAGGTCCCCCCCCGTCTGCTCTGTCAGCTGGATGTAAAGGATCCCACGGCAGTCTTTTGAAGAAGAGCAGGGGAGTTATCCTTGGTGTCTTGGTCAATAGTTTTCCCTCAACCAATATCACTGAAACAGATGATCTGGTCATTATCACATTGCTGTTTGTGGGAGCTTGCTGTGCACAAATTGTCTGCCGTGTTTCCTACATTACAACAAGTGACTCCATTCCAAAAGTACTTCATTGGTTGTGAAGTATGCTGAGGTGGTGAAGACATGATACCAATGCAAGGCTTTCTTTCATTTCCTGCAGGAATGGGATCCTCCCGTCCTGACCCAGTCTGGGCCTACATATGACTCCAGACTCCATGGCCTAGAAATTCAGTTGTTAGCGCCAGCCGCTAGCGCCTTAGGAGGAGGAGAAGTGGGGCGCTAAGCGGCTAGCGCCCGGGCGCGGCGCGATCTGCGCCTCTCGCGAACTTCACTCAAGATTTAGTGGCGGCGCTAAACCGCAGCGTCCGCTCAGCTGCGCGCGCAGATCCTGACGTCATTTCATGGTGCAACGCCCTTGGTGCGCCCCGAACCGGAACTTCAGTGACGCCGCCCTTCTGTGCACCTGGCGCCCCCAGTGACTGGTAGAGGGGAACGGTTCCCAGTCGCTGCGGGGCGCGGGGGGCGCTATTTAAAGGGGACTCCTCCTGCATTATAAGTGGCAGCCATTTTGTGCCAATCCTTCTGTGTGAGAGACGGATATTTGGAGAGAGCCAAAGGGAGAGAGCTTTCTGCTTTGACTCAGCGCTCGCACAGGTACTTCTGGCTTCAGGCCAGAGCTTTGCACTTGGATTTCACTTTCAACGCCATAGCCTTGAGTCGCCACATATAATGGGGGCTGCAATGGGTGGAAACGTTGGCTTTCTGCATTGCATTCAAAGGGCTCAGAGACGCCGTGAGAGAGTGCCAGTCATGGCCAGACGGAGAAGGGCCAACAGGCGTCGGCACAGGAGGCCTTACCCACCCAGGGTATACCGCCAGCAGTTCTCATATCTGAACATGTCTGAGGAGCAGTGTGTTCGGAGGCTGCGATTCAGAAGGAAGGTGGTCACTGAGATCTGCCACCTGCTTCGCAGAGATCTGCAACCACAGCTGAGGAGCAGGACGTCTGTCGGTGGCGGTGAAGGTGATGGTGGCTTTCAACTTCTATGCCACCGGCTCCTTCCAATCCGCTACTGGGGACATTTCCAACATCTCCCAGTTTGCGGTACATTGCTGCATCCGCCAGGTGACCAATGCCCTTTTCAGAAGGAGACGTCAGTTCATCTCCTTCCCCATGACCGTTGACAAGCAGCAAGAGCGTGCAATGGGATTTGGAAGAATAGCGGCCTTCTCCATGGTCCAGGGCGTAGAACTGATGAACCAGCAATGGTCAGGCTTTGCTTCAGGGCTGCAGTGTGCAGGGCATGGCAGCCAAACAAGTCGACCCTCCCCCTGTAAGAGCTGACTGGCGCCAGCGTGTCTGCCTTCATTCAGAAACTCGCCGCACCTGCGCTGCGCCCGCCCTCGGTGTTAGCGCCTCGGCACGTCGGCTTAGCGCCTTATGATAGTCGTGCATCGCCTGCTTTAGCGCAGCAGCAACATCTTGGGGCGATGCAACTGAATATCGGCGAAGGTGGCGCTAAGTTGCGCCGGGCGCTAAATTTAGCGAACGCCCGGCTGTAGCGCCCCAAACGTGGCTATACTGAATTTCTAGGCCCTGGGGTCTAAGGTTGGGCAATAAACACTGGCCCACAGCCCAGTAATACAGCACGGTGACAAGCTGCTTTGATAATGCCAGTACAGGTTTCACTTCCAAGCTGTGGTAAACAGGAGGCCACTGGAGGGCAGCAGAGGCGTGACTATCAGTTCACGGCGGTTAAAAGTCAGGCTGCCCTTCAAACTCTCTCAGGCTTGTGTTTCTCTGTCTATCAGCAAAGGCCCGTGTCCCCACACAACCACAGAGGCTGATTGTAGCGCCTGCCAAACCCGTCTCCGCCCTTGCCTCAGCTCATCCGCTCCTGAAATCCTCCTCCATGCCTTTGTTACCTCTAGACTTGACTATTCCAACGCACTCCTGGCTGGCCTCCCACATTCTGCCCAATGTAAACTTGAGGTGATCCAAAACTCGGCTGCCCGTCACCCCTGTGCTCGCTAGCCTACATTGGCTCTCGGTCCAGCAACATCTCGATTTTAAAATTCTCAATTTTGTTGTCAAACCCTTCAATGGGCTCGTCCCTCCCTATCTCTGTAATCTCCTCCTGCGCCACAGCCCCCAGAGATCTCTGCGCTCCACCAATTCTGGCCTCTTGAGCATCCCCGATTTTAATCGCTCCACCACATTAGTGGGAGTTGTATACAGACCCCCAAGCAGTAATGCGGAGGTTGGGGATGGCACTAAATGGGAAATTAGAGACACGTGCAATAAGGGCACAGCGGTTATCATGGGTGACTTTAATCTACATATAGATTGGGCTAACCAAATTAGTAACAAGACTGCGGAGGAGGAATTCGTAGTGTGTTTACGGGATGGTTTCCTGGACCAATATGTCGAGGAACCAACTAGAGATCAGGCCATCTTAGACTGGGTATTATGTAATGAGAAAGCATTAATTAGCAATCTTGTTGTGCGAGGAGCGATCATAATATGTTGGAATTCTTCATTAAGATGGAGAGTGAAGTAGTTGACTCAGAGACTAGGGTCCTGAATTTAAATAAAAGAAACTACGATGGTATGAGGCGCGAGTTGGCTAGGATAGATTGGGGAATGTTACTTAAAGGGTTGACAGTGGATAGGCAATGGCAAACATTTAAAGATCGCATGGATGAACTACAGAATTTGTCCATCCCTGTTTGGCATAAAAATAAAACAAAAAAGGTGACTCAACTGTGGCTAACAAGGGAAATTAGGGATAGCATAAGATCCAAGGAGAGGACATATAAATTGGCTAGAAAAAGCAGCAAACCTGAGGATTGGGAGCAGTTTAGGATTCAGCAAAGGAGGACAAAGGGATTAATTAAGAGGGGGAAAATAGGATATGAGAGAAAGCTTGCAAGAAACATAAAAATTGACTGTAAAAGCTTCTATAGATATGTGAAGAGAAAAAGATTGGTGAAGTCAAGCGTAGGTCCCTTGCAGTCAGAATCAGGGGAATTTATAATGGGGAACAAAGGAATGGCAGACCAATTAAATACATATTTTGGTTCTGTCTTCACAAAGGAGGACACAAATAACCTCCCAGAGATGCCGGGGAACATAGGGTCTAATGAGAGGGTGGAACTGAAAGAAATCAGTATTTGTAGGGAAATGGTGTTGGGGAAATTGACGGCATTGAAGGCCGATAAATCCCCAGGGCCTGATAATCTACATCCTAGGGTACTTAAGGAAGTGGCCCTAGAAATAGTAGATGCATTGCTGATCATCTTCCAAAATTCGCTGGAATCTGGAACTGTACCCACGGATTGGAGGGTAGCTAATGTAACCCCACTATTCAAAAAAGTTGGTAGAGAGAAAACAGGGAATTATAGACCGGTAAGCCTGACATCGGTAGTGGGGAAAATGGTGTGCAAAGTTAAAGCACATGGGATTGGGGGTAAGGTACTGACTTGGATAGAGAACTGGTTGGCAGACAGGAAGCAAAGAGTTGGAATAAACGGGTCTTTTTCCGAGTGGCAGGCAGTGACTAGTGGGGTACCGCAGGGATCGGTCCTTGGACCCCAGCTATTCACAATATATATTAATGATCTAGACGAGGGAACTAGATGTAATATCTCCAAGTTTGCAGACGACACAAAGCTGGGTGGGCGTGTGTGCTGTGAGGAGGATGCAGAGAAACTCCAGTATGATTTGGACAGGTTGGGTGATTGGGCAGATGCATGGCAGATGCAATATAATGTGGATAAATGCGAGGTTATCCACTTTGGTGTCAAAAACAGGAAGACAGATTATTATCTGAACGGCAATAGATTGGGAAAAGGGGAAGTGCAACGAGACCTGGGTGTCCTTGTGCACCAGTCGCTGAAGGTAAGCATGCAGGTGCAGCAGGCGGTTAAGAAGGCAAATGGTAGGTTGGCCTTCATAGCAAAAGGATTCGAGTACAGGAACAAGGATGTCTTGCTGCAGTTGTACAGGGCCTTGGTGAGACCGCACTTTGAGTATTGTGTACAGTTTTGGTCACCTTATTTGAGGAAGGATGTTCTTGCCATGGAAGGAGTTCAGCGAAGATTCACCAGGCTGTTACCTGGGATGGCAGGAATGACGTATGAGGAGAGATTGTGTCGATTGGGCTTATACTCGCTGGAGTTTAGAAGAATGAGAGGGGATCTCATTGAAACTTATAAAATTCTAACAGGACTGGACAGACTAGATGCAGGAAGGATGTTCCCGATGGCGGGGGAGTCCAGAACCAGGGGTCACAGTCTAAGGATAAGGGGTAAGCCATTTAGGACAGAGATGAGGAGGAATTTCTTCACCCAGAGAGTGGTGAACCTGTGGAATTCTCTACCACAGAAGGCAGTAGAGGCCAACTTATTAAATATATTCAAGAAGGAGTGAGATATATTTCTTAAGGCTAAAGGGATCAAGGGATATGGGGAAAAGGCAGGGACAGGGCACTGAATTTGGATGATCAGCCATGACCTCATTGAATGGCGGAGCAGGCTCGAGGGGCCGAATGGCCTACTCCTGCTCCTATCTTCGATGTTTCTATGTTTCTATTGGCGGCCGTGCCCTCAGCTGCCGAGGCCCTAAGCTCTGGAATTTCCTCCCTAAAACTCTCCGCCTTTCTACCTCTCTCCTTTAAAACCGAACCCTTTGACCAAACTTTTGCTCATCTCTCCTAATTTCTCCTTATCTGGCTCAAATTTTGTTTGAGTACGCTCCTGTGAAGCGCTTTGGGACATTTTACTACGTTAAGGCGCTATATGAATACAATCTGTTGTGGTAGTACCCTAACTCTCCCATCGAAGCCCATCCCTCTAGTACCCTAACTACCCCATCGAAGCCTATTCCTCTAGTACCCTAACTCCCCCATCGAAGCCCACCCCTCTAGTACACTAACTCACCCATCGAAGCCCATCCCTCCAGTACCCTAACTACCCCATCGAAGCCGATTCCTCTAGTACACTAACTCTCCCATCGAAGCCCACCCCTCTAGTACACTAACTCTCCCATTGAAGCCCATTCCTCTAGTACACTAACTCTCCCATCGAAGCCCATCCCTCTAGTACACTAACTCTCCCATCGAAGCCCATCCCTCTAGTACACTAACTCTCCCATCGAAGCCCATCCCTCTAGTACACTAACTCTCCCATCGAAGCCCATCCCTCTAGTACACTAACTCTCCCATTGAAGCCCATCCCTCTAGTACACTAACTCTCCCATCGAAGCCCATCCCTCTAGTACACTAACTCTCCCATCGAAGCCCATCCCTCTAGTACACTAACTCTCCCATCGAAGCCCATCCCTCTAGTACACGAGCTCTCCCATCGAAGCCCATCCCTTTAGTACACTAACTCTCCCATCGAAGCCCATCCCTCTAGTACACTAACTCTCCCATCGAAGCCCATCCCACTAGTACACTAACTCACCCATCAAAGCCCATCCCTCTAGTACACTAACTATCCCATCGAAGCTATCCCTCTAGTACACTAACTCTCCCATCGAAGCCCATCCCTCTAGTACACTAACTCACCCATCAAAGCCCATCCCTCTAGTACACTAACTCTCCCATCGAAGCCCATCCCTCTAGTACACTAACTCACCCATCGAAGCCCATCCCTCTAGTACAGGAACTCTCCCATCGAAGCCCATCCCTCTAGTACACTAACTCTCCCATCGAAGCCCATCCCTCTAGTACACTAACTCACCTATCGAAGACCATCCCTCTAGTACACTAACTCTCCCATCGAAGCCCATCCCTCTAGTACACTAACTCTCCCATTGAAGCCCATCGCTCTAGTACACTAACTCTCCCATCGAAGCCCATCACTCTAGTACACTAACTCTCCCATCGAAGCCCATTCCTCTAGTACCCTAACTCACCCATCGAAGCCCATCCCTCTAGTACACTAACTCTCCCATCGAAGCCCATCCCTCTAGTACACTAATTCTCCCATCGAAGCCCATCGCTCTAGTACACTAACTCTCCTATCGAAGCCCACCCCTCTCGTACACTAACTCACACATCGAAGCCCATCCCTCTAGTACACTAACTCACCCATCGAAGCCCATCCCTCTAGTACACTAACTCACCTATCGAAGCCCGTCCCTCTAGTACACTAACTCTCCCATCGAAGCCCATCCCTCTAGTACACTAACTCTCCCATCGAAGCCCATCCCTCTAGTACACTAACTCTCCCATCGAAGCCCATCCCTCTAGTACACTAACTCACCCATCGAAGTCCCTCCCTCTAGTGCACTAATTCTCCCATCGAAGCCCATCCCTCCAGTACACGAACTCACCCATCGAAGCCCATCCCTCTAGTACACTAACTCTCCCATCGAAGCCCATCCCTCTAGTACACTAACTCACCCATCGAAGTCCCTCCCTCTAGTACACTAATTCTCCCATCGAAGCCCATCCCTCTAGTACACTAACTCACCCATCGAAGCCCATCCCTCTAGTACACTATCTCTCCCATCGAATCCCATCCCTCTAGTACACTAACTCACCCATCGAGGACCATCACTCTAGTACACTAACTCTCCCATCGAAGCCCATCCCTCTAGTACACTAACTCTCCCATCGAAGCCCATCCCTCTAGTACACTAACTCTCCCATCGAAGCCCATCCCTCTAGTACACTAACTCTCCCATCAAAGCCCATCTCTCTAGTACACTAACTCACCCATCGAAGCCCATCCCTCCAGTACACTAACTCTCCCATCGAAGCCCATCCCTCTAGTACACTAACTCACCCATCGAAGCCCATCCCTCAAGTACACTAACTCTCCCATCGAAGCCCATCCCTCTAGTACACAAACTCTCCCATCGCAGCCCATCCCTCTAGTACACTAACTCACCCATCGAAGTCCATCCCTCCAGTGCACTAACTCTCCCATCGAAGCCCATCCCTCTAGTACACTAACTCTCCCATCGAAGCCCATCCCTCTAGTACACTAACTCTCCCATCGAAGCCCATCCCCCTAGCACACTAACTCACCCATCGAAGCCCATCCCTCTAGTACACTAACTCTCCCATCGAAGCCCTTCCCTCTAGTACACTAACTCACCCATCGAAGCCCATCCCTCTAGTACACTAACTCACCCATCGAAGCCCATCCCTCTAGTACACTAACTCTCCCATTGAAGCCCATCCCTCTAGTACACTAACTCTCCCATCGAAGCCCATCCCTCTAGTACACTAACTCACCCATCGAAGCCCATCCCTCTAGTACACTAACTCTCCCATCGAAGCCCATCCCTCTAGTACACTAACTCAACCATCGAAGCCCATCCATCTAGTGCACTAACTCTCCCAGCGAAGCCCATCCCTCTAGTACACTAACTCACCCATCGAAGCCCATCCCTCTAGTACACTAACTCTCCCATCGAAGCCCATCCCTCTAGTACACTAACTCTCCCATCGAAGCCCACCCCTCTAGTACACTAACTCACCCATCGAAGCCCATCCCTCTAGTACACTAACTCTCCCATCGAAGCCCATCCCTCCAGTACACTAACTCTCCCATCGAAGCCCATCCCTCTGGTACACTAACTCTCCCATCGAAGCCCATCCCTCTAGTACACTAACTCACCCATCGAAGCCCATCCCTCTAGTACACTAACTCTCCCATCGAAGCCCATCGCTCTAGTACACTAACTCACCGATCGAAGCCCATCCCTCTAGTACACTAACTCTCCCATCGAAGCCGATCCCTCTAGTACACTAACTCACCCATCGAAGCCCATCCCTCTAGTACACTAACTCACCCATCGAAGCCCATCCATCTAGTACACTAACTCTCCCATCGAAGCCCATCCCTCTAGTACACTAACTCTCCCATCGAAGCCCATCCTTCTAGTACACTAACTCTCCCATCAAAGCCCATTCTTCTAGTACACTAACTCACCCATCGAAGCCCATCCCTCTAGTACACTAACTCTCCCATCGAAGCCCATCCCTCTAGTACACTAACTCTCCCATCGAAGCCCATCCCTCTAGTACACTAACTCTCCCCTCGAAGCCCATCGCTCTAGTACCTTAACTCTCCCATCGAAGCCCATCCCTCTAGTACACTAACTCTCCAATCGAAGCCCATCCCTCTAGTACACTAACTCTCCCATCGAAGCCCATCCCTCTAGTACACTAACTCTCCCATCGAAGCCCATCCCTCTAGTACACTAACTGTCCCATCGAAGCCCATCCCTCTAGTACACTAACTCACCCATCGAAGCCCATCCCTCCAGTACACTAACTCACCCATCGAAGCCCATCCCTCTAGTCCACTAACTCACCCATCGAAGCCCATCCCTCTAGTACACTAACTCACCCATCGAAGCCCATCCCTCTAGTACACTAACTCTCCCATCGAAGCCCATCCCTCTAGCACACTAACTCTCCCATCGAAGCCCATCCCACTGGTACATTAACTCTCCCATCGAAGCCCATCCCTCTAGTACACTAACTCTCCCATCGAAGCCCATCCCTCTAGTACACTAACTCACCCATCGAAGCCCATCCCTCTAGTACACTAACTCTCCCATCGAAGTCCATCCCTCTAGTACACTAACTCTCCCATCGAAGTCCATCCCTCTTGTACACTAACTCACCCATCGAAGCCCATCCCTCTAGTACACTAACTCTCCCATCGAAGTCCATCCCTCTAGTACACTAACTCTCCCATCGAAGCCCATCGCTCTAGTACACGAACTCTCCCATCGAAGCCCATCCCTCTAGTACACTAACTCTCCCATCGAAGCCCATCCCTCTAGTACACTAACTCTCCCATCGAAGCCCATCCCTCTAGTACACTAACTCACCCATCGAAGCCCATCCCTCTAGTACACTAACTCTCCCATCGAAGCCCATCTCTCTATACACTAACTCTCCCATCGAAGGCCATCCCTCTAGTACACTAACTCTCCCATCGAAGCCCATCCCTCTAGTACACTAACTCTCCCATCGAAGCCCATCCCTCTAGTACACTAACTCTCCCATCGAAGCCCATCCCTCTAGTACACTAACTGTCCCATCGAAGCCCATCCCTCTAGTACACTAACTCACCCATCGAAGCCCATCCCTCTAGTACACTAACTCTCCCATCGAAGCCCATCCCTCTAGTACACTAACTCTCCCATCGAAGCCCATCCCTCTCGTACACTAACTCTCCCATCGAAGCCCATCGCTCTAGTACACTAACTCTCCCATCGAAGCCCATCCCTCTAGTACACTAACTCTCCCATTGAAGCCCATCCCTCTAGTACACTAACTCTCCCATCGAAGCCCATCCCTCTCGTACACTATCTCACCCATCGAAGCCCATCCCTCTAGTACACTAACTCTCCCATCGAAGTCCATCCCTCTAGTACACTAACTCTCCCATCGAAGCCCATCGCTCTAGTACACTAACTCTCCCATCGACGCCCATCCCTCTAGTACACTAACTCTCCCATCGAAGCCCACCCCTCTAGTACACTAACTCTCCCATCGAAGCCCATCCCTCTAGTACACTAACTCACCCATCGAAGCCCATCCCTCTAGTACACTAACTGTCCCATCGAAGCCCATCCCTCTAGTACACTAACTCACCCATCGAAGCCCATCCCTCTAGTACACTAACTCACCCATCGAAGCCCATCCCTCTAGTACACTAACTCTCCCATCGAAGCCCATCCCTCTGGTACTCTAACTCACCCATCGAAGCCCATCCCTCTAGTACACTAACTCTCCCATCGAAGTCCATCCCTCTGGTACACTAACTCTCCCATCGAAGCCCATCCCTCTAGTACACTAACTCTCCCATCGAAGCCCATCCCTCTAGTACTCTAACTCACCCATCGAAGCCCTTCCCTCTGGTACACTAACTCTCCCATCGAAGCCCATCCCTCTAGTACACTAACTCTCCCATCGAAGCCCATCCCTCTAGTACACTAACTCTCCCATCGAAGCCCATCCCTCTAGTACACTAACTCTCCCATCGAAGCCCATCCCTCTAGTACACTAAACCTCCCATCGAAGTCCATCCCTCTAGTACACTAACTCTCCCATCGAAGCCCATCCCTCTAGTACACTAACTCTCCCATCGAAGCCCATCCCTCTAGTACACTAACTCTCCCATCGAGCCCATCCCTCTAGTACACTAACTCTCCCATCGAAGCCCATCCCTCTAGTACACTAACTCTCCCATCGAAGCCCATCCCTCTAGTACACTAACTCTCCCATCGAAGCCCATCCCTCTAGTACACTAACTCTCCCATCGAAGCCCATCCCTCTAGTACACTAACTCTCCCATCGAAGCCCATCCCTCTGGTACACTAACTCACCCATCGAAGCCCATCCCTCTAGTATACTAACTCACCCATCGAAGCCCATCCCTCTAGTACACTAACTCTCCCATCGAAGCCCATCCCTCTAGTACACTAAACCTCCCATCGAAGCCCATCGCTCTAGTACACTAACTCTCCCATCGAAGCCCATCCCTCTAGTACACTAACTCTCCCATCGAAGCTCATCCCTCTAGTACACTAACTCTCCCATCGAAGTCCATCCCTCTAGTACACCAACTCACCCATCGAAGCCCATCCCTCTAGTACACTAACTCACCCATCGAAGCCCATCCCTCTAGTACACTAACTCTCCCATCGAAGTCCATCGCTCTAGTACACTAACTCTCCCATCGAGCTCATCCCTCTAGTACACTAACTCTCCCATCGAAGTCCATCCCTCTAGTACACTAACTCACCCATCGAAGTCCATCCCTCTAGTACACTAACTCACCCATCGAAGCCCATCCCTCTAGTACACTAACTCACCCATCGAAGCCCATCCCTCTCGTACACTAACTCTCCCATCGAAGTCCATCCCTCTAGTACACTAACTCACCCATCGAAGTCCATCCCTCTAGTACACTAACTCTCCCATCGAAGCCCATCCCTCTAGTACACAAACTCACCCATCGAAGCCCATCCCTCTAGTACACTAACTCTCCCATCGAAGCCCATCGCTCTAGTACACTAACTCTCCCATCGAAGCCCATCCCTCTAGTACACTAACTCTCCCATCGAAGTCCATCCCTCTAGTACACTAACTCACCCATCGAAGCCCATCCCTCTAGTACACTAACTCTCCCATCGAAGTCCATCCCTCTAGTACACTAACTCTCCCATCGAAGCCCATCCCTCTAGTACACTAACTCACCCATCGAAGTCCATCCCTCTAGTACACTAACTCACCCATCGAAGTCCATCCCTCTAGTACACTAACTCACCCATCGAAGCCCATCCCTCTAGTACAGTAACTCTCCCATCGAAGCCCATCTCTCTATACACTAACTCTCCCATCGAAGTCCATCCCTCTAGTACACTAACTCACCCATCGAAGCCCATCCCTCTAGTACACTAACTCTCCCATCGAAGCCCATCCCTCTAGTACACTAACTCACCCATCGAAGTCCATCCCTCTAGTACACTAACTCACCCATCGAAGCCCATCCCTCTAGTACACTAACTCTCCCATCGAAGCCCACCCCTCTAGTACACTAACTCACCCATCGAAGCCCATCCCTCTAGTACACTAACTCTCCCATCGAAGCCCATCCCTCTAGTACACTAAACCTCCCATCGAAGCCCATCGCTCTAGTACACTAACTCTCCCATCGAAGCCAGCCTATTTGCCTAACTCTGAGTTCTAACAGTTCCCTCTTGGTCTTGTTTGCAGCCTCCCATCAGACGATGATGCCCGTTTACACCATGGGGAGAGGTGCCGACAGCTCAAAGGCTCCCAGCTGTTACTCTGTCACCTTGTATATCGGGGAGCGATTGCATGTCTCCCCCAGGAGCAGGTGCCAGTCTTTGAGCAGCGGGGGCTCGGGCCCGCTGGAGGCGCACAGCCACCTCGGGGGTCGGACGCACGTCCTTCCGTTCGAACAACGGGACCTCGGGAGCCTTCCCAGGGCAAGGAACAAATCCGTCTTCAAGAAATTCTTCGGGAAGAAGGAGTGAAGCGTCTGTCTGCCAACGTGGGGCCGAGTGGTGGAACGAGTTAACAGCGAGGGAGCTTGAGGTGGACAGTGTGACTGAGACAATGGGACCCGCGGGAGAGGGAAGGGATTGCGAGAGGTGGGCTTGATCGGAGAGGAAGGGCTGGCCTTTGTGTAGCCCAATGCTGTTCCTCCTGTACCGCTACCCCCGAGGTCGAATGGGGTCACCACGGGAATGTGACACAAAGGAGCAAAGCTTAACCATTATGTCAATGGGTGGCCGATCTCTCTACTGATTGGCTGTTTTGGTTTGGACAGTCTGTGCTAAAATGGCGCTCATTCAGCTTCTAGGTATTAACCCTGTGCTCTTCATCTGCCCAATAATGGGTCTCACCAGGGACTTGGCTGTTTTGGTTTGGACAGTCTGTGCTAAAATGGCGCTCATTCAGCTTCTAGGTATTAACCCTGTGCTCTTCATCTGCCCAATAATGGGTCTCACCAGGGACCCTCCCCTCCTCCCCAACCCCCTTCCCCTTCACTCCCCCCGACCCCACACCCTTCGATTGAACCCTCGCTTTCTTCAGGAATTGAGCAACTAGACCGAGACAACTCTGTACAGTGATGGGCTTCACCTCGACCAGGCCTCTCAGTATTTAATGATACGTTATTGTTATTACTAGCTCCGTGGTCTGGCCGTATCCCATGGTAACCACATCAGACGCCCGGGAGCACCGGGCAGTTATGGAAGGGACCAGACCGTTCCCAACCGAGGCCCTGGGGGGATTCCCACCCTGCCTCTCATTCCCGCTCCAGCTTCTCCCAAGGGTTGCTGGGCGCTCGCTGCGCTCCCGGGAGGTTAGGCGGCCGTGTTCAGGGCTGAGAGCCGGCCCGGGAACCAGTTACCAAAGTTTCTCAGGTCCGTTCTCAGCCCCCAATCACTCATCTCATCATTGCTGACCTTTCACTTCCCCTGACGGCCCACCAGCAGTGGAGAGGTGGGCTGGACCCACACTGGGGCTGCTTCATCCATCTGACTCGGTCCTCCTCATTCCTCCATGTTGGGGTGTCCTATGAGGAGAGATTGTGTGGAATGGGCCGATACTCTCTGGAGTTTAGAAGAATGAGAGGTGATCTCAATGAAACATACAAGATTCTGAGGGGGATTGACAGGGTAGATGCAGGGAGGACATTTCCCCCTGGCTGGAGAGTCTAGAACCAGGGGTCACAGTCTCAGGATAAGGGGTCGGCCATTTAGGACTGAGATGAGGAGGAATTTCTTCACTCAGAGGGCGGTGAATCTTTGGAATTCTCTGCCCCAGAGGGCTGTGGAGGCTCAGTCGTGGCGTATATTCAAGGCTGAGATTGATAGATTTTTGAATATTAAGGGAATCAAGTTTTATGGGGATAGTGCGGGAAGGTGGAGATGAGGTAGAAGATCAGCCATGATCTCATTGAATGGCGGAGCAGGCTCGAGGGGCCGAATGGCCGACTCCTGCTCCTATTTCTGATGTTCTTTTGTTCCTTCTTTGGCTCAGGGTCAGTTTCCTCCATTACGCTCCTGTGAAGCTCCGTGGGATTAAAGGCACTATATAAATGCAAATTGTTGTTGTTCTTTAGGCTGGCTTCTACCAACATTCCGGACAGGATTAAAACCAATCTGGGGCACTTTTCACCCAGGGAGGAATATGGACCGGGACCACATCGTGACCGCCCAGACTGACTCGGGCTAACTGTCCTGGTCACTCCGGGACCGGCCAGACTGACCCGCGCTAACTGTCCTGGTCACTCCGGGACCGGCCGGACTGACCCGGGCTAACTGTCCTGGTCACTCCGGGACCGTCCAGACTGACCCGCGCTAACTGTCCTGGTCACTCCAGGACCACCCAGACTGACCCGGGCTAACTGTCCTGGTCACTCCGGGACTGGCTGGACTGACCCGGGGTAACTGTCCTGGTCACTCTGGGACTGGCCGGACTGACCCGGGGTAACTGTCCTGGTCACTCTGGGACCGCCCAGACTGACCCGGGCTAACTGTCCTGGTCACTCTGGGACCGCCCAGACTGACCCACGCTAACTGTCCTGGTCACTCCGGGAACGCCCAGACTGACCCGGGCTAACTGTCCTGGCCAGTTGGCTGTGGTTGTTGGAGGTCATTCATCCCAATCTCATGACATCACTGCAGGAGTTCCTCAGGGCAGTGTCCTGGGCCCAACCATCTTCAGCTGTTTCATCAATGACCTTCCCTCCATCATAAGGTCAGAAGTGGGGATGTTCGCCGATGATTGCACACTGTTCAGCACCATTCGAGACTCGTCAGATACTGACGCAGTCCGTGTCCATATGCAGCAAGACCTGGACAACATTCAGACTTGGGCTGACAAGTGACAAGTAACAGTCGCACCACACAAGTGCCAGGCAATGACCATCTCCAACAAGCGAGACTGTAACCATCTCCCCTTGACATTCAATGGCATTACCATCGCTGAATCCCCCACTATCAACATCCTGGGGGTTACCATTGATCAGAAACTGAACTGGACCAGCCATATAAATACTGTGGCTACAAGAGCAGGTCAGAGGCTGGGAATTCTGCGGCGAGTGTCTCACCTCCTGACTCCCCAAAGCCTTTCCACCATCTACAAGGCACAAGTCAGGAGTGTGATGGAATACTCTCCACTTGCCTGGATGAGTGCAGCTCCAGCAACACTCAAGAAGCTCGACACCATTCAGGATAAAGCAGCCCGCTTGATTGGCACCCCATCCACCACCTTCAACATTCACTCCCTCCACCACCGGCGCACTGTGGCTGCAGTGTGTACCATCTACAAGATGCACTGCAGCAACTCGCCAAAGCTCCTTCAACAGCACCTTCCAAAGCCGCGACCTCTACCACTTAGAAGGACAAGGGCAGCAGGCGCATGGGAACATCACCACCTACAAGTTCCCCTCCAAGCCACACACCATCCTGACTTGGACCTGTATCGCCGTTCCTTCACTGTCGCTGGGCCAAAATCCTGGAACTCCCTTCCTAACAGCATTGTGGGTGTACCTACACCATATGGACTGCAGCGGTTCAAGAAGGCGGCTCACTACCATCTTCTCAAGGGCAATTAGGGATGGGCACTAAATGCAGGCCTAGCCAGCCAGCGACGCCCACATCCCATCAATGAATTAAAAAAAACAAACTCCGGGACCGTCCAGACTGACCCGGGCTAACTGACCTGGTCACTCCAGGACCGCCCAGACTGACCCGCGCTAACTGTCCTGGTCATTCCGGGACCGCCGAGACTGACCCGTGCTAACTGACCTGGTCACTGCAGGACCACCCAGACTGACCCACGCTAACTGACCTGGTCACTTTGGGACCATCCAGACTGACCCAGGCTAACTGTCCTGGTCACTCCGGGACCACCCAGACTGACCTGGGCTAACTGTCCTGGTCACTCCGGGACCCCCCAGACTGACCCGCGCTAACTGTCCTGGTCACTCCTGGACCGGCCGGACTGACCCAGACTAACTGTCCTGGTCACTCCGGGACCGCCCAGACTGACCCGGGCTAACTGTCCTGGTCATTCTGGGACCCCCCAGACTGACCCGGGCTAACTGTCCTGGTCACTCCGGGACCGGCCCAGACTGACCCGGGCTAACTGTCCTGGTCACTCCGGGACCGCCCAGACTGACCCGGGCTAACTGTCCTGGTCACTCCGGGACCGTCTAGACTGACCCGGGCTAACTGTCCTGGTCACTCCGGGACCGGCCGGGCTGACCCGGGCTAACTGTCCTGGTCACTCCGGGACCGCCCAGACTGACCCGCGCTGACTGTCCTGGTCACTCCGGGACCGCCCAGATTGACCCGCGCTAAATGTCCTGGTCACTCCAGGACTGTCCAGACTGACCCGGGCTAACTGTCCTGGTCACTCCGGGACCACCCAGACTGACCTGGGCTAACTGTCCTGGTCACTCCGGGACCGGCCGGACTGACCCGCGCTAACTGTCCTGGTCACTCCGGGACCGCCCAGACTGACCCGGGCTAACTGTCCTGGTCACTCCGGGACCGGCCAGACTGACTCGGGCTAACTGTCCTGGTCACTCCGAGACCGCCCATACTGACCCGGGCTAACTGTCCTGGGCACTCCGGGACCGCCCAGACTGACCCGGGCTAACTGTCCTGGTCACTCCGGGACCGCACAGACTGACCCGGGCTAACTGTCCTGGTCACTCTGGGACCGGCCGGACTGACCCGCGCTAACTGTCCTGGTCACTCCGGGACCGCCCAGACTGACCTGGGCTAACTGTCCTGGTCACTCCGGGACCGGCCAGACTGACTCGGGCTAACTGTCCTGGTCACTCCGAGACCGCCCATACTGACCCGGGCTAACTGTCCTGGGCACTCCGGGACCGCCCAGACTGACCCGGGCTAACTGTCCTGGTCACTCCGGGACCGCACAGACTGACCCGGGCTAACTGTCCTGGTCACTCTGGGACCGGCCGGACTGACCTGCGCTAACTGTCCTGGTCACTTCGGGACTGGCCAGACTGACCCGCGCTAACTGTCCTGGTCAGTCCGGGACCGGCCGGACTGACCCGCGCTAACTGTCCTGGGCACTTCGGGAGGAGTGTTGGGTGAAAACTACTTTGGGCTCAGCTGTGACGCCTTTCACGGTCGAATATCTCACCACCATTCACTGCCTAAGCTCACGTATAATGAGCGGACACTTGGGGTAAAGTACTGGAGTGCGCCTTGTGCTTGTGGACTCCATGCCTTCGCGAGAAGAAGGGGGAGGGGAACGTTGAGGGATGGGCGAAGAAGGGATTGTTGATCATGGGGTGCGGCGCGGCCAGCGTTGGGGACTCCCTGGCCCCTGTAGAGTTCCTTGGGTAAGCTTTGCTGCTCTGCTGACTTCTCCTTTAGCCGGAGATTGGTGCTCCGTTCCCCGGCTCTAACATTCCCTTGCTGAATTCAGAGATGCAATAAAAGCAGTGCTACTGACAGGAGCTCTGTGTCCAGAAC